>NW_015548296.1:4236041-4255956 GCF_001515605.1 Sinocyclocheilus anshuiensis | reverse complement strand
CTCGTGACGTCTCGCTACTCCATTGGACTGATTTGACACGTGCTTCAGAACGCGGTCACGCAAGGGCATTCCCCAAAGCGACTTCGATGCAGCTCGAGTTCCTGAAGGGGAACTTGAAATCGCATCATATGACCCCTTTAAGAGAAAAATTAATGACAATAAGGGTCATTAACCTTTGTAATCCTTTTGGTCATTCGGAAATTAAAACTTTTTGTTGGAGTAATTGTATACTCTTCCAATACTAGCCTAATATCCCTTATAGCTGGTAAATAGACACGGTATTGACCCTTGCTCAAGGGTTAGCACCTACTGGCTTCCCACAGCACTCAGCCATGTAATTGGTTTATAACTCCTGCGCAGGTGCAAATTATCAGCAGTAACCTTAAACAAGGGCAGTGGGAGGTAACACAGGCAGAGACACACTCAGGAAATAATTCTGCCCTCTGTTACTCGCTGTTCAATGTTATCCAGCCTGTGCGCATCATCTGTGAAATGATTCCTCCTAATAATAAACTACTGTTATCATTGTTATCAACCGAACTGTCAACACAGTTACTCAGAACTGATGGGTTTCAAGAATCAGTGCCATTGGTTTTGTACTTTGTCTACTGAAAGCTGCAGTCTGTAAGTTTTGCCTCTTTGTCGCCATCTCAGTTTGAAAACCTGCAATTGCAGCTTTGCGGAATTATCTTCCTTGCGTGGGTTGTGCGGCACGGCTCCAGCGCGGAAGAATCAAATGTTTTGAGGAGTATGTGTGACAGTCAGTCACCGCACCAGTGTGGATATTTACTGTACTTTGCTATCACAGATTCTAGCCTACGTCTTGGAATATATGACTCAAATAAGCATTTTCACCGGATATTGTCATCTGAACAAGCAAGTAACAAGTCACGTTTGTTCTGACCAACTGAGGAAAAAAGCATTACCATTAATCTCGCTACCAATGGTGATTAAATCTAAAGATCGATTAGCTCATATCACATCAAACCATGCAAATTATTATTATTATTATACTTTATTCTCAAATGATTAATGTTAACTACATCAGCATTGCCTGTAGTGTGTATTAGCGTGTAGATTTCTATTTCTGTACAGTCTAATCTCTAATTGTCATACCATTCGTATTTCATATTATTAAGAAATTCTTTTAACCCAAAAAGCAAATTATGCTCCCTTAAAACTGGTTGTCTTTAAAATAAAATTCTTTTAACCCAAAAAGCAAATTATGCTCCCTTCTAACTGGTTTTCTTTAAAATACAAATCTTGTGTAATCCCAGGCTATCTGTAATTAGAAGCACATTTAATACTGGAATATAATTTAATTTTATTCACATGTGTTTCATAAACACATAGTCCTTTCTGGATTACAATCCGCCATCAAAATGATACATTTAATTATTCTGGCTGCTGTGAGAAAAGGCTATAAACGATCCGCCACCTGCAGGATCCTCACATGCGATAGCCTACTAGCCGAGACAACTTCTTTATGTTTACAGACGTGACGTAATAATGCGGCAGCATGTTCGAATTTCCCGCGAAAAACCTACCCGTACCACTCAAATTAGAAAACATTATTATAAGCTAACTGTTGTGAATCGGGCTAAAGTAAGGCGATAGTTTTGAACACTGGCTGGTTATGTACTTGCTCAAATATTGATTTCGGATCATTTTTAACCAAAAAAAGTTATGGACTGCAGCTTTAAGCAACATTTCTACTTTGAAATTCATCAGAGATTTTCTCTTTTGTATGAAAATTATGACATTAAATTGTTATCCACTAGGGCTAACTTTAAAACCATCTGTCCTCAGATCAAATTTCATAAAGAAAAACATGAAAAACAGAAATATAACAGTTTATCTTTCAAAGACACATTACTGTAATGTCTTCAAAGAAGGAAGAGGTCAGTTTAAAAATACTTCAATGCCAGTATCTCTTCCATAGCTACATTTTGTCAACAGTGGTCGATATATATATATATATATATAAAACCAAAAAGTATCTGTGTAAGTGATAAAGAAGATAATAATAATGTTACAACAATTTAAATTTTAACTTTTTTTCTGAAGGATCAAGTGACACTTCTTCAGCAAGCACATTCATTTGATCAAAAGTGACAGTATAGACAATTGCAATATTACAAATATTTCTGAAGGATCATGTCACACTGAAGACACTGAAAATTCAGCTTTACCATCACAGGAATAAATTACATTTGAAAATACCTTAAAATAGAAAGCAGTTATTTTAAATCGTAATAATATTTCTGTTTTTTTTTTATTATGATTTAATAAATGCAGCCTTGGTGAGCATAAGAGACGGTTTAAAAAAGTCTTTTACCATCACAGGAATAAATTACATTTGAAAATACCTTAAAATAGAAAGCAGTTATTTTAAATCGTAATAATATTTCTGTTTTTTTTTATTATGATTTAATAAATGCAGCCTTGGTGAGCATAAGAGACTGTTTAAAAAAGTCTTACTTATTCCAAACGTATAAACGGTTGTGTATTTGTCAACTGTTTGACAAATTTGAAAGAAATTGTTTAGAAGTTTTAGTTAACTTGTCATTTTATGCCCTATTAGTAACTGGCAACACAACAAAACCAAATAGCATATATTTAATACACGTAATATGCAAAATATGTTTAACATTGTGTCAGTTTGGTGGCGATTCAATCGATGAACCAAAAATCAGTTAAAACTATCCTACAGTCTTCAATTATTTATTAAAGTCAATCTTAGATTTGTTAATATTTATGATTGAAAGGAAGTTGCACCCAAACAATGATTCGTCAATTACTTGAGCAGTTTTTTTAGTCCCAGCACTCAAGAATCAGTGTAAAGTCTTTCGTTTGCTACCCGTAAATCATTATAATTTCTATGTAAATTAGTTATTACTTTTATAAACAAAGAACAAAGAGTGTAATTACTTAATTACTAGGAAGAGGATCTAAAATACATGTGTCTGAAAACCTTCACGGTTTCATCACTCGCATAATTTCGGGCATTATGTGCACATTGCACTACTTCAGTTACAGAAGCGCGAATCACG
This sequence comes from Sinocyclocheilus anshuiensis, assembly GCF_001515605.1. Taxonomy (NCBI): domain Eukaryota; kingdom Metazoa; phylum Chordata; class Actinopteri; order Cypriniformes; family Cyprinidae; genus Sinocyclocheilus; species Sinocyclocheilus anshuiensis. Next base: position 4,252,903 of record NW_015548296.1, on the reverse strand, counting down.
ATGAGGTGGAGCGATAGAACTTCTCTTCCTCTCTGCTTTCATCCTCCTTTCATCAGACTCGCAAACATTAATGCACCAAGGAACCGTGCTGCTAAGTGCCCTGCGGGGAGCGCTGCAAATATGACATTGGTGGCAGTCGTGTTGGTAAGCAGCTTCGCACACTCTCTGCATCAACAATAAGCTGTTGATAGTGATTAGACTAGCTGGCGCAGGGCTGTAATATGCCCTGGGAATGTATTAATCTTGTGGGTTCCTGCCCTTTCCCTAAAGAGCTCTGATCAAAGCGTGACGCCGGGGCTCAAGGACAGTGGAGGACTTTGAGGGAGGGTGGGGACAGGAGGCAGGTAGCACCAGATGGAAAGTTCAGACCCTGCTTGTTTCACCGAAATGTCAGAACTGTAAAAAAGGTTTTATAAACCATCAATCACGCGTGGCCGCCACTCCAGAAATAGTCAAGAGGCAATGGATATTAGACCCCTGTGGTGAACTGTGGAGGTAATTACTGAAGCTTGGCTTAGGTGACTTCCTGTTTTGGGTGTCGAGTTGGGTGTCGAGATGATTGGGAAAGCCGCACTTGAAAACAGTGAAAACAGTTGAAATGGTCAAGCTTGCAGGATAATCATAATTTGGCGTTAAATGTTTGGTTGGAAGATTTGACGTGATATAAATTTTAATGTGAATTAATGGCACACAAACATTTGTGTGCATCGATGCAACAGCTATTTTATTTTCTATCACACTGCGAAGAAAACTGGCCAACTTACGTGCTTTGAGCATTTGGTCACACGCCCAGGTCCACTGCAGTCACATGAAACCATGACTTGGTGGTGAGTATTTTGCTAAGCGATAGTAAAAGGCAGAAGAGAACTTCAGAACCAGCTCTGTGCTCTTTTATTTAGTGTTATTTGATAAACACCATTGTAGAGCTGTGCAATTAATCGAAATACAGTTTCGATTTCGGCCTCCAGTGATTATGAAAATACAATAATCGAGATAAAATGATTATTGCGCCCCATTCCACCACTTTCCAGCGGTGGAAAAAAAAGCCCAATTTCACGTGCAAATCAGTAAAATCATGTAGCGTGACTTTTGCTAAATGGGACGTGCTTGATTTATTAAAGTTGATTAGATTTATTTATGTTTTTAAAAGTGTGAAAGAGAAATTGCGCTGTTCCTCAAGAGGATTTCTGTGCATGCGCTCAGAGAGGGAACAGAACACGGACATTTCAAGCCAAGTTCACACTACAGGATTTTAAGGATTTTGCAAGTCAACGAGCTCGCCGACAGGTTGGGCTGTGATCGGGGGAAAATCAGCGGGTGATCAGCACTCGGCAATCTTTATGTGTTTGATGCGACTCATGTGACTCAATGACGCGTCAAAGAGGCTAGCTGACATGTCGCCGACGCCAAACAAATATCTAGCATGCCAAATATCTGGACCAGTCAGCCGACTCCAAATCACACAGTGTCAAGAGTACTGCGAAGAGCTACAGACATTGAGAGAGCAAGGCATGGGTTGAGGTCAGCAGAAGAAAAACAGCAGTAGCAACACGGCTTTAAGAAAAGTTTGGACACAAGAAATGGAGCTACATTTTTCAGAACAGATCATCATGCAAACAGCTTGCAGCACTCATTTTTTCCCGACGTCCATTTTCAAATAAACAACTCCTGTTTCACTTGTTGTTTCGCGTCATTCCTGTTCCACTTCTCGTGTTTGTTTTCTTGACAAAACGTGGTTTGGGGAGTTGTTGGGTGACAGAGTTGTTGTCAGCTCGTGTAGTGTTGCAGATCATTTACCTATAGTGTCACATACTGTGAACACCACAACGACTTCAAGACAGAGAGCAAGTCATGTAATCTGAACAGCACAGCGATCTTCCAATGCTTAAAGTGGTGTAGTGTGAACTTGGCTTAAAGTGAACTTTTAGCTTAAGGTACCTGCCTAAGTGGTCAGATGCATGCAAAAATGTGTCAAAATGCATCGCTTGGTGATTATTCACGTAAACCCTCGTCAGTTATGTAACAAGTGAACGTAAACAGTTGAGAATTAAAATATGTGCATAACAGTAAATTAAGGATCCGTGTGACTTTAAAGTGACAGCAGGCTATGTTCCTGATGCCGACTGTGTGCTGTATTAATCAAACAAAAGACAAAGACAAAATCACTCACTGCTCTTGACTGAAGGACTTTTGCAGCTTTAATAAGAAACAAAGGAAGTTTAATTCTTACAGTGAAGACTATGCTGTTTTATTTTACATTCGATTATTCAATTTCTGTAGTAGGCTGTTAAATGAATACTTTAGACTTAAATAAAAACTTAAAGCACTGTTTGTTTCATTTGTATTTTTTTTAACTAATATTGGTTACCCTAGCATTCTGCTGTGGTATAGAGAAGTGTGAAATTTTGCTATATATTTGAAAATCTATATATAAATAATATAGAATATATAGAATATAGAAAATATGTATTTGATATTCATCGCTATCTTTTAATAAATCACTCATATTAAGTTTTGGTCATGTGGCCCACTCATAATCGTGTTAAATAGTAATCCTGACTACAGTATCGAGCAAAATAATCATGATGATGATTTTTGCCATAATAGAACAGCCCTACACCATTGTGAATAAGAAATTCTTAATGGCAATATGAAAAATTGAATACTGTGAATTCAGACATACATTCTATTTAGAGACATAGAAAGGACCTTATATTAAAAAGGACCATTTAGGATAAATTGATTCACTTGAAAGATTTGGAGAGTGTTATACTGTATAAGAGACTGGACAGTGATGGACTGTTTGTTAAAAAGTAGCTTGTTACTGGTAAAGCTACACTGTTTTGAAAATAGCTGAGCTACTGCTGTAAAATGTATGCTTCTCCCTAACTGCTTAAAGGAACAGTAGGGTAGAAGAGAGAGGGAGCAGAAGAAAGATTTACCTCACAATGACTTGTGTGTGTCTGCCACAACTCTGTGCACAAGTGCGCGTGTGTCAATATTTTGCTTTTATGTTCCTTATCTTGCAGGTGATGCTCATTTTGCGCATATGCCAAGCAAGGAAATTGGCTCTTTTCCTGTAGGCACAATATGTTCCAATCTTTTCTGCTGCTTCTTCTGCCATATATACCACATCAGGGCAATTTACTATTGCATCGGTGAAGGAAATGATGGAGAACACCGTGTACCTTTGTGACTGAGTGAATGGCTTTATTGTTTGTGCAATATTTATTTCAGCATGGTACAAATTTTTATATGACATGCAAAGTGTCCTGCCCACTTGCTTCAGAGGCAAAATATTTTACCTTGACTTTGCAAAACTGTGGCACTATCATCTTTTATTGGAAGCTTGTGCTTAGGTTGATTAAGAAGGAGATCATAGTGTGCGATTTATGATTCTGAATTAGACGCCGAGGTTGTGGGTTTGATTTAACATTCAGAGGAGGTGGTGGCTGCTTGTAAAAGATCAAATATTCTCACTCTCCTCAGCTGTTTATTGGGATGGTCCACGGTTTATTGAAATTATGGAACCCACATTTATGCACCGCCCGTCCCCTTTATTTCTCCAATGTATCAGTCTGGTAATGGTATCCTAGTGGTTGTCTAATTTCTAGTATGCAGACTATTGTGTTTGTACATAGAGGGGTTTCAGAAAGTATTTAGAAACACAAAAAAATGCATGCATGAAAATGTGCATTATATAACAAACTATATCATACCAAGTGCCATAAAAAAGAACAGAAGTGTCCAAACTTTTTGCTTTTTATGGCCTTTGTATGTGCAGACTTTACATCTAGCAGTGGATAAGCAAGCACACCATATTAGGTATTCACATGTAGCTCACGCATAGCATTTACATATTAAGTTTAGTCAAGCTCATTAATTACTTTCAGTGACTTTGGTTCTGCCACAAGCATGTTTCATGCACAGCAGGTGCACTGCCCTTGTGCACTTTAGAGGAAGTCAACCTGCATAATGACCTTCATGAATCAGACAGAGGTGGCATCGTTAAAACTGCAGGCACATGGCTGCAAGAATTACCAGGCAACTCGCACTGAGACGAGCTGACGATGCGATTCAAGGGGTCCAAATGCTAGGCAACACTTGAGAACTGTTGCTATGTTTCTTACAACACAGCTACAGTGAAATGTTGCTGCACCTCCACATTATTACTCCAATAATGAGTCACTTCCTGACCAGTTAGGCCATTTTGTTTTTATAGAGCTGTCATATCAGTATATCAAATCAAACTACATAATAACCGTTAAAATGATAACCTACATAACACAATAACTCGCAACTTATTAATTTCCATCATTTCAAATGTGCAGTTCCAGTATTGACATTATGGGAATTTGATTTATAGCTTGACGGATAATAGACTTCAGGAAAGCTTTGAAATAAAGTGATGCCGATATCCTGTCTCTTCAAAAGAAAACTAGTTGACTAAAATCTTATTGATTTTTTTTTGTTTTGTTTTGTTTTTTGTTTAATGGTAGTGTCCGAAAGTATATAAATTGCCTCAGGATTTATGTAAAAACAAAAAAAAAAACATCTTAGAAATGGATTGTTTGAAATGTCTGTATTAAGATAAACTGGGTCATCATTTACACATCCTCAGCTTGTTTCAAACTGCATACTATAATATTAATTACTGTATATAAGAAATGTATACTTTTATTCAGCAAAGATGCACTAAAATTTGATCAAAAGTGATGTTAAAGACTTCTATTTAAAACTTAATTTTTTTTAAAAATATTTTTCCACAAACATTTTAAGCAGCACAACTGTTTTTAACCATAAGAAATGTTACAGTACTTGAGCAGCAAATTTACATATTAAAACTATTTTTGAAGGATCATGTGACACTGAAGACTGGAAAATTCAGCTTTGATATCACAGGAATACATTGCATTTTAAGTTTATTTTAAATTATAATAATATTTCAAAATATTACTGTTTTTACTGTATTTTTGATCAAATAAATGCAGCCTTGGTGAGCATACGAGACTTTCAAAAACATTTAAAAATCTTATTGCCCCAAACTTTTGTACAGTTCTGTATATATAATTGTATTCATACACTTTTTGGATTTGAACACAATGGTGAAGGAGATTTTCTAACTTTGGTATAAACCGTGGACAGTATTAACACTGTAAACACTATACTGTGAACACTATAAACAGTCATTGTGTGAAAAAGAGCAGTGTAAATATTCTCCTTTGTGTGAAGTTTCTCCTTTTGTGTTTGGAGCAACATGAGGATGAATAAATAATAGCACACAGTTTTCATTTCTGGTTTGTTTTGGTTAGTCAAAACAAGATTTTTAATTTCTATGTCAAAAGTAATGACACCAAGGACCTATGTGGACCTACTTTGGAGATCTTGTGGAAATTGTACTGAGACCTCCATGAACGTACCGTAATGAGTATCAGAGCAGACTTCCGTAGCTAATGATCCTCCAATTTCAAAGATCATTTGTCACCATTGCAAAGATAACTACTTTATTTTTAGATACGGTGCATGTACCTCTGGTTCTCATTCTCTCACACCTCTCACGAGTAGAAAATGTGCCGTATTGTGAAAAGTGGTTGGAAGGGGGGCATACCCAGCGTAATAGACAGCCTCACAATATTCTATATCAATATTTAATAGCTCTCCATTTTGTGTCTCAGAGGTATCCTAGATGGATACGTGTCGGAGAGTGGTTGTGAGTGTGTACATGAGAGACCAAGAGACCATCAGACAAGAAACAAAGAGAAATGGAGAGCAAGAGTGTTGTTGTCTGTGGTTTTGCAGATACGTGACCTTCTTGGTTTCAAAGAAAGGATTAGGGTTCGCTTTCAAACAATCACGTGCCCGATGAACCTTAGAAACTTGACCTTGCAGGAGCTTCACACTACAAATGGCACAAACTGAAGAATGACTGTAGTCATCATTCACCCTTCATCCTTGTTTGACTGAATGTGTATGTTGTCTTTTGACCATTATATCTTTGAATGGACAGTTTACTCTTTTTTTTTACAGTCTTTTCAGTCTAATCAAATTTTTTGGTATTTCTATTTTTTCATTGAGTGAAGATATGTCAACATTCTTGATAGATGTGACTTACAAAACCACCCTCATGAAACAAAAATATGTATGTGTATAGTGTTATTTATATTGAAATAAAATATAAATATAATGAAAAACTTTAAGAAAAAAAGGGACTAAAATTACTACAAGTACTACTTGTAGTAAAAGAGAAATAAAAATAAATCAAAGCTAATATAGTTTTGTTATATAAGAAAAAGAGTTATCCTGCATGACAAAAAAAACCCTACTTGAAATATAATATGAACATTCAAAAATCTGATTTTAATCAGATTTTAAATATCAGATTTCAGATCAAATGGGTTTTATCATTTAGACTGAAAAGAAAATGGATTTGAGTCAGATGTGATAAATGACATTAGCCTTCAAAATCTCTATATCATTCACACTATAGTTCAAAAATTAAATGTTACATCCTGTCTGTTCTCCTGTCCTAAATGATCTGTCCCCCTTGTCTGTAGTGTGTGTGTGTGTGTGTAGACAGTACACATGCAGGCCTGCACTCTACCACATTTTTTCCCTACTTGTCCAAATGCTACTTACAAAAATGTTTAGGCCAGTAAATGTAGCCTTTTCAGTGAATTTTCACCTGAGTATTTTAGAAGAGTTGTTTGGTTGCTGAAGGGCTCGGTGAGTCAGGCATTAGGACGACGGATGCTTTAGAACAAATAACACCATAGCAAGCATGTCCTGCAGCAGCGGTGTAGCCGCAGAGTTATTATCAGTAATGGGCAAGACCATGGTTAAGACTTCTGAGACGTTCCCCGGGGATGTAATGTGAGAACAGTATGTCCGACTTTCTGCTTTCAACTTGATTGTACGTGATGGAATTAGCTTGATCGTTTTAGTGAATCACTCTGTTCTAATAAACTGTAACATATATCATATTTGACTTGTCATGCTATTAGTCTCAGACCCAGACGGCACACCCACGGACCGCCCACAGTCTGATCACTGACTGACCCCAATCCAGACGCTGCTTTGCCCATCTGGCAAGTTCTAATCTGATTGGCTGACCTTATTCAACTTCTGGACACAAGCAGAGTTGTGTTGTGTTTGTGAAGTATCTAGCTGAATAGCCAAATCTTTTAAAGATACTCAGATATACAGTAGGCACGAGTGAAGTAGATATCAGCAAGAAGAACTGTATTTGTTTTTGTCTGTGAAATAATTTGTATTTAACTAATAAACTTTGTGTTTATTGTATCTATTTAAAACAATTTCAAATCGTCCTGAAATTTTCCGGTCTACATAGATGGTTCTTTACCAGGAAAAGCTGCAGTGTGCACCAGAATGTATGCCAAAGGTCTACAGGAGACAATGGCTTGACTCATTCAAGTGTTTCCCATTTCATAATTTTGACTATTCCACTTTACAAAGTTTTCTTCAGGCATCATGCACAGGATGTTCATGTTCCGACAATCTGCTGCAATTCATTTTGATGCTTTTAGCTGCTTTAACAAACCAGGGAGATGGCTGAGATGTTCGGACAGTCTCTTGGTACACATTGCAGAGACTACAGTGGGCGACTTGCTTGAGGTTTGGTTGTAATGCATAGACATGTCAATGGCTTCCAGTAAAATGACTCCATTTCTCTCCCTCCACCCCACCTCACCTCCAGTGATTGACAGGGAGGTGGAATTAGAGTGCTTTGGAGAGATTGGTGAGTTGCCCGAGAGCATCTGCATATGTGTGTGTTTGTGTGTGTTGAGTTCATGATGGTTACTTTAGCATCTGATCTGAGCACGCGCCACTGCGTCTGTGGCCTGAAAGCAGTTTGTGAAGGCTCACATCGGCTGAGTTACCGGGCCGTACACTACGTGTCTCCACCATGATTTATGGACCTCAATACAGTCAATAACGGCCTGGCCAGAGATGCAAAGCTCCCTGAGATTAGATTGCTCTGCTGTGGCCTGCACATAGGGCTCTGTATTAAGAGGTGTCAGCACATTGCACATGATTACGTGTAGTCGACAGCTTCAGTGCATCAGGTGCAAGAGTCAGTCTGCTGTAGTCTGTAGGGGCCACGCATACTCAGGAACTCGTGGGATTTACTAAAAGGGATGAATCTTACATTTAAGATGCATGTTTGCAGAAAGCATTTTTTTTGGTCCCACTTTATATTGTGGCCCTAATACATGTGCACTTACATAGTAACTAGATATGTACGTAGTATGTAACCACAGTGTAAGTACACATTGGTACATAGTATCTAGAGCGGTAATATTTCTGTAACTACACACATGTAACAACCCACCGAATGGTTTGTGTAAGTACAAATGTGTAACAGGACATATATAACTACATTTTGTAACAACAATATGTATAAGAGTAATTGGAATTTTTTTTGGGGGGGGGACACAATTTGATATGAAGTTTGGGTCAGAAAGATTGTTTGATTGATTGATTTGTTTATTTGTTTATTTGAGAGAATTTGATAATTTTCTTCACTGAGGATGCATTAAATTGATTAAAATGATAAAAAAAATAGGAAAGAAAATATTTATATTTCAATTAAATACTGTTCTTTTGAACTTTCTATTCATCAAATAATTTTTCAACACTGATAATAATAAGAAATGAGTATAATGTCTTATACTCACCATGGCTGCATTCATTTTTGATCAAATTAATGCAGCCATGGTGAGTATAAGAGATGTCTTTCAAACTTTTTTTATTGTTATGTGGCTTTGTTGGACATTTCTGTAAAATTATGTAAAATCAAGATATTTCAACTTCGGAACTGAAATCATAACAACAGCATGACTTTAATGTCACAACAGTCTGATTTTTCCTACTGTTTTCTTTACTACTTTTAGAAAGACTGAAAATGTGTTACCATACATCTTTAAAAAGCTTAAAATATTACATTTAAATATATTAAAAAGGTGTTACAGAAAGTGGAAAATATGTATTGTATTATTGTAGATTTGTATTATTTATATACTGTACAGTACATAATATTTTATGTTTAAGGGCATGTCTGAAGGGCACTTCAGACATGATATAATATAAATATATTTATAAATATTTTTTAAATCACTTTATTCTTGTGCTCAATAACTCTCATTACTTCCTACAACAGGGACAATGCCACAAAGACATTGACCTCACAAATGCATGTCAGTCCATGTCCCCAGAATTAATGATCAAAATGAAACTGTCATCCACAAATAAGCAAAGGCTGTTTTACAGCGGATGCATCATTATGTGATTGTGGCGCTTGTTCTAATCTGGATAATGTAGCGCTCATTGTTGTAATGGTTCTGTAATTGCTGTAATCTCTTATTTGAAGCAACATCCAGTATTGTAAACTTCGTCGGTTGTCGCTGCTGGCATTATGGATACCGAACGTATGTGAGGAGCCGATAAGAGCTGTGGTAGCCTGGTTATAGCAGCTGTTACCTAGATAATTAAATTGCTGGTGACATTTTGAGGTGCATAGCACACTGTCCCCCATCTTTCTTTGCCTTATGATCATTAAATATCATTTACTGAGCAGGGATATGTACTGAGATACTTTGCGTAAACCTCCAGAAAATTTGTGGATGTCATGGCAGGCAACACAGTTTTTAATACACTTCCTGTGACTGTCAGGCTGCCGTTAGGGAATAATTTAGTTTGTGGTGGTGATGGCATGTTTATCAAATTTCAATAGCAGTGTTTGCGGCTGTGAATCTCGACTCTGAAGGGATTCTTTAGTTGTTTCTTTCAAAATAGAATGACATTTGAGTTTGGTTTAAAATAGTTCACAGTGTTTTACGGTTTATCAGGAAAGTATGTTATGATGTGGTAAAACTGATTTCTTAAGTATTTGTATGAAACGTGTACATTTGTGTGTGTATGTGTATATATATATATATATATATATATATACACACACACACACACACACACACACACGCACACTGAAACAGTGTTAATGTATTGACAGCATCTAAAAAGTATTTTACAAAACCATAGCTCTAAGAACGTAAAAATATTTTTGAATCCTTATTATAATAAATATTGTGCGTGTGTGTTTATTTTCATTTGAATGGATCCATTAATTTTTAATAATAAAAATGGGTATCTAATCACTTTAATCACTTTTATTATCACTTTGTAAAATAATTAAATTTCATTTAACAATAACAGTACCACAAATGCATTTTTTTTTTTTTTTTTTTAGAAAATCTGTGACGTCTGTTTAACTGCGCTGGATTCTGTTTCATAATTTTACCTGGTAATCAAATTAAGTATTTTTAAATTAAAATCTGTATTATAATTATTGTTATTACAGTATTACTTTGAGAAGTACATTCTACTGTACCATAGTAATACATTTCTGTCATAATTTCTGAAAACACCACATTTGGGTACAGTACACAAAACTTTGTGGCTCGTTCATGCATGCATACTTCATATTTTTTGCAGTTTTATATTGTCAGACACTAGTCAGTATTGCAAAGATTGTGTACGGCCATACTTTTTGATTTATTTATTCAATTGTTGCCCAGTTCTGTGACATTTTGTGTTGTACAGTAAATTCCATTTTTTATGACCAGATTTTGCTATTCTGTTTTTCACATAATGGAAAGCATATAGGCCCTTTGGGGTCAGTAAAATATAGATTTTTTTTTCTTAGAAAAAAAATTCAAATAAATGTCGTTCTTTTGAAAATATTAAGCAGCACTGTTTTCAACATTGATAAGAAATTTTGAGCACCAAATCAGCTTATTATAATAATTTTTGAAAGATTTTTGCATAGAAAAATTCTTAGATCTTTGAGTTCAGCTCATGAAAAATGGGGGAAAAAACAAAAGTGTTGCGTTTATAATTTTGTTCAGTGTATTTGACAATATTACCATTTTTTTACCATTATTTTTGTGTGTATATAATAATATTACTAATATTATTTAATAATAATATTTAAGTATACTTAATATGTATAAATAAGTTGAGTAAGTTACCCAACATTCCTTGTTATGCACAATTGACATTTTATTGTGGTTATAAAAGCTTCACATGTTCATGTAGAGGTTTCCCTCTGCCTCCGATGCTGTCAGTGTATGTTATCATCACTAGCACTGGCTGTCTGTATGTGAACCCAACCCTGAAACCAAGCTCCACCCATCCTCCTGACTCTTTCCCCTGTTAATGTTGGAAGTTCATTACACTGATCTGAAGAGAGAGGGAGAAAGAACGGGAGTAATGAACTTATTGTGTCGACTTCGAGGCAGAAGTTTAAGTGCTATTTCACAGTTATGCCAAGTACAATTACAAGCCTACCAGCCCCGGCTTCCATTGCTGAGGTTTGTTCAAGCTCTCATGTTGAGAGTAGGAGGGTATATTCTCAGAGCTATATACTGTATATACAGGTGCATCTCAATAGTATATATATATATATATATAAGCAAGTTTAAGTACATTTTTCAAAGCACTTGTTCAAAAAACATTTTTTTAAATAGCTCTCTGTTGCGCACACATATACACACACACACATTATTATTTATTTATAAATTGACTAGCTGTTTAATGCCACTTGACATTTTTTGTGGCATTTTGGAATTAAATAAGGAGTAATATAATTGCAAATGTCCAGGCTTGTGTCTGAAAATTTGCAAAATCCTTGAATTGCAATTTATTTAGTTATTTAAAGGGGTCCTATTATGCTCTTTTACAAAGTCTTGATTTTGTTTTGGGGGTGTACTAGAACAGGCTCTCATACTAGGTTGTTCGAAAAACACATTATTTTTCACATATTTTACATTATTACAACACCTCTCTCCCCAGTCTGGCATGAACGGCTCGAATAGTTCCTGTGTCAAATGAAGGCCGCCTTCTGAAATACGAAATGTGCTGATGGTCGGGAAATGTCATGCCCCTTACCATAGCCGCCTGCGAGCTTCAGTGTAAATATTGCGTCAAAATCAAATCAATTTGAGCGTGATTTAAACCCAGATGATTGTAATCACTCTAAGTTTGTCTGCCTTGGGAAAACTAGCGCATCTCCGACATAGTGATAACACTCGTTGCCTTCTCTAGTGCAGCTCAACCAGGTCTCGTCCCATTTGTCGATATTTGTGATATCACAAATCCCGGAAAATATGCTAGTTTTGCTATAGTGTAGTTATATATGCTAATATGCTATAGTTTTTGAAAAGTGTTTTCTGTTAAATAAAATATCTCCTTTTGAAATCAACTTTGAGCTTTGTAACTTTGCAGATCTTTTTTATGCTCAAACAGCAACATTACAGACTAACTAAAGTTGAAAAAATGAAAAAGCATAATAGGACCCCTTTAACCTATTTATTTAAAATCCAGTTGTTGTTGCTTATTACACTCTCACTACAAGTTTAGTTTCTGATTTCTCCCCCCCTCTGTGGTTCAGCGTGCTTTATAAACTTTAAAATGCACCAAATGTAATGCTGATTGACAAAAATCTGCCTTAGTTGCTATAGTATATGTCTGAAGTATAGAGCAGAATTTCAGGTTATAATAGCTGAAAATGACCAGGCATGCAAATATAGTAATAAATACTAACACAAGGGAATAAGGTAAGACAAAACCAAACAAACAAACAAAAAAGATTCAGACCTTTGCTAAAAGCATTCAAATCCCACTCCTAGCATCGCCCATGGTTATATGCAAAACAAGGAAACACTTGACTGGAGTGAAACATAACATGAGATTTGCTCTTGAGTGTCTTCCACATGGATGGCAGTAATTGTAGCCCTTTTATTTATGGGTCACGCTGACCTTTAGCCAAGACGAAATCCGTGCCGCCGTGTACTTCAGACATACTTTCAACTCAGTCAAGTATTATGATCAGATTGTGTCTGTAGAGTCGTGTTCGTTTCTGAGGTTGCCCATCCACCCTGCTTACTTATTCATACTGTCTATCACACATAAACTCACAAGTGTGTGTAATTTTTAGCTTGAAGATGCATTGAGCATAGAGCATGCAGCCAGTAAAGCATGAAGAGTATGCTTAGTCCATCTGAAAAAAAGAAATTATTCAAGATGCCCTTCAGTGGTGGGCAAATTTAACACTGAGCGCTGCGAGGGATCTGTAAAATATCTACTTGATTTCCCTCCAAAGCAAAAGCTGCTGTTTTTATTTGGGAGGATGCACTCTAGCATGTTTCCTTGTCAGGTCGAGTGTTGATCTGGAATTATGCACTCGCTCGGGATGACAGATCATGTTTTGCCGCTGGGAAGGGAGTTTGCTCGCTTGTGTTTGTGGTGTGTCTTCTCTGCTCTGGTCACTAAAACGATGGTAAATTGATTTCATTTTCTTGCCCCCTTCCGTTAAGCCTCGACTCTGCTGCGACCACTTCTCAGCAGGACGACACTGTTTGACAGCCCCACACAAACCTACATCAGTCTTACTCCTTCTGTGGGCATTATCCCTAAGCCTGCCATATTACCAAAGAGCCTCCTGGGCTGTTGACAGCAAGTAAGTGTTGAACGCATGAAGCTGGAATGAATCAGACCTTTCAATGATACCTATGAGAGAGAGGAGAAAACATAAAACAAGAAATTATATCATAGAGAGGACCCCTGCAGACTCTAATGACTGTGTGTCAAGGTTAGTATGACTGTAAAATATAAGATCATTTGACCTTTTTATGGAAAGGCAAGGTTACATTAGGTTGTAAAATTCTGTGTGGTGCGACTCGACAAAAATAATATGAATTAATCATTAATAATGTTTGTAAAAATACTTTTTATCTTATGTACTGAAAAACTTTCTTGATATGATCAGTATTGTTATTGTTAACTGAAACTAAAAAAATATTTTCAAAACATTTTAGTTAAAATAAAGCTGAAATAATAATTATTTTTTTAGGTGAAAAAGGTTTAATAACTAAAATATTTTAAGCTGAATTACTAAAACTAAAACTAAAATTATATATATATATATATATATAGAGAGAGAGAGAGAGAGAGAGAGAGAGAGAGACCCAAATGTAAACTTTTTTCAGCTAGTTGCCAAGAGAACATTTCTCATTTTTATTTAGTTGAACTTAAAATACTAAAATAGCTAAAAACCTAGTCTAATTAATAAAAACATGTAGACATATATATATATAGGGGTGGGCTATATGGCAAAAACATATCATGTTTTTTTTGGGGTTTTTTTGAAATACCACGATTCACAATTTTATCACAATTCTTTGTCATGTTGGTTTTACTATTTAGCAAGTTTTTGCAAGCAAATTTCCCTATTATAAAGACAAAGCCTTTCAAGGTTACAAAATATAAAAAAGAATGGCGGATATATTAGGCCAAAGTGGGCGAAAATAAAAATCTTTGTCATTAGTTTATCTTTGTTATTAAAAATAAGAACAACGATACACATTACAAATACACATAATATACAAATAAAACAAACAATGCTTTATTTTCAGGTACAATGTATTTAGCAGGAGCATTCAAGAAACTGAATGAACAAATATAAAAATAAAACACAATATAGATTGATTCCTATTAAAGCAACTGTATTAAAGTTTTTCAGTCACAAATAGTGAATGATTTTTCTGTGCATTTTTGTTGTTTTATTAACATTAAAGGAAAAGTTCACCTAAACAATTATGTCATCTGTCTGTTAATTCTGTCATAGTGTTTTATTTTTATACCATCAATTACTCACTCAAAAGTTGTTTTAAACCTGAATGAGTTTATTTTTTCTGCTGAACATAAATGCTATTTTGAAGAACATGGAAAACCAAACAGTTGCTGGTCCACAGTGACTTCCATTATATTTTTCCCACTATCAAAGTCAGTGTGGACCAGCAACTGTTTGGTTACCCACATTCTTTAAAATATCTTATTTTGTGTTCAGCACAAGAAAGAAATTAATACAGATTTGGGACAACATGAGTGAGTAAATAATGACATAAATAATTTTTTAGGGTGAACTATCCCTTTAATGACAGTCAGCTGCATGTTTAGTACTGTCCCTTTAAGAGCTGCACGCATCTAATATACAGACACATATCCATTTGTCTCTCAACTGTTTACATTCATTTTAGACATAACCAGCTGAGTCTATATGTAAACCTTGTATGTTCTGACAGTATTAGCGCAAAAGATAACTTAGTTCAGTAATCAGGCGCTGTTTGACAGGCCTTTTAGTGCGCGCGCTTCGGGTGTAGGCGCTCAGAAAAAGCGCACGTCAGAACAGTGCGCGAATGAAATGTTTAACCAGTAAGGCTTTAAAGCAGTTGCAAATAATGTACTTTTGTGATTGCGAATAAGTGCAGTGTCCTGTGAGAGTAACTCTATCATCGAGTTAAAATTAGATGTGAATGTATGTCGCATTGTACAGTATATACTGAGATAGAGGCGCCAGAACTGCAGCTGATAGAATGTGCGCTATAGCACGATAATACAATATTTTTGCAAATGCAGATCGTGGAGACATTTTTATCGTCCACGATCAAAAATCGTCATATCGCACACCCCTATATATATACTGTATATATATATATATATATATATATAATTAAAATTATAAAAATGACAAAAACACAACAAAATGACTAAAACTTTTACTGAAAAGTAAAAACAATATGAAATCTAATCTAAAATCTAATTAAAAATGTTAACAAAAACTACAATTGTATGACTATAACAGTATATCAATGATACAAAAATAACACTAATAATTATCAAGATGTCCACTCTCATGTATTTGAGGTGTCACTGATAAAACATCTATACTATGACAATATATTGGTGTTCATATAATAAGTTGCATAAAATGCATTTGTTCGGCTAATGGAAAACGTTGCTTTTAGAACCTGATGCTAACAGAGCAATGCTAACCATCTAATCCGGCATGAGACGGTGAAGTCACTCTAGTGCAGGATGTCTTTTACTGATTTCACATTACTAAGAAAGTGCTGTTAGGTGTGTGACAGACTAATCTGAGACCATAAATCGTCTCAGGTTACTTATGTAACCATGGTTAGCAACACCCTGTTAAAGTAGGTATCCTAGGATACCTAGGTGGAGTGGCGCCCAAGGTGAACGGGGCTCTAACCAGCTCAAGAAAGGGCACGAAGTAAACGCGCGAAGCCCTCATCATATAGGATTTTAGAAAAGAACGCAAAGGACTAGCGTGCGAACTTACCACAATGCGGATTTTAGAAAGTGCACAAAGCCTTCACGTGCACACTTACCATAACATGGATTTTAGCTTACGGCCCACCACTGCCAAAACCAATATGTTTGAGAGTCACCAACTCGATCTAAGGCATAAAGCTGGATTGGCTAGCAGTAAATCTCTAGCTGAGGGAGCAACACATCCAGCTCTCAAACGAGAAGGGGGGGGTGGGGCTCAGACCTACAGCATGTTCCAATGCTGGGAAAAACAGAGAACTCATTCATTTAAGAAAGGCCCTCCCCTACGACCCTCTAAGGTGAGGGGAGCACTGCCTGAGACAGCATACACAAGAAGGTTCTCGCAAATGCCACTATACTTCCCTCTCGATGCCTCAGCAAGAGGGGATATCCTGGAGCCCGGACTTCCAGGAATTTTTTTGCAGTGTCGTGCCGGGGGCCTGATGATCAAGAAGGCTCCCGCAGAAGCCTCTGACCTGGCCGCATGGTCCAGGAAGTATGAAGCCGGTACCAGGGCTATCATACAGGCTGGACACAATATTGACGAGTGAGGTAACACTGCAAGTCGAGCACCTGGTTTCTGAATCCAGCAAAGGGGTGCTCACAGAGGACCTACCTTAAAAAGGACAGAAACACACAGGTCCCGGAAAACGCTG
>NW_015548296.1:4212887-4235931 GCF_001515605.1 Sinocyclocheilus anshuiensis | reverse complement strand
GACCCCTATGTTGTTCGGGCTCAGACCTGGACCTTCGTGGAATGAAGGATTTGAAGGCCGATGAGCGCGCCTTCGCCTCCCTGAACTTCTCGACCACCGTCTCAACTGAGGTACTGAAAAGTTCGGAAGGCGAAACCGGAGCATCGAGAAGAAAGCCCCTCTCTTTCTTCCCGATATCTGCCAGGTTCACCCACAGATGTCTCTCCGTTACTACCATTGCCGCCATAGACGTGCCCATAGCGGAGGCAGCCTGCTTAGTAGCACAGAGAGCAAGATCCGTGGTGCGGCGCAGCTCGGCTACCTCATCAGGAGAAAGG
The DNA here is from genome assembly GCF_001515605.1 of Sinocyclocheilus anshuiensis. Lineage (NCBI taxonomy): Eukaryota > Metazoa > Chordata > Actinopteri > Cypriniformes > Cyprinidae > Sinocyclocheilus > Sinocyclocheilus anshuiensis. Next base: position 4,235,614 of record NW_015548296.1, on the reverse strand, counting down.
CCCTCGCCTTTATATAGCCGTTTTCACGCATCGCCTCGATGTTGGCATAACTCGTATGCTAGAACCGATAGATGCGTGAGGAAAACGGCCTCTTCCATTCATTCTCGATCTCAGTATGCAAATCAGGAAGAAATGGAAGGCTCACCTGAGCTGGAGGGTTATGGCCAGAAAGAAGGGAAGCATCCCTAGAGGACGCAGTTCGAAGTTCCCTTGAAAGGGAACTGTGTAATGATAGTCTGATTGTCCCCAATGTCATGTTTATCATTAGCATCATTCTGCAGGGACCATGAATTTCGCATGGTGCTCCATCCCGCAGGACACACTCATGTACGTTAAGTGCAATAATTAGCACCCTGAATGTACCTTTTGTCGAGGGTGCACTGAATCACGCTGATTTCGCCCACAATATTTATAATTCACAAGCTCACATTCACGGTTATGTGGCAAAGCCGAGCCATATGGAGACGCATTATAATCCACATTGTGGAGCCATCAAAATGACAATATGGGGGTGATTTGCACATGGCAAGGATTAATATCTACAAGAGCACAGAGCCATCAATACAGAATACAGTTTACCCATTTAATCGCAGACCCCTGGCTGAGAGGCAACATATTGGGATCTTGAGGACAGCAATACAAATTGTAATTTCTTCTTCTAACTGGTTTGTCTTCATTAGTGAAGCTTGGGGTGATGGTGACTATAGACCTAAAACATGTTGGCCAGTGGCACTGGAACAAGTTTGTGCATGGAGGGGGCAGAAGATGTGCAGGTTGTGATGTCACTACATGGAGGAGACTGAACTCATGAATAATAATTAGTTTGTTATGATGTTGCAGATGTCTCACACTTATTTGGCATTAAGATACAATATCAAGCCAGTTTTATACTAGCACAGTTATTGTTACACTACTTTTAATTGTTAATTAATGCTTAATCTGGAGATGAAGTCTTCAGAGCAGCAGTTGAACATCACAATAGAAATTGAGCTCAATATATTAGAAATAAAATGTATTGATTAATTAGGGCCCTATGAAATCCATTTTATTTTTTCCAAATTCTGTTTTATTTTCCAAATAGTTTTTTTTTTTAATTATTTTTCTACACTCCATTTTAATGGTTAAATTACATTTTAGAAATCAATAAGCATGTCTATTAAATTGAAATCATGTCACTGACACAATTTAACAACAGTATATATTAAAAGTTGTACAAAAATTGAATTTTAGGGCCACATGAAATACATTCAATAATTTTATTTGTAATCAAATTTTCTTTTTATTACCAAATTCCATTTTTATATCTCGTTTCTATGATTCTGCCTGTGTTTTCTGCATTGCCAGAAATCATAGGGCCCTAAATAATGAAAACTGTGGCAATAGTAGTGATTACCTATTTCTCTATGGAAGCCCATTTTCGCCTCTGAATAAAAATAAATAAATAAATAAATAAAATGCGCAATACAAAGTCGCATTTCTGCCTTTTTACTCAGAAATGTGAGATATAAACTCACAAGTGTGAGTTATAAAGTCAGAATAGTGGGATATTAAAAAAAAAAGTCAGAATTGTGAGACCAAAAAAAGTCACAATTACCTTTTTTTATTTTTTTTATTCAGTGACAGTAACAGACTTCCATCATTTATCTACATAAATGTTCTGTGCGTAAATGTTTTGTTCTCTTGTAATCACACACACACACACACACACACACACACACACACACACACACACACACACACATGAAAAAACATACAACAAATAATTATGTAATTGTGTCCTTGCATGGAAACAGTTTAAAAACCCTGGATAAAATTGATACTATCCATCTATGTGTAGCCTGTATGAGAAATGTGCTTAGAATGCAAGTGAGCAGAGGAACATATTTTAATATAAGTTGACTAAGTTTGGTTGAGTGGGCTAAAAGTGGAGGCAGCTAAAAGCAGTTCCTGTGCCCCTGATGTTGACCTCTGCACTGCTTGCTGAACTTCTTCAGGGAAACTTTTGGGTCAGTTATCTTTGAATTTAGTTATCCTAACTAAATTCAACATTTCTCTCCCCCACAACACAAACTTGAGGTATACCTGTCTTTCACTGAAATGTTGTATCTGGGGAGGGTGGTGCAAAAGATTATCCATGAACGTTTTATCCTGTCATGATGAAACGTAGAATATCACAAAAAATGACTAGGAATCGAATTGCTCTGCATCTCACTTACACTCATTGTCAGTTCCACTTTAGATAGATTCGCTATCCAGAATCAATTCCCCTCCCCACTGGCATGCGGAATGAGTTGAGAAATGCAATCAAATTACAAGTAAGTGCCCAAGAAATGTGCCACAGACCTTTCAAAACTACAGCTATAATAAATAAGGTACGACATTCAATGAAATGTTTAGATTTTGCGCAAAAGTATAATTTTCTCATCTATTTAAAGTTGATTCTAGGATTTCAATCTAAGGGGGGCTTCTGTCTGGTATGTCAATGTGGCTTAAATGATTGTTTTTTTTTTTAATCTTCTTAATTTTCTTTCTTGCTTAAAGGTATCTTATGCATTTATTTTTTTATTTTAAAATTTGTTTAATTTGGAGATGCATTGTTTTTTTGTTGTTGTTTTGGAAATACTACACCTATGGCAGTGGCTATTAGCACCTTAATTTCTAATAAATATAACAAGTATTTTATATTTCCCACTAATGTTTGCACATCTGTCAATTATATTCTAAAATCATTATGGCAGTTTTCCGCAAGGCTGCAGAGCCCAGTTTGTTTCTTGGAGTGATATGCACAGTGAGTGTTCAGGGCAAATAATCAGACTCAGCAAGTCATTAGGGCATGAGTTGTGAACAATATTGTCACCACAATATGTGAACTTGCATGCATTTGCTTATTGGTTATTAAAAAAGACTCAGACTATAGTGCCACTGAAATACATATGAATCAGGTCCATTAAATTCTGTCACAATCTCTGGCATTGTAGCATAAATTTGCGGACAGTCCCAAAGTGGGGAGGGATGGTGGGGTTTCGCGAAATAAACAGTTTTTGTTGATTTTTTCTCTTGCAAAACCTGGTAATGACTCTGCATGATTAATGTTTGTAATTTGTTACTTGTCACAAAGAGTCTGCTTCAGCACCCTACCATTGAAAACATCTAAGATTGGAAATCCCTAACAAGCAGAATAGATGTAAGGCCAAATGCTCAAAGCAATTAAAAGATACTGCCAATTGTGGATGTTTACGGTCTGCAGATGATGCAACTTCACCAGTCGGGCAATTTAAATGAATTTACAGTCTTAGTTTCCCCTCTGCTCTTCTGATATCTGGCCATACTAGTGCATTATATGTAAGAGCATTTTTTGGAAGATGCTCTAAGAGATTTTAAAGACCAATGTCGTCCATTTGACGCATATTACCATGGCACTGCGGCAAGTTTTGAGTGGGGAACCTGGGATGAGTTAGGCCCCGATCAGACAGAACACGTGTTTTGCAGTGAGAGGCGCCTTTTTTGAATTGTTTTCTGTTGGCAGTGAGCATTTTGCACGCTGTTTATAGCGGCCTCGTGTTTTTGGAGGAGTGCTCTGTGCACCTGAAGTTGGAAAAAAAAATGCAACTCTGAGTGGAAAAGCGCCCAATGTCATTCGCATTTTTTTTCCATTGTCCAATCGAATGAATGGAGAGGCGGGCCTTCCGTTGTGGTGATGAAAGGTTACCGTTGCTTAGAAAGTCCGGAGACTGCAATGATGGAGGAGAGACTTTTGGTGTCTGTCGCGAGTTACCCGGAGCTGTATTTTTTAAGGTTTCTGCTAATATGACTGTCACAGTGTGCCTACTGTGAAGGAGCGAGGAGACGAAGGAGAATCCAGAATAAACATAGACTTTATTTTCTTCAACAGAGAAATCACAGTACAATTCCAGACAAGGAAAACTCAGAAACACAGGGTTTATATTATGGGACTAATCAAGGAAATCAATGGGACACAGCTGGGATCAAATAAACACAATCAGGGCAGGAACAGGAAGACCAAATAAGGGCAAGGAAGGCACATAGGGAGCAAAACACACACAAAACAAGGTACAGAGTCTGACAATGGCAGTTTACTCTTTTTTTAAAAGTCCCAAAAAAAAAAAAAAAAAGGCAGTGTGGTGCGCCTCGCGTTTTCAGACCTAAAAAACGCATTCGGTGTGATCGGGGCCTTAAACACTCAAGTGTGAGAGGCAGTTGCATTTGTTGCAGGGTCCCAGGGGTTTTCCACCTGGCTGTGCTCAGGCTATAGACATAGGACTGATAAAAAATTCACAAGATGGCAAATATAGGAAATGGATGGGAGTGATTGGCCAGGGACCTGGTAAGAGAGAGTTTGTAATAGTTTTTATGGCATTTCTCCAACATTTGGTTCAGCTGTTCCGAACGGAAAACAACAACAACATATGTTATATCTGAATGCATTTGTGTCATCATCTTTAATGTATTGCTCGAATCATTTAATTCAGACATATGGGTCATGACATACAGGCTATATGAAATAAAAACGTAGCCTTGGGAGCTTTGTGTTCTTGTTTTCCTCTTAGCATCCTTTGTTTATGCGCTGTATGCCATTAATCTTGTTCTTGATTTTCATCTTGAACCATTCCCTCCTTTTTCCACCCGTAACACCAGTGTGGTAGTTGTTCATACGTGTTCTTATATAAAGTGTTGTTCTAACACATACATTTTATTTTCAAAGCTTGAATAGATACTGATATATGCAATATATATAAAAATGTATTTGAATGAATGTACTGTATGTTTGAAAGCTTAATTCTGTGCTTCTGAAACAAAATCTGTAATGTACACACAAATATAGATACATTCAAATGTTTATGAATTTGTCAGAATAGAATATTGATTTCATGGAGTTTGTTTGGACTTTATTCAGTCAATGCCATAGTCAATTCCTGGTTCTTAGAAATTAGTTTGCACTCATGTTTGAATTCATATGGTCTCAAAACATGTATACCATTTTCAAAATGTTTTACATTTTACAGTTTTACATTTTAACAGTTTAAAGCGTCATGTAGACATTATTTTTAATCAGTTAATCAACCATTTAATCAATGAATAAATAAATATTTCAAGGTAATTTTTTATGTATTTTTTTTTACTTATTAATAATAAAACGTATTATATTATATTAAATTATTATTATTATTATTACAATAGTATGAATTCAATAAATACAAATTCAATAAATATCATTTTTTTAAGAGTTTGGGAGAGCACTACATTGCAATTGAAAGTCTGAACTACTTTTACCTTGTCAGAAAATATTTTAATATTTAATCAGAGCCTGATTGACCATGACACACATTCTCTATGATATCAGGGTTCCTCTCTATAATATTGTGAACATTTATTTTAATATGCAATGAGGCAGTATTGTTATTGTATAAGTATTTTATTTTTTAAGACATAATAATAAAATATTATGCAAGGATGCATAAAATGTTCTGTTCAAGGATGTCATTCTTTTAATGACATTTTTGACTGTATGCATCACAAACAAATAAATAAACAAATAAATATTAATAATAAACAATTAATTTTAATTGATACATTAAAACATACACATCATAGAAGAGGTGTGAATGTGAATTGAATTTTAAATATTTTTGCATGAATTGATAGATTTGGTCAAAAAACAAGCATTGTGTAATTTACATGATAAAATGTATAATAAATTAGATTATTTAATGGCATTATATATAAACGTTTACTTAATTTTGATTTAACCAGGAAAATGTCTAAAGATTTGTATTTATAAATTTATTGATGTGTATGTTGTATATGTTTTAGATACTGCCATTATGCTGATATTGTGTGGTTCAGTGACTACAAAAATACCCTGGTCACAACTCACTGGGCTCTTTGCAGTGTGATTCTGAAGGGCTTCATCAAGATCATGAAAGCTGCCTTCTATTGGAGATGCTGATGCTAAGAACAGTCTTCAGTCGCACCCAGTGGGGTTTTGGCTGCCACGCCGCAGATGAGGGGATGATTCATGATTGACTAGCACGAGAGGAAAATAGTTATTTATCAAGAGCTAGACGCTGCCAGAATGCAAATGGACTGTTAATTGAGTTTTGGATGGATTTGAGTAATGGGTGGAGATTTTCAGTCATCAGTGCACATCACCACTAGCGTAGCATGCAACACAGACATACTGAAACACAGAATAGAAAAGAAAGGTTTGTCTGAGTGTTTAAGAATCCAGAACAAAAGGTGACAATAAGTGTGCATGGCTTTTGTTGCTTAAATTCAAGTAATTATTTGAAATACCATAAATGTCTTAACTAAACTTTAAATGTCAGGTTTCTGTGAGTAAAACAGTGATGCATTGTGTTCTCGTAAGTTTTAGGTAGTGTAAACTGAAAATAGAAAGCAAAAATGTTTGACAACACTAATATCTTAATGCGCTACAAATACAATACTGCCATGTTGCAGTTGGTTTTTCATTGCTGCATTGTAGTTTGTCTTTCATCTTTTGTTTAATTTCATGTTCTGCTCTATAGAGTTGGGGCCAGGTGTTTTGTAATATTGCCCAGTGGCATCTGAATATAACTACAGTACTTCTTTTTGTCCACGGTCTTAGCCATTCTCCTCCGCACAGAAATGTCAGTTCTCCATTTTCATCTACATGATGAGAACACAAAGCTCTTCTTTCTTAAGCAGCTGGTCTAGAGGGATTTAAATGCGTATGACTTTGTTTAACACGCTGAGCATTTGTATTCAGAGAGAAAGAGGGTGCGGTGGCTTTGAACTGAACATGAACTGTAGAATAAAACACTTTTTTGTCACTTTTTAAAACAAGCATGAAGATTGAAAATATATTTAAGGAGTATTTAAACAAATTCTTCTATATTTCTATAATGTAGCAGAAGTACTACTACTACTACTACTACTACTACTACTAATAATAATAATAATAATAATAATAGCCACCCCTAAAAACCTTTTAATAAATGTAAATTTTATTTTATAATATTGATTCTTCTTAATCTTTTCTGTCTTCATCTTTGTCGTATTATATAGTAATAATAATAATAATAATAATAATAATAATAGGCACCACTGAAAACCCTTTGCAGTTAAATTTATATATATTTTATAATATTAATTCAATAATAGTGACAATAGTAATCATCTTCATAATAATTGCCACCACTAGCCTTTACCATTTAAAATTAATTACATTTAATAATAATAATTTTTAGTATTATTATTAGTATTGTTAGTATTATTATTAAAACAATAGTCAAATGTTGAAGGATTTGTGGTTTTAATTGTTGCTGTTTGTTGTTGTTATTTGTTATAATAATATAATAACCACAAAAAATCTTCACAATATTATTATTATTATTATTAGTATTATTATTATTATTATTATCATCATATGCCTTTAACATTTATTTGAGAAAAAAAGGTTTTAAAATAAATGTTAAATGTGGCTAATATTAATCCAGTGTTGTCTATACATGTCTGTCAACAGGAGTCTCTCTCTCTCTCTCTCTCTCTCTCTCTCTCTCTCTCTCTCTCTCTCTCTCTCTCTCTCTCTCTCTCTCTCTCTCTCTCTCTCTCTCTCTCTCTCTCTCTCTCTCTCTCTCTCTCTCTCTCTCTCTCTCTCTCTCACTCACTGGTATGAATGGGGTTTATTATAATACAGTCCAATTCTAGCCAAAAGATCAGAAAGCTTTAAGGCAGAGCAGATGCTGTTTATTCATGTCAAGGAACATCTGGCTAACCCTTTCGTGCCCCTCAGAGGAGACTAATGGACTCATTAGGTCTGCATCATTAAAGGATGGACTGGGAAATATTAGAAAAGTCATGCAAACTTGACGATTTCTCTTAATTATGCAGCTTCATTCCAGTAAACGAGCGCCGTCATTGGCCACTGGAGTAGCAAACGAGTTGAGATCCTCCAGTGTTGCCGTATACTGTGCCATGTCATAAAGTGTCCGCAAGAATGCTTTGAAACACACAAACACATCCACACACCATTAACATGTCAAACTCTCTTTCTAACTGGCTATAATGATAGTGAGTAATGAAACCGCTAAAGTAGGTTGTAAAAACACAGACGAGTGTAATAAGATGATGGACACAAATCATACATGTTAATGAGCATGCTAGTCGTAGTTTTTGGAATGCATCAAGATCACAAGCACTGCTTAGTATTCATCGTGCATGGGAATCTTATATGGTAACTGTTGATCTTCTGGCATATAATTTAAACAAATTGGAATCAATGCAAAAATATGCATTAGCAAGGCAGCAATGTGCTAAACACAGGCGTCGACAGCCTGTCAATTCAGATTAGCAGCGGTAATCTAGCCAACTCAGATTGCTGAAGGGTAACTGCTGTTTCGTCTTTTGTAAAGTACTTTAGTCGATTTGTCTCTAGAGGCAATAATGCACTAATATTAAGATTAGCTGGTTTAGAGTAAACAACACAACCGGAGCTATTGAGATTTACTTCATGTGGCAATGCATCACTGCAGGTCTGCATTCTTTTTGGTTAAGTGGTAGAATAATGTGATTTACACAAGAAGAACTTGTTCCTGGATCAGCGTTATGTACAGTATCATTCCTGGAATATCGTTGTTGTCATCCAGTCATAGCCAGTCATGAAAAGCTGTTCTACAACAGAAGTGGTTGATCCAGGAACATGTCCTATTTGTGTAAATGATGTTGAGCTTAAGGCCTATAGATGAAAAGAATTGGACTGGTATTGAACACAATGTTTTACAGCAGTGGTTCTCGTATAGTACAGCTTTAGGGCCTAGATTTTACATTCAATATAAATTGGCAACCCAACATGCTCAACAAAATGTCTTGAGGTTGAGGTTTTGAGGTTGAATTTTTTGTCATTAAATAATAGTTTATTTACTGTATATTTATTAATTTTGGAGTTGAATATTAAGTGTTTTTATATTTATAGTGAGAGTACATAAATAAAAGTAGACCCTTTACCGTTTCTAATGATGTATTACTCTTATTTGTATGAGCAAAAATGATAGCATATATTGTTACCAATGTTGATTTGACATTTGATTGCATTGTTTGCTTTAACACAAGGTTTTTGGCATCAAAAACATGTAGATAATATTTTTGTTTTGCTGTCCTCCTAACCATGGGTGATTATGTGATTCATATAAATAACGCGTTAACGCAAACTCATTTTAACGGCACTAATTTTATTAACGCAGCACGCATTTTCTGTTTGACCCGATGCCTAGTCCATAGTTGGAGAAATGGAGATGCACAGTTGCACAGTGTTGCCAACTTAGTGACTTTGTCGCTAGATTCAGAGACTTTTTTTGCAAAAAAGCGCCTAGCAACAATGCATAACACTTAATTGGACAAACCTTATTTAGTTTCTGAGACTCACCGGTGCTGCGCAAGCGCGAGGTTTTGCGTCTGCTTTGTTCAGCGAGCGGCTGAGAGGGGCTCTGAGCAGCGCTTTTAGTTAAACCAGATATTACGTTGCTTTTCTAATTTTACATGCAAGTATAGCCGAAATCACAGCACAGCTATTGTCTTTATCTTATGTGTATTTGATTTCATCAGATGACAGCTCGATTATAAATCAGGATTTTTGTGCAGATTAACATCTTGGAAGGAAGAGCTGTTATGTAGTCTTAATGGGTTGCATTTCAGTCACTATTTCATATTAATTCGGTTGTCTGACAACAGAAACAGTAAAATATAACAATGAAAACAGTTTTATCGAGAATTTGGCTGAATCAAATTACAGTATGTGGGCACAGAGAGGAAAACAAATGTAATAATAAATAATAAATGTACATTTTGCATGTTCAGAAGAAGTGATCTGCTCTGTAATGTAATAATGTAAACAGGCTTGTGCAAGTAAATTGCTCAGTGCAAAGAAAGAGAAGTAATGGGAACCTGTTATTTGTATGTTCTTTTTTTTATGTGTCTAATAGACATGAACAAGTTATTTGAAAAACATCTATGAACTTTGAAACATGTCTAGACTTCATGCTCTATGTTGAGTATGGTTTCACTAATAATAAACATACATTTGCATAAAGCATCCATATTTGTCCATGCCCATGTTGATTAGAGTTTTAAAAACTTAAAGTACTAATTTAAGGTACATTTAGAACAGATAAAAATGTGCGATTAAGTTGCGATTAATCGCGAGTTAACTCATGACAATCGCACGATTAATCACGATTAACTATTTTAATCGATTGACAGCCCTAATTATTTGCATTTAGCATTGTTTTTATGCTGTTAACTTATCAAAACAGATCTGCATTCCTATTGTGGGCTGTGGCACACCATTTGAGACCACAGTGCTTTATAGGACCCAATGGTAGGAGCGAGAAATCCCTTTTTGCTAATGTATGAATGTTACTAGGAATTGTTCTTCTGTGTTCAGAAGGAAAGATGTTCTACATAATGAATGAAGTGATTCCCCTTCCCTCAGATCTGTCCACTCCTTTTTGCTATCCTTGACTTCACACTTGACTCAGAGTTAAGAGCTTTCTTTATCTGCACGGTGAAGTTTGGTGGCTTAGTGCAGCGAAGAGAATCAATTCCTTGCGAGATTTGGCAATAATTACATTGCTTACAAAATTAGTGAATCGGTTCCAGGAGGTTTGAGAAAAAATAACTGCACGTGATTAAAGCATCCGACTCAAGGTCAAGTCTATCGTGCGGCCAGCCGGAGGCATGGTAATAATGATTTAAGTGCTAAAGTTTTCCCATATGAAAAAGTACAATATCGAATGTGTTACCACTGGCCCTGTATGCAGGACAAAATATGCCTTCAGTGAAGTTTCATTTTGGGCCAATTGGTTATCCTGACACTTACAGTATATTTCAGGTTCAATACAAGTTAAATGAATAGTTCACCCAAAAATGAAAATTTGCTGAAAATGTACTCACCCTCAGGCCATCCAAGATGTAGATGAGTTTGTTTCTTCATTGGAACTGATTTGGAGAAATGTAGCATTACATCACTTGCTCACCAATTGATCCTCTGCAGTGAATGGGTGCTGTCAGAAAGAGTCCAAACAGCTGATAAAAACATCACAATAATCCACAAGTAATGCACATGACTTCAGTCCATCAGTTAAAATCTTGTGAAACAAAAAGTTGTGTGTTTGTAAGAAACAAATCCATCATTAAGACTCAAACCTTTACTACCATTTATAAGTGAAAACAGACCAAAGCAGTTCTAAACAAATATGTTGGTGGATTTTGATGTGAGGGGACAACAGGTAATTTTTTTCTGCAAATGTAAGTTCAGTTTAAGTATTTTTTACCGTAAATGTAATTTTTTTGTTTAATTTTGTTTAATAATTCTTTTGACTGAGCTTAATTTGTTTTGAATATTCCTTTAAAAGAACAGCACGTGATTTGCAGAATAAGACAGGTTTTGAAGACTTCTTCTCTCGGGTATTTCTTTAGCTCTTTATATCTTCTAAGTTGGATATTGGACTATTATCTTCTGCTTTATAAAACACAGCCAATAGAGCTAATGTGATTTTTGGAGGTTGTGGTTGTGAAATATTTGCATGAAATTAAAATTATGGATTATGAATTAAAACTTGTTTTTATAGCCAGACAGAACATTTTTCTAGGAAGTAAGTGAGATACTGGAATATGTTATTTGATGTGAGCTTCATTCCAAATATAAAATTTCCCCCTCTATATCCATTTTCATCACACATTAATTGGTGTCTCATTCCCCCATATTGCACAGATGTCATTGTCTTTGCCAGTCATCATTTGGCTAATACTTCAGAAATACACACATATACGCACACACACATGGCTCAGCCGTCTACCCATTGTCATGGCAACAGCTGCTGAAAGGCAGAAAAGGAGATATGACCGGTTCCTTATCAGCACAGTGAAATATTAAAGCTACCAAAGATCTGATCCAACACATCCAACACATTCAATGATAAATAAAAAGATGACTGAGTCTGTTTGGGTCAAACTAAATGTGAGGCATGCAGACGTTTACAGAACTAAAAGAATACAGGGCCTAAGAGAGACCATATTAAAAAAAAAGTTTTTTATCTGGAAATACAAAAAAAAAAAAAAGAGATTATGCATCTAGCAGAAATAGCCGTCTTTCATATTTACTTGACTTCAGTTATTTATTTATGGGTTAATGACGTTTGTGTCCAGGATAAAGAACAAGAAAAATCTTTTCAAATGTAGTTTAAAACACATGTTCTAAGTTTTTAGAAATTTGTATTAATTTATATTAATGTTTGTTTAATATGGATTTTATATTTCTTTCTAGAATGGTTTACATTTAATGAGTCAAAATATGTGGTGTGCATATCTTAGTCAATGTTTTCAAAATCAATTTTTTTAATGTATTTTACAAGGTAAATTGTGTTTATTCATTTATTTACACATGCATTTTAGCAGATTTAATTGTTTATTTACAAATATTATGAATAATTCAGGTTGGAATGGTGGCTTATTGGGTAGCACTGTTGTAAATTCATAATTCATAAATATCATACAAGCTTTTGGGGAGTCACATCTGAAGTAGTCTTATCTTGCCTTGATACTTTTTTGACTGATGATTATTGAATTTTTACGGTCTACAAGGGTCCGCTGTATGACATAATTTCCTGTTTTGTTTTTTTTGTGTGTTTTTCATATTTCTGAATGTTGGTCACAACAGATGATTGATTTGGTGGACAATAAGTAATAATCAAATAATAAACTTTTTTTTTTCTAAAAAATATTAATAATGATAAGTTATGTCCAAACACTTAAGGTTTTATTGTCAACTATTCATTTCTTTTCTTCGTTATGATATCATAATCACCCTGATGTTTTTTTTTTATGCCCACCCTCACCAAAAACATGAAAATGAAGTATACTTTCAAATCATTGCATGTATGAAATGCATTTTTTCATGCACAGAAATTAATAGATTTGCATGACAAAATCACTGTCATTGATACATACCACATTCAGTTCACTTCTGTATGTTGCTGTATGAATGGGACAATTCACATCTGACTCACATCTGTTAGCAAATACGCTTGTCAGTTCCAAACACTGACAGTGTGAACATAGCCGAAGTGACACTCTCTAACACTTATAATCATCTCCTGACAGACTCCAGTGCCTCATAGGTAACACGGTAACATGAAACAGAACTTAGCGACAGTGTCTTTGTTTAGCTGAAGCAACACTTCCCTTTCACACGCACCATCTATCAACAGCGCCAGCCTCACAACGTTTCTCACAGCCATCAAATGCCACAGACCGCTCTTTATTCCCCTGTATTCACTGAAGAGAGGTCTCAATCTTGCTGTATTGTGTCTTTTGGTGCAGCTAGTCTTCTGTGAATAAAGTCAGTGGAGTTTAACAGTGATTGATGGTTGCCAAGTGAATGGTCTGTCTAAAGGGACGGTAAACACAGACGAGCTCCCATGATGCACTGTGGTACTCTCATTGTTGTGGAATTGAGAATAAAATGTGAGGCAGATGACACAGACCCAGGATGATATAGAGACTTGCCTAAATATCCTGGACACCGTAGTTCTCTGAAATAGGATAAAATCTCCCCTTGAAGGAAGGAAAGAGAATATATGCAAACTGGTCATTTCACTTGAACTGTTTACTTGTGCTTTTGTTCTGGTGGATATCACTATAAATCAAACATATTTAAGATATTAGAGTGTATATTTTAAAATGTAATTTATTCCTTTGAAAGCAAATGTGAATTTTCAGCATCATTAAAAAAAAAATGTTGAAAATGTGATGCAGATTCTTTGATGAATAGAAAGTTCAAAAGAACAGCATTTATTTGAAATGTCAACAATGTAAATATATTTACTGCACTTTTGCTCAATTCAAGCTATCTTTGGTCAATAAAAGTATTGACTTCTTAAAAAAAAAACATAAAATAAAATCTTACTGACTTCAAACTTTAAAATGGTATCCTGTATATCAATAGTAGGCCTATTTAATGACAATGTAGATGTTACCAGTCCTTGATTCATTTTACATTTACATTTACATTTAGTCATTTTGCAGACGTTTTTATCCAAAGCGACTTACAATTGGTGAATACATAAAGCGATTCTTCTTAAAGAGGCAAACAGACACAGGAAGTGCTCGTAATACCGAGTTTCAGGCATTTTTCAAATAAGTACAAGCTAGAAAGGGAAGGAATAAATAAAGGGAAAGACAACGTTTTTTTTTCCCCCTTTAATTTAGGATGAAGTCAAGTAGCGTCGAAAGAGATGAGTTTTCAGCTGTTGAAAATTGTCAGGGATTCAGCATTCCGGATAGGGGTGGGAAGGTCATTCCACCAGCCAGGAATGGTGAACGAGAATGTTCTGGAAAGTGATTTTGAGCCTCTCTGTGATGGTACCACGAGGCATCGCTCATTAGCGGATCTCAGACTTCTGGAGGGAATGTAGATTCGTAGTAGTGAGTGGAAGTAGGCGGGTGTTGAGCCTGGTTGAAGACCAGTCGTGCCGCTGCATTCTGAATCATTTGTAGAGGTTTGATTGTGCTTGATATAAGTCCAGCCAGAAGAGCATTGCAGTAGTCCAGCCTAGAAATTACAAGGGCCTGGACAAGAAGATGTGCAGCATGCTCCATTAGAAATGGCCTGATCTTTCTGATGTTGTGCAATGCAAACCTGCAAGATTGAGCAGTCTTTGCAGTGTGGTCTTTGAAGATCAGCTGGTCATCAAAGATTACACCAAGATTTCTGACCGAAGTTGATGGGGTAATTGTAGAAGAACCTAGCTGGATCGTGAAATCATGCTGTAGAGTTGGAGTGGCAGGGAAGACAAGAAGCTCAGTCTTTGCCGGGTTGAGCTGTAGGTGACGTTCTTTCATCCATGCCGAAATGTCCGCCAGGCAGCCTGAGATCCGTGTAGCTACTGTTGGAACATCTGGTTGAAATGAGAGATAGAGCTGTGTGTCATCAGTATAGCAATGATAGGAGAAGCATTGTGACAGATTGACAGTGTCAAAAGCAGCAGATAGATCCAACAGACGTTAGCGTCCAGTTTGTTGTTCTGTGAAAGAAACAATGATACCTGGTTGAAAACAACTCGTTCGAGGGTTTTCGCTATAGTGACAGTGACGTGGCCAAGTGTATGTGTATTCTGTATGGTGACAGAATTAGTGCTCTGCATTTAACCCATCCAAAGTGCACACACACAGCAGTGAACACACACACCGTGAACACACACCCGGCGCCCGGGGAGCAGTTGGGGGTTCGATGCCTTGCTCAAGGGTACGAGACTCGAACCCGCAACCTTTGTGTCACGAGTCCGACTCTCTAACCATTAGGCCACAACTTCCCCCACACACAGGAACTCAAACCAACATAAATGGAAGGAGAGAGACAGGTCTGTAGCTGTCTATAAGAAAATGGAGAGGATAAGTTTGGATACTTCTGCCTCAGTGAGGGGACAGAAGGAGAAGATTGGAGTTTTAGCAGTGGGTGTGGTTGGTTTGAGTTCCTGTGTGTGTGGGGCTGAGAATTGACTACTGATTGTTCTAGTTTTGTCTGTGAAGAATGTGGCGAAATCATCAGCTGTTATAGAAGTGGTGGAGGGGGACAGAGGAGAGAATTGAATGTTTTGAAGAGATTACGTGTGTCTGGAGCACTGTTGATCTTGTGGAAATATGAAGATTTGGTAGTATGGACTTCAGCAAAGAAAGATGAAAGCAAAGACTGATACATACTCAGGTCTGACGGATCTTTTGATTTGCGCCATTTTCTGTCTGCTGCCCTGAGTTGCTGCCCTCTGAAGCCAATATGGGGGAAATATGTTCCCGTTAAATATTCCCCTTATTAACTTTATAGACAAAAGTAAAAAAGTAAGTAACAGGACTAATCAAGTTCTGAAGGTCAAGTTCATTTAATTCAAGGCTAATCAAGTTCTTGACATTCACACGGAACACTTTTGCATTTCACTGTGCTGGTTTTCTTTTGTTTTTCTAAGTAAACACACACTAGACGTTTTAACCACTGTGTTGGCATCTCACATCTCGTGTGACACTCAAGTTCAGAAATGCGTCTTAAAAATGCTTTTCATTTTACTGCTGTGTGTCTTCAGCTTTTTAAATACAAAATGGCATTCTGTGTAAATAGCCTCTTCTACTCAACATTAAATTACTGTCCGTCCTTGAACATGATTTTTTTTAAATGTGCTGTTTGTATGCTGAACCATGAATTATATTATCTTCATGAACATGCTTGCTTGTATATGACACGCTCATTCATTTTCCTATCAATTTTTTATTTGTTCAATCTTCAGTGTATATTTACACCGTTTTAGAATGCTGCCTTATTCGTAGTTACAATCTCCAATACACATCCGATATCTTTTAATTGAATTTCCTACACATAATTTTAGGTCTTACTCTTTAAAAAAACTCCAGTAACAGGCAGATACACCGAAACGGAAAAGTATTCTCAGAGTTTCTCAAACAGCCCACCTTTCCCTCCAGTTCTCTTCACATCCCCTGGACAGTTAATTGATTGTTTGCAGTTAGGAGTTCCCTGGTGTGAACCAGTGGTCCCTGTCTTCTTCATGAGTCAGCAAAACACTGTCAAGTGAGCAATTACTTTTGTCTATAAAGTTAATAAGGGGAATATTTAAATCACAACAGTGGAGGTGCCAAGATATTTGTTCGTAATTGGTAATAAATAGTGTGGTGTTGATGCGTGATTAACAACATGTATTTAATGGCGGCTGTATTACAAGACATGAACCACCACGGAAGCCGGTTAGATCCACTTTTTGAGCTCTCGTAAATGCTGCACTTGACTTATCACCACTAAATGTCAAGTACATGCCACTACTAGATCTGAGGAATGAGATATAGGACTTAAAGATGTTTATCTGATCACACAGAAGTCTTTTACCGTTAAATTCACAGTCATTTTTTACAGTGTAGGTATCGTTAGATGCATTTGGTTTTTGTAGACATTTGACATCAGAAAGCATAAAAAAATATAATCAAAACCACAAAAGACAAAACTTGTTCAAAAACTATATGTTAAAAGGATTTTTCATCTAAAAATTAAAATTCTAGCATCGTTTTTTTCAGCTTCATATAGTTCCAAACATGGCTGTTCTGGAGGAATGGGCATTGTTAAATTATATAATATTGTACCATTACTATAGGTTAGGGGTGTATCATTTTATCAGTTGTTTATTATTCATGCAACAATACATAGGCCTATTACAGTTATAGTTTTCATGAATAACCATTGCTATATAGATGATCATTTTGTCTAGTGCTCTTATGAATGTTGTTAATCACGAGCATGACTTTATGAAATTTAACTACAATACTCAATATAATAGCGTAGACTTCTTCATGGCTAGTGCTTGCATTTTTTCATTCTGTAACCTACTTGTTCTACAGATCTCTGCACTAGTGTTATATGCTACTGTTTTGATAGCGTTGATTAAGTTTCTGACAGATAATATCATGATTTTTTTTTTGTCTTACCGAATGTGGTATCCTGTCAGCAATAACATGGCCGTGGGCTCTTTTGATTACTGTCAGTTTAAGTGCCAGCGATCATTGCAGTGTTGCCAGATATTGCTATGAAAACAAATGTGACCCCCCCCCCACCAAAAAAATTAATTAAAAAGCTTACCCGAAATTAGTTCAAATCTTTTGTACATAAGACAAGATAAAGATATCGCTAACCCTAAACTGAAACTTCCCTTTTTTTTTTTTACTTTATAAAGTGTCAAATTAAGTAGAAAAGACAAGTCCAAAAATGCTTACTCATTAGTCAGAAGCCTCGTTCACTCTGGCAGCATCTCGCAGCGATCATTTTCATACCACGGACGCTAAACATTCTTGCAAACTGTCTTAACTTAATTATACATGCAGACACTCATATGAGGAGTTTTAAACAGCAGATTAGTCATTTAGAGAACACATTTTATTTTTAAACATGAAAAATATTCAGGTCCAGACCTCGGCGATCTCATAGCTGGCTACAAACCATGGTTCCAAACCAGTATGACTCACTTTATTCTGTGTAAAACAGTAGAAAATCCTGTTTTGGCCCATGTAATGAAAGTAATTTCAAGACATTTCTTTGTCAAACTATCCCTTTAAGTCAGCCAACCATTTATTTTTTAACTTCTCAACTTCTCAGCATCAGGCCATGGTTGAATATCAGACTTGAGGTCTCAGCTGTAGGCAGACAACCGTGAAAGTCTCTTAGCTACGGCTGCTTCAGTTAGGTATTATAAACATCACGCTCCACTTTTCCCATACCTGGGGCGTACACCTCAGATCGCAATCTACCCCCAGACTGCAGCACTGCAGTACAGTATACGGTGGCCTTTTTGCTGTCGACTGGCGTGTACACCATTTCAAACCTCCTACTGCTGCAACACTGAGCTCTGGACTCTTTCAGTGACCCATTTGAGCATTGCAGCTGGTTGATAGCGAACCAGTTTATAAGCCCCCCTCCTGCAACCACAGCACCTCTTTTGAGACATGTAGATTACCTTCAAAAGTACATTCTAGAGGGCTTTTTTCCCATGTATATAGATCCACAATTCCTTATTTGGACTCTAAGCAACAGAGAAGGCGGTAGTGTGCAAGTGTTTGCTTAATATTTTGTTCCAATTTCTGTTGTTTAGATTTTTGCTTGCTGCTAGGAAGGATTATTTAGTTTACTATCTATTTATACTTTTCTTCTTTAGTTTTGATTGTTGTTTTTCTTTGCACACAAAAAGTATTCTCATAGCTTCATAAAATTAAGGTTGAACCACTGACGTAACATGGACTATTTTAACGATGTCCTTACTACATTTCTGGGCCTTGAATGTGCCAGTTGCGTTGCTGTCTATGCAGGGTCAAAATGCTCTCAGATTTAATCAAAAAAGGTCTTACGGGTTAGGAACAACATGAGGGTGAGTAATTTTGTGTGAACTATTCCTTTAAATTAGCCTATTATAATGAAACTGGCCTCAAAATATTCCTTGGGTCATGCCGACAACATTGATATCAATTATGCCATTGAGGGCCGAACTTCCTTTCCACCATTTTGATTTATGTTGAAAACCCACTTTTTCGAACTCCTCCTCGACCGTTGGTCCGATTTTCACCAAAATCGAATCAGATCATCATCAGACAGTGCTGACAACAAGTTGTGGATTTCGTGTTGATAGACAAAACCGTTTTTGTATAGTGCCGCAACAAATTTGAGGCATAATGCCAGATTATGTCTGAGGCTGTATCTCTGCAAAGCTTTGACATATTGACACCAAACGTTGTGTGTGCCATTGTTACCTCACACAGAACACATCACATCGATTTGATAACAGCGCCACCTATTGGTGAAAAGTGATAAGCCATTAAATCATATTACGAGAAGTTGTGTTTGATTTTTCAGCCATTTTGCTTCAAATCATCCTAAACTTGCTTTAATTACTCATTGTTGCAGTTGGTCTGATGCTCCATGCCGTGTTTAGCTCCTCATTTTGCCTTTGGAGTGCTTGGCCCCTTAATTGCTGCTTTCAGCTATATTTGCTTTTATTATCATCTGTACCTTCTTTATAGGTTCCTTTTTCTTTCATTTTCTCGCTGAAACAGTCTTCAGAGTACGGTCATTTTTTTTCTCCTGCTGAAAAAAGTTCTGCATCTGGGATCTCACTATCACATCTGAAAATGTACAGCTTGCAGTTCCAACTTTGTTCCACTTGTGATGATGATATGATCACAAATAGATTAAGCAATCTGCAGTCATCTTGGTACCAGATTCAGAGAAAATTTGACTAACCTAAACTCTACACAGCACAACTTTAGCAGTAAAGCCCACTGTTCATTGCATTTGTCCCACCTCATGTATTGCAGCATAGAATTATTTTGGGGTTTTTTTTCTCACTATTTGGAGGCCTTGGTTTGGGCCCAAGCCATTTTAATTCATTATCTATTAGTCATTTTCCCCATTGACAGTTTGAGGGATTATATTGTGATGTAAATTTATGCTCTGAGAACCAAATCCCACTATTCTTGTCTGCTGCAAAATGAATTTGCTGTAGCTTAAATTCCTCATGATTTCTTTTGAAATTCCACACAAAGAGTAGGAATATACATGGCAAGGTGCTGGAAAAATTAACTGTATGAAAGTTAAGGAGCCATGAAATTAAATACTATGGTTTTCTCTCTATGTTCACAGCTCATTGAGACGGATGCTCTCTATTTTCAAATGCAAAAGCTTTGGGTCTGAAATGATATAAACACTGTTAGGTGATGTCCATTTCATGTTTACAACCATAGGTTTTACACTTTTTTGTAATTATTAGTTAATAATTACCAAGTAATTATGGCTCTTGTTCTTGTGTCTCATTTATCTTATGGCTTATGTGATTACCTTTGAACTCTCGTACTGTATTTTACTCAACAGTAATGCCCTGATGTCTGCACCTATTTTATAGGACATACATTTTATTTCACGCTATAATATTTTTAGAATTAGTCACAAGTCATCTCTAACTACACCATAACTGTACATTAGAACAATGTAAAAGGTATGTTATTCATCACATCCACATTAATCACAGCGTTGAGGTTAATTATAAAACAGCTGCGTTAATACATCAAACAAGTAGTTGTAGGTTGCTGAGATCAAATATTTATTAATCTGTTAATCAACTGCATTAGATTCAAGCTCATTTTCAAATGCACTAATTGTTTTTTATTGCTTACAGTTGAGAGAAGTGAGCTTTTCGTAGTGCTAATTCAATTTATTCCCATCCGCGGCTGATGATTAATGGAGCGAGGTGGCTAAAATCTATCACACGTGTGGAGGTGATTATTGCATTATGTACTTCTGAATAAACGCAAGGTCAGTGGAGCTCCATGGCAGCTCTTTATTCCCACTGCCATCTTTCATTTGCACAGCATGAGTTCATTGCCACCCCTGTATCGTCTTTAGACCTTGGGGGAATTAAGAAAGAAGATAGAGATTAACTGTTTGTCAGGATTAATTAATAAAGAGGATATGGTGCCTCGCTGATTTTTTGTTGTTATTGTTGTTGAATATTTATAGTGTGAAAGTGAGAATCTCGCCAAGACACAAAGTTTTGTAGTTAGTGAAAGTCGAAGTAAAATAAGAAACTGTATTTTACAGACACAGAGCCTGTAGTGGGAAAGGCCACTTGAAATGACCCCTACCACTGAATTTCAAAGAGAACCTTGGAACAGATAGGAGAGCATCCCTCTGCTCAGGATTGAAGGCAATAAGAGATTTTCTCCCTAAAGATACTCACAAAAAGCTTTTTATATCTTCAGGATATGTCCTTTTGAGTTTTCTGTTTTCTTTCGAAAGGTGCACTCAGTAATTTTGTCCTCACTAAAAAACATTTTACATAACAACAATATCACTTTTGGCAAATATTTTTAAAATCATATGCATTCCCATGAGATGAACAGTTGAATCAGATCAGCAGCCTAATAAAAGCTGTTTTATTTTACATGGAGTGTAAGGACGGCTATTTAGATTAATTTTGGCTAGTTGCACATATCGGATATCTTCAGTACAAAGCCATTTGAAAGCAATTGGATTTGCATGATGCTACATCCACAGCACTAGGTGTCAGTATACGTCCAAAAAGCCATATTGACCAGCGCAATTAAAATGTAAAAATTTCACTAGACTAGCAAATATTTTATAGGTGGAAAATAAATATGTGCTAAAGGTTATGTTGTCAGGTTACATATGACACACATGCAAACATTTCCTTCAGGAGGAGATGAATACTCCAAGGTGGTTCGTACGCAGGTAGTGGCTGCAAGGGGACTATTTGCTGAGAGAGCTCTCTCTTTCTCCCTCTGGGGAAATGCTTTATTCCTGCAGCAAAATGAATGGCAGAATATAGATTTCTCTAAATGATCCAACACTCCTCACCCAGAGAGGAGCTATCAGCTCTCACTGCACCTGACACTGGAGCTTCAAATCATGGCTTTCCAAGCAGAAGGACTCTCCCCGTGATTAAAGACATGTTTAGTGCTCTGAAATATGACCGTCCCCTGTATCATTCTCAATCTCTAAGAGTATGAATAGTGAGAGAGCTGTGACACGAGAGGCTTTAGAGGAGTGATAAAGAAAATCTGTCTGTTCCCTACAGGGCCCTCTCATGCCACAAAGTATTTGTCATTGTTTCGTAATACAGAGTAGTTATGCAAATACCAAACCCTATTGACGATTCTTGGAGTGGAGAGCTGTATGCCTTGTTTTTAAGTGAAGTCTTCAGCAAGTGAGCCTCTTTGCTAGGAAATGGTGTGAGAATAGTGGCCATTTGGTTGCTTTGCAGCAACTAAACCAGTCATTTGCTAGCTCCAAGTAGTCCAGGGGTGTCCAATCCTGTTCCTTGAAGGCCAGTGTCTTGCAGAATAGTCTGAAGACCTTGCTGGTTCCAGTGTGTTTACTTAGGATAGGAGCTAATTTCTGCAGGATACATAGTGGCACTCCAGGGGCAGGATTGGACATCCCTGAAATGGTCATGGTAACTGACTTTTCCCCCAAAGTAACTTACAGTTCAATCCCCTGGAGAAACCTTGGGTTGCTACTTGTTGGGTTCAAACTTATAAACCTTTGGCTACAAGTCCAGATTTGTAACCAAGTAGAAACTCACTGAGTTGCAAGAGGCACTTATTGGTTATTCAGGGGG
>NW_015548296.1:4202748-4212826 GCF_001515605.1 Sinocyclocheilus anshuiensis | reverse complement strand
GACACCACATCCCATTTCAAGGTCTTTTTTATTAGGAAGTTTTTAATTTTGATTAGGATTACTAATTATTCCCTTACTGGGTTACTCAGTGGGTCCGTTGCGAGCTAGGTCAATCAGTCTGCATTCATCTTACTTTGTCCCCCCCCCCATCTTGTGCACTTCAGAATCAGTATCTGCCTCTGACGTGAATGCCTGTTGACTCTGAGCCATCTTTCCACTCTGCAGGGCCGATACTTTGTATTTATGCCCTAACGATGGCATAATCAATTTAAGAGTTTGTCTTGGGTCATTATTACCTGCTGCAGAGCCATCTGTTGGCAAGGTCTGAGGGAGACGGCTGCCAGGTAGCTGGAGCACTGAAGTGGATTGAAACGCAGGGGTCTGTAACGTGGGGCAAGAGTAGAAGGGGTTGGGGGAGGGTGCCCACTAACCAGATGGCCAGGGATGCCAGCCTCCTCACATTGCCAAATGGTCTTGAATATATTTAAGAGTACATTCTCAAAATATAAATAAACCGTTCAGTCTATTTAAGTAGGAGCTTTTTTAGTGATAGGTTGCAACTCCTGGGGTGAAAATGCAGCTCTCAAAGGGAATTTTCGGAGCAAATGCTGTGTTGTACTACTGTTGGAACATTTGAAATGGCACACTTCATACCATCACTAAAGTATTAATATCAACCTTGAGAGCTAGATAAGGCACAAATCAGCACTGCAGTCAATACCTGAGTAGGCTGAGTCAGAGTCAAGACAGAGACATGAATAGCATCTAAACAATTCACACAGAGTAATTATGCTTTCCTTTGGGGTTAACAGATTTTTTTGGCATCAGTGTTACATGAACCACTGCAGTCATGGCATGGTAGCAGAGAGCAGATCCAGGGTCAAGATTGAGTCTATATCCAATTCTTTGACAAGACCAAGACCATGAAAATATGTTTAGACTTAGGCTTGAGTATGGTCTCATCTAGTCTTGAGTATAACAACACTGGTACCGATACATTTTAGACCATTAAAGTGTATAGCAAGTGTAACTTTAAGTGTACTGTCCCAGTGGCCAGCTGTTTTGCACCTAAAGGTAAAATTACAAAAACTTTATTTTTAAGGAATACTTACCAGAAAAAAATATTTACCAGAATTTATTTTGCAGAAAAATGTAAATACACAACACAGTATTTCTGAAAAAAATAAAAATAATAATAATACATTTTTGTTTTATAAAATCAATTAATTAGAGATGCTTTTGATTATTAAAATTTAATGAAACCAATAAAATGCAATCCAGAACATTTATGGCAAACACAGAATTTAGTCAAAATAAAACTGAATTTGAGAAAAAAAATAAAACCTTAAAAATTGAATTTTTCTAAACTTTATATAAATTGCTGTTAAATTGTGTAAGTTTCATGATTTAAATTATTTAGACATGCTTTTTGGTTAATAAAATGTAATTTAACCAGTAAAACAGAGTCTAGACAAATAAAACAAAAAAAACGGAATCCAGAAAAATTAAAATGTAAAAAACGGAATTTGAACGAAAATAAGATCTTTTGACCTCAAATCAATATTTCATCTCCTGATGTTTATTTTGCAAGTAGCTGTGTTTAAGTACATTTATTTACATAATTAAAAGAAAATAATTAAATTAAATGGGCATAAAGTTTCATAAGATGTTTGAAAGACATTGAGTTGGGCCGGGCTGTCTCGCCTCCTCTGGTTAGCCTCAGACAATTCTGGGACACGTACTGTATGCTCTGACTGGAAGACACATGAGCTCGTCCGATCTCTTCATCAGACCCCTGAAACTCCAGTCACCAGTGAGCGCCATGAGATGACGGCCAATTACACCTGCCCAACACATCACAGCAGAGTCAACAGCCTGTGTGTCATGTCCGTTGTGTGTGTGCGTACTTCTGTCTTTGTGCATGATTGCCAGAGAGTATGGTATCTTTTTGTTGTAAAAAAAAAAAAAAAAAACCTAGAGGTTGGTCTTGCTGAATCAAAAGCTCTTTCATTATTTCTGTATGTGTTTGCCAGTGATGTTTGACAGACTCTGTGTCCATCCATCAGTGTGTTATAGATAGGAAGGATCTCATTTGCACCAAAAGGTGACTTCTGTTTGTGACAGTATAGGAAGATAATGACTGATCTGTGTACACAGGAACATCAGCGTGGTTTTTCTATACATAGACACTCTCTCCTGGCTCTGAGTGACTTTAAAGAAAAGGGACCTGGATAAGATGTGAGACCTTGGGGAATGTAGGCTATACATGTGCTGTCCTCTTTGATCACTGGTCTATGATCATTAAATATTAAGAGATGATATCAGTTTCCGGATTGGACTGGAATGGGCTAAACTATGGAAGCCCCTTCTGTTTGTCTTCATTTTTGCCTTTTGGTTATATGAATCAACATTTGAACCAAATTTGTGTGATAAACCAGGCTGGATGCCAAATTAGACATCCAGATTTTGTTATTGTACAGTCTAATTATAGGCTGATATTGACTTAATGAAAGTATTGAAAATACTAAACAGTATATGTGGACTAGCTTCTCCTTAGAGATGATACAATTCATGTTCATGTTTTGTATTGCCATTTAATGTGCCAGTGTCAATTTGTCACGAATGACAAAGATCAAACACTCTCTAAATCACGGTGAGAGGCGACCGCAGTGTGTTCTTCGGCGGATGACTGAGCCGGGAATACGACCTTCAGATTAAATGGGATTCAAGGTCGCCGTTTCATTGTTTGGTCAAACATGCTTGAATTTGTCATTCCGCAAATTGGGGCATATGGCAGTTTGTTCTCTCTGATAGCTAGACATACTGCTTGCATCCAGAGATCACTTTACTTGATTGTAGACCTGTCATAATCTTTCAGGGTTTGGACAAATGCATACTGTATATGTAATGTGTATATATGTATTTGTGTGGGTATATATATATATACATATATATATATATATATCTGTGTATGAAAAATATATATTTAATCCTACATGAGCCTGTGGTTTCCAGGAAATAGGGTTAACCAACAAGCTATACATGCTTTGCATTAGGGCTGCACGATAAATCGCATGCGATATTTAACTCAGAGCCGTTGTTCACTGACAAGCTGCGCAAAACCACGATCATATTTTGCACATGTTTTGCGCAGCTTGTCAGTGAACAACGGCTCTGTGTAGTAAATGCTGCTCCATGTGAAAGCCCGCACGTGATGGAGATTTACTGCTAATTACAGAACCGGCTTTACTGACAAAGTTCGCGTTAAATATCTCATGCAATTTATCGTGCAGCCCTACTTTGCATCTCTGTTGACACACTGGCTTTGAGCATTTCAAATGAGAGAGCCGAAGGCTTTTGGAGATTTTTTTTTTAGTTTACATTGTACATTTCTTTGCCTTGATAAATTATTCTGTTTAGCAATTGCACCGTACCAGATAAACACAGACTAAATACTTTTATTCTTTTCTTTGAAGTTGTATGCACATGTTGTCATTTCTAAGGGCAAATTCTTGGCCCTAGTCGGATGAGGTGTTTGAAAACCCAGCTCTTGTCATTTTGTGCCCCGTGATACTAATTAGCTAAACAATGGCTTTTTATTGTTTGTTTTTCAAGGAACTCTTGGCGTCGACAATATCCTATAAATCCCTAAGCCCATAAGTGCATCTTCTCAAATTCCCAGTTAAATCTCTGTTTATAATAGGGACCTATGGGAGAAAGTGGAAAAACTCTGAGTCTCCGGATCACCTGGTCTTAGATAGAGGTTCTGCTTTATGCTCCAGTTTACCGTCCTATTGATTTACACCTACAAAACAGGATGTTTGTTCTTTTCCACCGCTTTCCATTAGCTGCACAGTGCCTCCTTCTTTTTCTGCATTTCATAGAATTTTAATGAACGATTGTCAGTCTAATTCTAGCTTTAATGATCTGAGTGCTAGCCATAATCCATTTGAAATAGTACAAGCTGGATTGCCTGCCTTTTTAGCAAATGTATCCGATCCAGCGTTTCAGCCAATACGGGCAGATACAATATCTCTGTGTAGTTTAGTGTGATAGATGTCCTCAATAACCCTGATTCTGCTTTGGAGCCATTCAAAATAATGCTCCCTGTCTGTTTCCTCTTCTTCGTGGAGAATGTAATGGACATGGGTAATTGATTGGATGCTTGGGGGCCGATGTGTTTTTGCAACAAGTGATTTGTCTTTTTGATTTGGCTTTATCTTCATTGCTTCGGTATCCGTCTTACCTGTGCGCATTGATCTTAATGCACAAATTATGCCATATTCACAGACTTACCGCTGGGCAGCATTAGTTTCACTGGTGCTTTCCCTCATTTTAAAGAATGGTGAACAGAGTAATGCAACAGCACCAATTTTATATTTTAGTGCACCTTTTCAGAATGATCCCATTACTATTTCTGTTTATTCATGTTACATTTACATGCACATTTTCATAGACAGTGAAACACAATATCAAAAGTTTTGACAGCACCTCTAATGTAAATATACATATATGAGAGGTACACATACTGTATTAGCAATAAGGTACGAGAGGCTGTGCAGAATTGTGAATAAGTCAGGGCTGAAGGACATTAGGCACAACAAGAATTACTTTTATATAACAGTTACCACACAACACAAATATTAAACCCAAAATTCGATGTATTGATAGCAGCCCTTCTGCTAAAAAATAGATCCTGACAGCAACAATAAAAAGCAAGACACTGTTCCT
The DNA here is from genome assembly GCF_001515605.1 of Sinocyclocheilus anshuiensis. NCBI lineage: Eukaryota > Metazoa > Chordata > Actinopteri > Cypriniformes > Cyprinidae > Sinocyclocheilus > Sinocyclocheilus anshuiensis. The sequence continues at coordinate 4,208,095 of NW_015548296.1, read as the reverse complement.
AGGTGTAAAATGCCTTATCTGATGGAGCTCAAATAAAAACAGAGAGTAGGAACTTTTCTCATCTGCTGTGTCATTTATTTATTTTTTACACCATATATGATATTTTCACACACACAAGTCTGCTTATCTCTCAGCATAAGAAGACATCTGTTTTCCATCTTTTAGTTTAAAACAGACAAGTTTGCAAGCACATTAAAGTGTAAATTGAAGGACATAGAAGCATGCACATCAATGTATCTCCCGCATGAGAAGAGTTTCTTTAATGGGGGAAGGCTGTTTCCTGGTGAATGATGCCACATTACTCCAGCAGGGGTCGTTCATAATTTAAACAGTTAATTTAGCTGAAATACATAATACATGTAATAGTGTTGACGCAATATTGATTATGTTGCTAAGAGTGTTGCGCAGTCATACACAGAACTGTTGGGTGAAGCGGTCATAACAATGCTTTATCTTAAAGCACAGCTGTTAACCAATCAGAATCAAGGACTGGAACTAACTGTATACTATATATACATATATATTAAGGATGTGCATCTCCATAACTGAGGCCGATGCCATATGCATATCGATGCATAGCTAATGATGCAATATATTAAAGATACATATAAAGCAGCTACCGATGCGATGCAATATGATTCACCCCATTACGATGCAGTGTGATCTGATTTTGATTTGATTCAACACAATGTGATTCAATGCAATACGATGCATTGGAACAAATATGAAATGATGCATCGCGATACAAATGCCAACTTGTATCCGATGCACGCTTTTTAAATCGATGCATCGCCTCGTTAACTTTTATGCCGATGCACCGATGTGAATCAGTGAATCTTACCATCTCTAAAATATATACGTTTATGTTATATGTTTACAATTTCTCCAACTGCTGGTAGGAATATACATAGGAACGTACATTTTTGTAACTATAGGACAAGTTCAGTGAAGCAAGGGTGTTTTGTCAGGTAAGCTAAAAAAAATGTTTCACGTAGAAATTTCTAAAAGTTTTATTCAATGTAAAAAAAATCATTCTGACTACATTAGTTACACCAAAAATATATTTAACATTTAATTAAATTGTATAAAATTATAAAATGCAGTTGTTTTCTGGGAAACTAATCAAGCAAATAATTATTTTAAAAAGATGGACTTTGTAAGACCTTATTAAAATGCATGTTTATAAATGAAATCCAGTTCTAATAAAATAACTAATAAATGTAAGTAAAGTACTTGGACTTTTTCTATAATTTAATTATCATCATATCTCTGCAATAATTATGGGTTATTGAAGTGAAACACTTATGAAAATGGTGTGTTTTTTTAGTCAACGTTGCAACGTTTATAAAATTAAATCAAGTACACATATTAAAGGGGTCATGCTATTTTAAAGATCATTATTTTGTGTATTTGGTGTAACAGAATATGTTGACATGCTTTAATGTTCAAAAAACACATTATTTTTCAAATACTGTACATTATTGTAGTTCCTCTATGCCCCACCTCTCTCAAACGCGTCGTTTTCTACAAAGCCCCTCCTTCCGACAAGCACAGTCTGCTCTGATTGGCCAGCTGACCCAGTGCATTGTGATTGGCCGAACACCACAAGCACGCGTCGGAAATGTAACGCCCCTTTCCATAATCGCGAGCTTCAGCTTTCAACATAAAGGTAAAGACAGTAAATAATGTCCTTAGTTTTACCATCAGTTCAAGCCCGAAAGGGGAACAGTCGCGTGATAGACACAGTGATGATGCTCGTATGTATTTGCAGTACACAAGCCACCATTAAGAAAGCTGACTGACTCCACTGTGATGTGATCCTGTCTCTCTCTCACGCACACACACACACACACACACACACACACAAGACGCGATACTCTACACGGCGCAAAACTCCGCATTTCAACAGTCAATAACAAATACTTAAACTCTTAAGAAAACATACTTACAATAGCTGATTCAGAAAAAGCGCCAGATTGTCATAGCAAAGTAGGAATTGAAAGGCCAAATAAAGTGCTTTTGCTTTCGCACAGAAACACACAGCGGTTCCTGAAACCACGCCTTCTTTCTTTACATGAACATTTGGGCGGCATTACGCAAATATTTCCACATCGTGACGTAGACATGTGGGGGCGTGTTTGAACGAGGCGTTTTAGCCCGGTCTGGATCAGCCTTCTCTTTAAATAGAATAAATCCTTTTGTGAGAGACTTTGAGCTTTGTAACTCTGCAGATCTTATACATGCACAAATAGCTACATAACACACTAAAGAAAAGGAAAGATAGAAATCGCACCATATGACCCCTTTAAATGCATTTAATAAATGGATGCAGTTGAGCATATTTAGTTACGCTAATTTACTATAAATACCATTAAAAAAAACCTGTTCCAATAATTAATTATTCTCTGAGGATTTGTACATCAATAAAGTGTTTGCATATCTGATGTTGTACAAATATGTACAACAGTTTTCTGTTTAAAGCGTCTATGTGAAATATAATAATGTTTGTGTTCTGGAACCACACTTTATTTATGAATATTTATGAATACCTGCCAGGAGGAGCTGGTTTGGTCAGCTGTCTGTTCTGATATGTATTAGAAAACTCAGTACTTCAAATAATATCTAATTTCTCTCAATGTTTTTTTTTTTCTTCTTTCAATTTCCCCTTACGGGACAAACATAAAACATGCATAAGTGTTGTCTTAACAGAAATTGCTGGAGGGAGTCGCCAGTAAAGCAATATTTAAACCCTAACATTCACCTTGCGGTTCAGAGAAAACACACATCTGCCCCTGTATCACTATGGACTTGTCTGACCTCCTGGAAATTCCTGTATATTTTAGAATTTAATGTGAATGAGACCTGCGAGACATGTAGCATGTACCCCTGAGGATGCATATTTTATTCATATGTCATATGAAAATAGTGCTTTTCTATGGTGTCTTGGGCCCAGTGATGCTTTCTGTGGCATGGCCTATTTCTGCCTCGGGTTTAGGTCATGTTTCACCTTGTATGAATTCAGAATTGTCTTTGTAGGGTAATGACGACACATCTCTGTAAGTTTTGCTAGTGTCTAGCTCTGGGAACCTTCAGAATTCAGATCCATCAGCTCTGACATTGTAAAACCTATCGTCCTTATAAAACTGTCAGAATTTGAAATCTGGGGATTCTCTGCGCAAATTATGGTGATTTATAAAATATTTCTATGATCAAACTTTTTGTAACTGAAGTGATTTGTGAGGTGCTGTATGAGGATGGAAGATATCTGTTTTTATTAGCTGCAAACTTATTCTTTTGGACCTATGCTTGTTGGCTCTGTGCGACATGATTGACATCTAGTTTTATGCCTTCTAACTAGGGTAACTGACAAGGTCATGTCAGAAGTGTTGACAGGTAAGCGGGACAACACTGAGATGTCTCTCTTCTCATTTCCTGTACATTTTTCTGTACATTTTTCTCATCTTCATCCCCTGCAAAGACAAAAGAACAAGAAAATAAGCACTGAGCACAAAGACGTCTGTATTATTTTCTTCTTCTTTTTTTTCCCCGCTGCACCATAGGATTTAATTTTGTTGTGTTTATTTATTACGGATACAATCTATTTCTTTTAAATACCAGCATTACACTGCAAAAAAATAAATAAATAAATAAAAAATCATATTCTTAATGAGTATCTTTGTCTCGTGTACCAGTAAAAAGTCAAAATTTCCATGAAACAAGATTAATTTACTTGAGAAGCAACACTGTTGTAAGATAATAAGGCTTGTTTTCAAAGAAGACCACTTCTTTTAAGAATAAACAAGTGAAAAATAAATGAAAAATTGACAAAATACACATCTGAAAATAGGCCTTAATATCTTACAAAGTTTTGGTAATTAGGTCAAATACAAGAACCAGAATACAAGAGGGAATGTATTCATTAATAGTATGATTAATGATTTAATATTATTTATAATCATGTTTGATTTATAATCCTTGCTTCTGAGAATATTATCTGAATGTGCACATATAAAGTGGTGTAAAACATTATTTCAGATCTAAAGTAATTTTATAGCTTTTATCTGTCATTGATTTTGAATGAATAGTGAATTGATTTGAAATCATATTTGACAGATACTGTATATGAGTTTTTGGCTGTTTCTCTCTCCCGCTGTAGCAGATAATTTTAACTCGATGTACAGTGTGCTCCTTACAGGCAATTTGCTGTAGGTCTAACAGCTTGTGACATCCATGAGGTGCCCATGGTATATTAGGTGTTGTTATGGAGAGGACACCATCCATGCTGGAGGATTCCTGTGGGAGTAAGACCAAGAAACTTCTGGCATCTTCTGATAGGTGCCATTACTCTTGCTTTCCCCTGCATGCTCTCTCGGCTGCCCCAAGCAGTACCTGGGACTTCCACCACTGGGGGTGACATGATCTACTCAGCCTGTCTATACCTATTCCAGGGAAACATAAATGCTGTTTTGACGGGTTTCATAAATATTGATGGGATAAATCCAGAAACACAAGGTGTTTTCTATCCACTGGTTGTAGTTCACATAGTAACAGTGTCGGTCCTAGCGTAAATCAGACTCTAACAAATAGAATGAGGGTTCAAACAAAATAATGTGGTTATGATTCTTTTGGGAATCCAGTTGAAAAGTTAGATGAGAACCTTCTCTGTCAACTTAAAGCCAGACTCACACTACAGGAGTTTTAAAATCCTAACAGATTTTGAAATCTTGTTGCAGCACACTTATAAGGAGAATCTTTGCAGATTATCTTCCCTCAAATCTTAAACATGCACACACTACAAGATTTGAAAATCGTGGCGCATCACACACTACAAGATATTATTAAGATTATCATGCCAGAGGCAGCGCCTCACGTGATCTCACGCAGCAGATCGTCGTTGATATTTCAGTGATGTTTACATATGTTAGCTAGCGTGCTAGCAGCTTTCTGCACTCACCCGGTACGTTCAAAACTGAGGCAATTTCACCCCAGTGCTTTTCTTTCTTTTTACGGTTGTGATACGTTTCCGACACATTATTCCGACAGTCGTGTTATTACAAAACGTCAAGAAGCATTTTCCTCTGTCTCCAACGGAGCCATGCAGCAGCTGTTTTGTGGTCGCGCATTGGCTATCGTGAAAGTACTGACATCATATAGCCGTCATCATCCCGATTTAAATCCTAAATAATAATAAAAAAAAACAATTAATTATATGATAAATAAAATGAAAACAGATAGAATGGAGAAAGAATAAAGCAAGCACGTTTTAGAGGCCTTTTTTTTGCTTTTGTTAATTGTATAATAAATAAAAAGAAAACAAATAGATAGAATACAAAAAGAATAGAGAAGC
>NW_015548296.1:4168898-4202715 GCF_001515605.1 Sinocyclocheilus anshuiensis | reverse complement strand
GTCAGTCGATATATCGGTGTGCAGACTTTTGTTTGTTTTTTATTATTTTCTTTGTCGAGCACCCAATTTTTTATTTTTTATTCATTCTTTTTTTTACCATTGATGTGTGTGCTTTGGTTCCATCTTTATAATCAATGTAATCAAATTTGTTAACACTCAGAAAATGAGCATCATGTTATTGACCCATGAGGTGCAGGTTTAGAGTTGAAGCACAGCATGGGAAGAAGCATCTTACCCACTTTCACGGTAACATCAATCACTGGGGAAAAGCCAAAATGGTGTATTCCTCTCTACTTTAATTGATGGCTCTGTTGGGTAGTCGAAAGGCGTTAAATTACTGATGTTTCTGGTGATTGAACGTCAGCTGTCAGTCGGTGAGCAAAGAGCCGAAGACACGGGTGTAGGAAGAGCGGAGAGGAGATGAGGGTTGGCGCTGTCCTGAGAGTTTGACAACCCATATCATTGCTGGGGTCAGAGTGTAAATGAAGCTGATCGCTCCTCTGGAATGGCGGCCCGCAATAATAATGGAAGTTTTGTGGGGCACTGAAGATTAATGTTGAAAGACAACAGCACATCATTTCCACCTTCTCACATTCTGTGGGGCCTATTTAAAAGTGAAAGCATAAAAAATCAGTCATGTCCCTTCATTCCTATAAAAGAGTGAGAACAGAACAATTCTGTACTCCAAATGATATAAAGAGACAGGAGGAGCGAAAATGCTCAGAATGAATGTGTAAAATGTGATGTAAAATCCTCGGCGGCACCATTTTCGATGAAACGTGTGTCGAATGGTAATGTTTAGTAGTTGCAAAGTTATTTCCCTCTATTAGAGCAGATTTCTCTCCACCTCTAAATGACTATTTTAAGTGTGACTATCAAAGGTTTCTCCAGCTCCCTTCGCTGTGCCTAGTGCCGACAGCAGATATCTCTCTCTGTAATTTTTTTAAGGTGACCTATTTCAGGGACTCGGTTCGACTGGATAATGGCCCTGTGTGCGGTCTGGAATTTCTGGGTGGTTTGGAGTTTTGTCATTATCGATTGGGCTGTTTTGAGTTTGATGGCGGTGTCTGTTAAAGGGATAGTTAAATTTGATGGTACGCTGAGACACTGGCTTCTCTTTTATGAATTTGAACCAACCAAGTCATCACACTTAATGACCTTTTTTAGCAGCAACAGTCAAACTGTGAGCTTTTACATCTCTCCCTGAGAGTGTTCGGTGTCTGTGTAGAGAGTGATGTGTGTCCAACTGGCACAAAACACTGGCTAATAACAACCGTGGCAGTGGAGAGTTTATTGTGCTTTGAAAGTGTGGGGAATTTGTGGATTTTTATAAAGCAAATATGTGTATATATAGCGAGATGCCTTAAATCGATGACAGTAAACACTCTTCTTACATTGTTACAAAAAAAACATTTCAAAATAAATGCTTACTTTCTTTCATTAAACAATTCTAAAAACAAATGTATTACCACTTTTTTTGCCTAGTTCGCAGGCGTGATTACTTGATAATCATTGCCGATTATTTTCATTATAATTTTATTGAATAGTTGCTGCAGCTCTAGTAGATGAATTTAAGTTATTAAATGTAAGATATTCACTGAAATAAAGTGAAAATGTATTTTTAGAATGTATTTTTTTCTGTGCGTGTTTTTACAGTAACGGACATGGCGTATAGGAAAGTGCGTGCTGGCCACGGTTCTCTCCGTGTGCGAGATCTGGAGAACGAGGAGCTTCACACGGCTTCTCTGGAACTGGAATGGGACATAGAGAAGGAGCTGGAGGAACCGGGTCTGGACCGCTTCCAGCTGGAGTGTGTGGAGCATCAACCTGTGAGCAGCTCTTCCGGCGGAGGCATGGACCCAGACCTGGAACCAATTCAACCCTCCGTCTCCCCCCACGGATGTTTCGAGCGTCTCCAAGAGGACCCTAATTACGTTTCTCGTTTCAGCCGGTCGGTACCCAAGGGCCAGAGACGGAACGGGACCTGCCTCGCCAAATGCTTGCTAGCGGGAGTGGGAGTGTTTGCTCTGGGGCTGCTCATTGGACGATATGCCTTCAGCAAGGAGCAAGTGAAGGTAGAGCCAAGTGCAGACACAGATGTGTTGGAGAAGATTGTTCAGGGAATCACAGCAGAGAAGATACAAGCACTGCAGAGGTAAATGCATTATCCTTTCCATCCATTATACACTCACTGCGTTTTCCCCAGAATGACAGGGGGAAAATGCAGAGGATCTTTTACAGTAATGAATAAATAATGGAAAAGTAGGAAAGGTTTTGCACCATAGTTTGACAAAAAGTCTGCTGTCTGAGTGTTAGAAATGGTTTGTAGCTACCGGATGCTGTTAAGGGATATTGCAACATTACAATATATGAATATATTAACTTTTTATTTTTTGATGTATATAATAGCCACAAATAAATTAAGTAGGTAAGACAAATTTGGAGCTAAAGTCACAGACACAATTATCATGATTATCACCAACACAATGATTATTATGACAATGCTCATAATTTGTGCAAGAATATATTTAATAATGTTTCAACAAAATATGACATTTTCAAAACAATATTTTTATGAGCTATATAGATTCATAAGATGTATATATTGATTAATTAATTATATATATATATATATATATATATATATACACCCTTTGGGTTATGAGTCCGACTCTCTAACCATTAGGCCACGACTTCCCTACCAAATAGAGATATACAAACATTTACTCCTATCTTATGTCTGCTGAAAACTGCTACATTAATGTTTATGTACATTGTGACGAATAATGTAAATGGCATAAAAATCTGGCAAAGTAGTAATGTTAGTTTGCATCACTGAAAATTAATGTCTGTCGTTTAACATTTTTTTTATTGTAAACAGTTGACAAATATTGCTGAAATGTTTAGCTGCTTACATCTTATCTTACCTCAGCTCGCAGTCAGTTGCCATGCAGCTCAGCTTCTGTGAACAGTAAATCCTGCTGCCTTCGATTTGATTGGCTCTTTCAAAAAATTTTGACAGTGACGAAAGCTTTTGAACCGCTGCACTGAGCCAGAGCACGCTAAATTAATTTGAATTTTTGACTCTGAATTTGAATTTTTGGTGTGCTGCGCAGGCAATTCGTCTGGATCAATGGAGGGATATAGGCTACGTACATTTACTATAATTCATTCTTTATATATATATTTACCCAATGGGCCATCCCACATTGTACAGCGGCCCACCAGGGAAAACTCACGGTACTCCAGATGGCCACTGCATGTCTGTAGCAGTTTGTGTAGAGCAGCTGCTGCTGTGATGTCATCTGCCTTGAGAACTGGGTGCTGATCCATTTTCTATTTAGGAATATCCACAGCACTCAATCACTTAATATGACTAACTATAAATTTGCTGATGAGCATCAAGCTGGTGTGTGTGTGTGTGTGTGTGTGTGTGTGTGTGTGTGAGACAAGGTAATCTTAGAAAGAAAAAAAAACAATGTTACCTTCATATCTAAATGAAATTTTGACATCTCTTTTGCTATAAAAGTGCCTGCATTTGAAGAAACACCTAAGAAAGTGTGAAGTTTTTATAATCCCCGCACATTATTGGCTGGTAAGTAGAAGAGTTACAAGAGACCAATGAATGAAGTGTGTCAAGGAGCTGTTAATTCTATCAAGTCATACATGGGGATCAGTGTCGTCTAAAAGACATTCAGAGGGTGAGGTGAGGAAACAGTCTCAGAAGTAACTTCAAGGACGTTCCAGCCAGTAAGAAGTAGTGAACCATACTGAGGAAGCAGATGCAGGGACAGTGTTTCCTGGGACAGACTCTTTGGGACCTTCATCTTTGAAAAAAGCAGTCCTACAGCCAAAGTTGTGCACAGCTTATTCCCACTAGTGACAAAGCTGCCGTGTTCGCTCTGAGCCCAGCTGTGTAGTCTCTGACATGCAGACTAAAGTCACAAGCAGGTACTGATGTTAAAATTAAATGCAGACAAACCTCAAGCGATAACACATTGTTTTTGGAGCACGGATCATGGCGAGCATGTATATTCATGTCAAAAAAGATAACTTGGTTTCCTCTGAACCAAAACCGCCTGACTCCTGAAACAGGCTTTGCGGTCGTGTCAATTTATAATTTATTTTGTCACATTTATATTTCAGGCTGCAGCACCAACAGCTCATCTCAGATCCTTTTTTCGAGCGGGGAAGAGCAGGCAATATTAAAATGCGGCGAGACCGCAAAGGCGAGAAGTCAAAACATTTTGATGGCTTGATTTACCCCTCATTCATTCAGCTTCTTAATATTCAAACCGCAGCTTGAGGAAATAAGAATACGTGTGAGCATAATTTAATAATTTCTATATAGATGGAGCAGAAATGGTTACAATTGACTTTGGAAAATAGTTGGCCGGTAGGAGGAAGCTCAGTGGCATGCAAAGATGGTTGAATTAAACTCCAAATCTCACTGTAAATCTCTTTGTCCCTCATGTTAAGCTGAGGTCTTTCTTCAGCATGTCTGAGATGTTTGGATAGAGTCCTGGAAAAAGCCTTTGAAGGCCTTTGCTAACTCTTTCAGTACACACGCTAATAAGCTCTTTAGAAAAAAAAAAAAAAGTAATGTCAGCCAGCGTCTGTGTAGATTCTCTCTAACCATTTCTGTAGTAAAAATAACAGAAAATGAGAGAAAACAATTTGAGACATAAAAATTGTGGGCACCAGCAAAGTTGTCATTGTTCATATGTGATAATAAGTAGACAAAACTATTAACTAATCTGAACATTACATTATTTCATGTTTTTAAAAATATTTCATATTTTTTAAATTTACATTGATTGATGAATATTATATTAATATTAATATTATGTATTTTAATACATGTTAAAATACATTATTTAATTCATATTATTTAGGTTTATTTATTCATATAAATGAAATGGTAGTAGTTATGATGGTAGTAGTTAATGAATTGACAATGTAAACCAAGTATGGTGTCGGATTAATTTGTGTAAATTCCATTTTCAGATCAACATCACCTATAATTGCATGTCATCATGTTTCATTCTCAAGACAAGAACAATGCTTTTATTGTGTGGCATAAGCCTCATCTGGCCGGCCCATAAAACATTTCCTGGATGTGCCACTGGGTGACACACTCATGCTGCATCGTGCTACTGCTGAAAATCATCTCTTTTAAGTAACATTCAATCACGATGAAGCAGAAATTCTGTACTCATGCCATTTGTTTTTCCAAAAAAATATCTGCTCTGCCAAAGCCTCCATTTTCTTTTGGCTTGTGACCGTGTTTATTTTTTCAATTCTGGCCTAATTTACACATCAAAGGTGAGTGCGGGGGAAGAACAGTTCCAGTAAAACAAGATTAGCCTAAAATCCCATGAAGAAGAAGTGCGTTTCCCACTGTTCGGGTCTCTCTAATGGTGCTCTTTATCTCCTGTTGACACACTCTTAATTACTGGACGAAAATGATGGAGCTGGGCTCTGGATATGCATTCTTCATCCAGGACTGCTTAGATGTAGGGTCCTGAGGTCAGATTTAGGAGCATGCTAAAGGAGGAGTCCAGCTAAGTCTCTGTGAAGACAGTGATGGGGCCTTCATCTTGGGCAGTGGTGTAATGTAGCGAAGTAATAATACTTCGTTACAGTACTTAAGTATTTTTTGGGAGTATCTGTACTTTACTTGAGTTTTAATATTTCAGCCAACTTTTACTTTTACTCCACTACATTTCCTAATTAAAATGTATACTTTTACTCCGATACATTTCCCCGAAGCATATTCGTTACTTACCTCAAAATAGTCAGAAGTACGCGGACTGCAGGAAAGCAGGTTTGACAAATCAGTGGTCTGGCGTTTGTAAGCTAGACTCCTAAAAACACCTTTGCTCACGTGCAAACAAGTGTGCGCACAACCGCGGATTATTAATTTTCCACTCAAGTCGAGTCTGGGGTGTGCGATAAACAGTTGTAATGTTGTAATGATGTGCGATCTGACATTATCAAGTAGGCTATATCACCAAATCACAAACAGAGTGCAACGCATGTTGATTTATAAGTCTATTAAAACTCCAAATTCCAGGCATTCTAAATTGTAAGTTCCAAACAAAGATCACAGCACTGTTTTGCGTCTCTGAGCAATGGGCGGTGTTTACTTATTGAATGAATCAGCTTTTTGAACTAATTGGTTGAATAAATGATTCAGTGATTCACTCATTAACACAGTCAAATCGAGTCAAATGCTTTGTTCCTGAAAGAATCAGTCGTTTGAATGAATTGGTTGATCAAATACTTTAAGACTTTTACTCAAGTAATATACTAAATGGTGACTTCAACTTCTACCAAAGTAATTTTCTGGTAAGATATCTGTACTTTTACTTGAGTATGGCTTTCAGGTACTTTATACACCACTGATCTTGGGTCAGATTCATCATTTTAATCCCGACCCCAGTCATTAGGGAAAAAGCACACTGATTAGAAAGGCAGAGCATTGTGGGTTGAGACGCCGCTCCTGTCCCAATATCCACACTTGTAGTCTTTGCACTTGACGCAATTCCTGTTAGTCTTGAACAGTTTTGATCATCCAGTGGGATTAGAGAAACTGCATCTACACCAAATTGTTTTTAGTGTAGTCCTTACGTAAAAGACAAGACAATTTAATTGAGGTGCTTCTATTTAAGCAGTTGCAAATGTTTTACAAATTACACAATCTCTGTACCATTAAAATGTGCAGCAGTTTATTTGTATAATGGCTATAGTAAGACATAGAAAAAATACTCAAGCCAATAAAAATACAAGTGTTTTTTTCTCCACACATTTTAATCACTGGCCCTTGAATTTATATTGAGCTTCCATGTAGAAGCTAATTTTTCTCTTGTTGGAGGACAGTGGCAAACCCAATAGGGAATAGAATCGGTTTTGGGTCTCAGCCAAATTGATTTTATATACGCAATCATCCATTAATCAACGCAACTCAAGTCATATTAGCATTGCTGGTGGGGTGCCAGTCATTGATGATACAGAACAAAAGGGCTGCTTTTAGAAATCATTATATCACTCTAAAATGAGGAATACAGTCACTCATAAAAACTATGGGTGAGGTCATGAGGGCATGTTAAGAGGATGTTTCGCATCTTAATCAAATGTATACAGAAACCTTGAGAAGTTGTTTTTGTGAGCTAAAATAACCATCTGATCACCTTCTGAAATGTGCAGCATTGTATTGTATTTATTTTTCAAAGAGATTGTAGAAAATTCTGCTGTGTTCTGATTGGTTGACTGAGTCCTGATAAGAACACCTGTGGCCTCTTACTAAGCCTCAGTCTCAACAAAGAACTTGTACTGACTAGAAGTGAAAGCCATTATTTAATTATGACAGACACAGCAATGCATCATGTTCTGTAAGATCATCATGTTTGTAGTGTGTTCCAGGGTATTAAAACGTACAATATTCAAACCTAGTGTAGTAATAACTAATAATTCAGTCAGGACCACTCTGGCAGTAAAACATAGTTTATTGATTACACAATATTTGGTTTGGTGGTATGGTTCCGTATGGGGGTTCAGCAAAAAACAATATATAAATATTAGCTGCCTGTAATGACCCTCCGGAACCATCAGCATGACATAAATATAAAGAAAGTAGGACTGCTTGGTAAGCTTGTCTTGTTGCAGTGATCTGAAACAGAAGAAAAGAAAAACAGCAAACAGCCAAGGTGCAGGACATAATATATGGAAAAGTATACTGATTAGGAGGGTGGGAGGGAGGGTTGAATGTGAGCTTGACTAAGCTGGAGGTGAGTGATAGTGCCACGTATATATACACGTAATCGACATAGGAGAGTCGCTGGGATTGGAGGGATCTGAACAGCTGATAGTCAGCTGTTGCGGAGCGCTGCCTACGTGGCCTGCCTGAACTAATGCTTGCGCTAGATTAGTAATAGTAAATGTGTAAAGTTGCATAAGCTCATTCTAACATAGTGTCATATCGATATAAATCATTATTATGTTTCTATGGCTTGGACCTGCAGTTCCTAAAAAGATTTCAGTTTACTACTAAACTAAAAACAGTTAAAGTTAGCAGGTGCATAAGATATAGCGCTACATCCCACTTCAAAACACACAATATTTTTTACACTTTTCTGAATAATTACCTGTCAGGGTCTTTGAGAAAACGATGAAAAGCAAGATCTTTACTGTCACACTGATAAGTTTTTGCAGTGGGTTGCCCAACATTGCGTTATTTTATTCCACTTTGACTTCTCTTTCGTTGTTATTCTGTCTATTTCTGTGTGTCTCCAAAATGGCGGCTGCGCTACCAAAGCGCCACCTAGTGGCTGTTACCAAAAAAGCATCAGAGTTTCGCCTCTTGGGATTCTGTACTCTTTAGTCTCAATGTGTTTGTGTGTGAGAAGCCGTGTCTCCATGCAAACATGGCCTGTGTGGAATTGTTGAGTGGTTGATTTATGTAAGTTTACCATTGCTTGTTTCTTTGATTATGTATGTAATTGTTTATACTAATTGTTTATATTTGTTTATGGTTTGTCAGAAACCAACAATTACCAGCACTTGTTACCATGGAAATGTCTACTCCTACATGTTGAGAAAATAAGCCGGAAGCATGAGATTGATGACTGAATGAGTTTTAATGGACTCACCATTCCGGTAGCAATAGCCAAAACAGCCTAATATTCCTTCCAATTTTCTACATGGTCCTTCGAGCCAGAAAGGCTGCTAGAATGATGACTGAGGATGACTGTGTGAGACCTAAACGCTCAACAAGGATTGTAAAGCCTCCAAGATGGCACCAAGATTATGTGATTGCTCAGTCAAATCCTTCAATTCTTCCAAGTGGACAACCGTCACAAGAGCCAAAGGATTTGGGCCAGCAGGTTACATCACAAGGAGCTTCCATTACTGCAACCCAAAATGAGGTGAAGTCTTTGTCTGAGGAGATTAAACAGATAAAGGGAATGTTGTTGGATGTGGGACAAATCATGAAGGATATGCAAAGAAAAAAAAAAAAGGTCTTCATTTTCTGCTAGCTCTGAATGCAGTTCTAATGAAGAGTCCTCTGTTCCAACTCAACTGAACCAACAAGATGAGGTAAATACCAGATATTCCATTGTGGATGAGTTAAGTGAATGTATACGACAACATCACATAAAGCAGGGAAATGTGCTTTCTACGCCACCAAAGTTTAGTAGACAAATTACTCTGCCTCCTTCTCAGGATGTGCCGCCTGTCTCTTCAATGTCTATTCTTTTGCACCTACTACTACAGGGCTATTAGAGACACAACATTTGCAGCCTTCTAATCCATGTACCCCTATTAGACCTTCCCTTCGTCCCCCAGATAACCTCAGGTCACAATCTGTTGTGGATCCTAATGTAATAGGTGCAGGCTTGACTCAGCAACGTAATGGTCCTCCATGGCTATCTTCAGTCAGTCATCATCAAATGAATCCAGGTTTTTATTCCAGTGATCAACAAGTAGGAAGGGATCAAAGCCATTTTTCCATCTGATCAAATGCAGGGAAATGCATTTTGTATGCCCAGTCTTCCATGGATGCCTCCAAGTTGGCCGTCTTTCTTTCCAAGTGGAGGATTAAGGCCTCCATACCTAACTGATTTTCCTTATCCAGTATTATATCCGTCTCATGGCCAACATGCTCCACTTAATTGTGATCCTTCAAGAGTTTGACATTGACATTGCCTCCTAGAGATCTATCAGCTGGATTTCCCTATGCATCTCTTGGTAATCCTCATTAAATTTCCTTGCAACATCAAACTAGAATAGTTATGGAGCAGCAAGCTAATCCTTCCATTATGTCTATCCCGAATCCTTTGACCTTCAGATATATCACTGCTTCAGCACCTCAAGAGCAGCAAAGATATATGAATCAAACATCTGCACTTTCTCCAACTGGAATACAAATTATAGTACCTGGTCAGCATATGTCTATTTCAGCAGCAGTGACTGTGCCTCACACAATGATGCCTGCTTTACAGCCCTCCAGGTCAGCCCTTATTTCCATATTTAAAGAGTGATGACCCCCATGAGTTTGCCATGTTGAATATGGCTTTGAAGAATTTGATGCCCCCAGAAGAAACTGAGCAATACAAGTATCAATATTCTTCTGGATCATTTGAAGTTTGATGCAGCCCGACATTTAGCCTTGGCTTATGCCCATCATTCCCAGCCTTACACTAGGCTCTTCAGAAAAGGTATGGTCAACCACATCAGTTGGTGCTTCGAGAGATTGCTGCTATTAAGAATTGGCCAGCTGTACGTTCAGAAGATCCTGTTGTGTTTGGTCAATTTGCTGTATGAGTTCAAGCTTTTGTTGGCATGCTTCAGTCCTGGGATCATGAAGGATCAAAAGAGTTATCCTGTGCATCACATGTCCATCAATTGCTTAGTAAGTCGCCAGTTTTGCAAGATATGGCAAAACCACTCGACCAGATGAGCCCTATGACTTCATTTCTCTGTTTGGTTGGAAGAGGAATCAGAATGTCAGAATCTAGCTCTCCAAGTGTTTGAACAATCTAAAGGTGTGAAGTTCCAGACAAGAGAAGGGAGGCCTTCGAAGTCCCAATTTCAAACAGCTGCTGTCCTACATGTGGTGAGTCCAGAAGTGAATCTACCCACTAAGAGAAAGCAAGCTGAAACTACTAACAGTGAAATTATCAGATCACAGGAAAGGAATGAGGGCCGTAAACCATGATGTGCATACTGTTGCAGTACTGATCATCATCTTAGTCATTGTCCTGAATTCCAGAGCTTTGATACAGTAGCCAAACGGAAATGGATTGCTGACAATAACCGTTGTTGGAGATGTGGTTGGGCCCATAGATCATTCAACTGTGACTTGCAAAGAAAATGTCCAGTGTGTCAGAATCATCACTTAGGAATACTGCATGAAGTGAATTCACACAAACCTGATTCTGGAATATTTTATTTGAGCAGACCAAGTGGTCTTAACTCAGTTCTTCTGAAAATTGTAAAGGTAGTTCTGAGGCACCAAGGAAAGACTCTGGAGACATATGCCATATTAGATGACGGTTCAGAAAGAACTGTGCCTATGTCTTCGGCTGCAGAGAGTTTAGGTCTTCATGGGGCGGCAGAATCATTGGTCCTTCGAACCATTCAGCAAGGCACAGACAAAATTGAAGGTGCTAATGTTTCCTTTACAATTTCGCCAGTTTTCCATAAGCAGAGTAAATACCAAATACGAGGAGCCTTTACTGCTCAAATGCTTGATTTGCCTGAACAGACTTACCCAGTGCAGATCCTCAAGTGATGCTATCAACATCTAAGAGGCATCCCTCTGGAAGAGTTTCAGAAGGTTAAACCTGTGTTACTAGTGAGAGCTGATCATCCTCACCTTCTTTGTTCCAAAGAGCGAGTACGTTTCGGTCCTCCTGGAAGTCCAGCTGCTTTGCATACTCGCCTGGGGTGGACACTGCAAGGACCTACTTCTTTGGGTGAGAAGACAAATTCTATGACACAGTGTTTCTTCCAAGCTTCCCTCTCCATGGATCAGTTGCATAAGGATGTGGAGAAGTTATGGCAAGTTGATGTACGTCTTTTCTCTCAGACTACGAAACCTGCTCAGCTTTTGCATATTGCCTCCATTGCTGCTAGTGCAGAGAAGCCGGCTCAGCCCTTGCACATTGTCTCCGTCCCTGTTGGTGCAGAGAAGCTGGCTCAGCCCTTGCACATTGTCTCCGTTCCCATTGTATTAGAGAAGTTGGCTCAGCCTTTGCATGTATCTGCTGGTACAGATGGCTCAGTGTCTTGCTTGGCCCTCTGAACTCTCTCTATTTGCTATTCTGCCCTTTGTTCAGTCCTGTTTGCTCTGTTCCAGTTCATCACCTTGTCCCTAGCCCAGGCTATTCGGTTTGCTGTTGGAGCCTTGTTTTACCTCTGGGATTCTATTAGAGAAGTTGACATTTCTACTTCCATCTACAACCCTACCAGAACCATGGCCTCCACCTTTTCCAGGAGTTCTGTTATTGCTTGTACTGTCACCTGCAACTGTTTTCTTGAAGCTTTGTGTTTATCTAGTATCCTGTTGGGGCAGTATTGGATGGCTCCCTTTGTCTAGTGTCTCCCCAGAGTCATGGTTTCCACATTTACATGTATTTATAATGATTTATCTCTATCTAATGTATTGTTAAAGTAGGTACCCTTTATTCAGTTCCTCACATACAAATCTTGACTTTACTATTGTTAGAGTTGGGAAATTGTGGGAACTTTTATGGTTAATGGTATAGGGATTTAGTAATATTCTGTTAAATTCCAATGGGTTAAAATGGCTGTAGTTTTTGTGAATGAAACATGTAACTTGTATAGTCTGTTATAAAATGAAAATACAATTTTCTTGTATGCAAATATGTTAACATATTTGGGGGCGGCTGTAGAAAATTCTGCTGATAAGAACACCTGTGGCCTCTTACTAATTAAGCCTCAGTCTCAATGGGGCTGTTTACACCTGGTCACTTCATGCGTTTTGTCTGATCGGATAGCTATAGGTGGTCTGGGCCACATTCCAGACGAAACTGGACAAGTGTAAATGCATCTGGTTGTTGAAACCACATATGTAAATTTTACTCCTCCCAAAATGTTAAAATAATAAACGTGTGAGAGCGTGTTATAGGTTATATGACATTATAGTCAGATACGACCGCGCTAATGCAACACGCATCGCCGTGGACGAGTAGCTGAGTATGTCTTCAGCAAGCCGAATGAAACAAACTGCTGCGAAGACGCAGACAGTCAACACAAAATCAGCTTCATTAAAAGTAGTAAGACAAACTTATCTTTCCAGTGCTGATGCCGCGCACTCTCCTATTGCGGTCTTTGATCTTTAAATGAGCTGATAATTAATAAAATGCAGTGCTTATCTTTTGATTTTGTTGACGTGAACTCCGTTAAATTTAAATATAGCGCGGGAATTGAAGATCGGATTTAAATCCGTTTTGCGACGACACATTTTTGTGGCCAAGTGAAAATGGAAACGTTTTAACAAATCCGATAGATATCCGATCAGCGAAAACGCATGAAATGACCAGGTGTAAACAGGCCCAATGTGTTTGTGTGTGAGAATCCGTGTCTCCATGCCAACATGGCCTGTGTGGAATTGTTGAGTGGTTGATTTATGTAAGTTCACCATTGCTTCTTTCTTTGATTATGTATGTGATTGTTCATACTAATTGTTTATATTTGTTTATGGTTTATCAGAAACCAACAATTACCAGCACTTGTTACCATGGAAATGTCCACTCCTACATGTTGAGAAAATAAACAGGAAACATGAGATTGATGACTGAATGAGTTTTAATGGACTCACCATTCTCATAGCAATAGCCAAACCAGCCTAATATTCCTTCCAATTTTCTACAAGATTGTATTGTGTTTCTAATATACATATATATAGTTTTTAAAGAAATTAATACTTTTATCCAGAAAATTTCTGCATTTCTTTTAATTCTTGTACTCAAAGTAATTGCACCTGCTGACAGCACAGCTTATTTGTGTTTTAGCACTTTATTCACTAAAGGAATATGTACTTTTTTTTTTACTGTTAGTTCCTGAGTTCTAGTTCTAAGTGCACATGGCTGAACAATTTGAAAAAATCCTAAATTCTTTGCAAGAACCAACTCAAACCTCTTTCAATAGCCACGAACAGACTAAATAAATAAATAAATCTTTTTCCACTTGAGTTTTCATAATTTTTGACATTCACTATGTAATAATGCACTGTAAATGATTAATATAATAATATTAAAATAATAAATATATTGTAACAACACGATTACCATTTTAATTTATAATCTAATTTTCAAACTGTAAACCATCAAACCATTATTTTGGCAGTTTACCGACCACGAGGAAAACTCAAACTTGAATTCCCTTTTGGCACAATCTTTTTTTTTTTTTTTTTTGGTAATCAATAATGTTATTATTTTTGAAGCAAGAAGCATGAAAAAAGCACTAGAACTGATCTATGACAATCTATGAGCCTGATAAAATCAGCATTTGTGCTGAAATAAATGAACAGTGGCTTGAATATACAAGCTGTAGCTCTATTTTAGCACAGACAGAGCCTAGTTTAACTGGATTGTGAGTGGTGAATAAATAAGAACGTGAAATTTGACTCTGAATTCAGCCCTCAGCATTACTGTTCTGTCAGACTCACAAATGCAAATCAAAAGCAGGCTTTTGGCATTTCTGAGTATGCTAGTCATGTGAGTTTTTTTGCAATTAAGATAAAAATGGAATATAATCTCACTTTATCATCGCTTTTAAAATAGAATACATGCAGGTACATGTATAGCTATAAGTGTCAAAAAATACCCCAATCATAACCTCCAGTCTCCCCAGAGCAGTTATCACCTTTCCTCCATATGATAAAATTCTCCCCTCAGAATGACTTTTATAAAGTGAGATAAACTGCCCTCATCTGTAAGGACAATTCTCTCATTCTAACACAGACTGGAAAGCTCGAGAAATAACACATAAAACCCATGACATTATGATTGAATGATTTTGAATAAATAACACTGCACACCATCCTGGGAATATTGCACCCAACTTTAAGAATTGCTGCCGCCTGCATTACTTCTGTCGGGAAACACCGTAGGAATTGAATAATGATACAATTGGATGTCAACATGTCCCATTCTCGAGACAGAACAATGCTATTATTGTGTGACAGAAGTATCAATAATTGCATGTTTGCGGTTGCAAATGATTGCGTGTGAAGAGGAAATGCAATAAGGAAACACTCAGATATGGCCGGTGTGAATTTGTCACAACTGGTGTGTATGTATGTGTGTGTATCGGGCTAGATGATTGTGCTGCAACATTATCTTGTTTATATAAGAGTACGTCTTTGTTTTCTTGCAGTTTGCTGACTCCGCAACGAGCCTTTCTCTGAAGGCTAAGTCCCATCGTTACGATACGTATGCAGCAGCAGAACAAAATTGATATTCCCTGAGGAGGAAATCAATATTAATAACTGCGTGCTACAACAGCCATCTAACAAGTAGCACTGTAACCTCTTCCCATTGTCAGTTCCCGGGAAAATAGGATACTGGTCTCCTCGAGTTAAAGGTGGAGTTAAACTCAAATGGACAGCTGAATAATACTTCATGGTTGTGGCTTTCGCTCGTTTTCACCTAGCAGGTTTGATCCTTTCCCAAGTGTAGTCAGCTGTGAAATAACAGCGGTCTGCAACGTTCTCTTGTCTTGGTGGTGAACACGACTTTCTGGGTACTTTCTGACACTTTTAGGGTTCTTGCGAGGGCAAACAAATTTCGTCTTGATGACTGTCCAAGATTTCCTGACCACTACATGGTTTCCATTGGACAAGGATTGATTTGTTGGTTGTGGAACAACATTCCTATCAAATTATTTGATTTTAAAGGTGAAAATCTTTTATGTCAAAATACATGCACTTAGCCCAGCTTATTGTTGACTATTAAATGTATGCCGTTCATGGTTATGTCTCCTATAAGGAGCAAAGACTGGTGGCAGCGAGTTGTGATAGAGTTTAGTGATTCAGAATGGAGGGAAAACCTGTGCACTTTGGTCAGAGCAAAAATAATGCAATTAAGGTGTTTACATGCATGTTTATTGTGATCGGCATATTCTAATACAATTATGGTTATGTTTGGTGCATTGTGTTTGCATGAGGTAAAGTTTAATTGCAATATTGCATAAATCTCATTATAATGGCATTATGAGAATGAATGTAAACAAAGTCACTGAGCCTCCCAGGCACCAACAAAACTTTTGAGTCCATCAATCATTCCAGATCAACCAATCGTGAGAGTTTGGGGCATGGCTAATGTAGCAGGCTGAGCCATAACGTTACATTCAGATTTGGTTACAGAAGTGCAAGCCAAAGTTCAAAGACTTGCCCGAAAAAGCCAAAATATGCAGACAAACAAGGAAAAAAAAGTTAACATTGGCAGTGTTTTTACAAGATGCAGTAATTTAATTAAATGTTTGCGTTTTGATCAATACACCAAACTTGTAGAGTTTTTTTCTCGACAGGTAAGCTGAACTCAGGTTTTTACCACACATGCTAGTAGTAATATATTGTGAGGCTAAGAATAATCGCAAGGGTGTGATGAGTATAAGCGCCATTTGCAAAAGTTATTATTTTTTTCCCGCTAGTTGACACTAGTAGCACAGAAACTGCATTCTCCACCTTTAAAGGGATAGTAAGACGTAGTAAGGAAATCGCTAAATTTAATCCATGTGACATCAGGTCAAATATTAAGAAGCTACAAGAATACTTTTTGTGCGCAAAAAAAAAAGCTCTTTCTGATTCTGATTCTGATTTTCACTGACATTAAAAAGTGCAATATATAGCCACTAAACTTCTTCTTAACACAAACCATGGGTGTTCACAACTAGTTAAATATTTTAGTATCCTTTCTGCAATAACTATTTAAAACGTTAAAATACTACTCAAATTTATCTACCTTTTGTTTGACCTCACTCATGGACATGGAGTGAAGTCAATCAGGGGTGTGTTTCCCAAACAATTATATAACTTGCTGCTTAACTTCCCTAGTTTGATGCATTTTTGGAGAAACTAACTAGTAAGTCATTACTGTTTCCCAAAAACATAGGCACTTTGTTGACGGAGCTTGTGACCATAGTTGGCTAACTATGCTTTTGGGAAACACACCTCAGAACTGGTCATTTTCAAGCTAGCAAGTCAGCACTTGTCTATCTCTCTCTCTCTCTCTCTCTCTCTCTCTCTCTCTCTCTCTCTCTCTCTCTCTCTCAGATGAACTGTGGGTTGAGACAGTGCAGTTGGTGTGAGTTCAGGGGATTGTTAACCACAGCAACAGAATGGTTTTTAATTTTTAACACTAATCAAAAAAAGTACATTTGATGGACAGAAACAACAAGACTGAAAGTGCTATGCTAATAGGAAAAGTATTTTTTTGTGAGGGATGGAGCATTTGGACCAATTTGTTAAATTGCTCTGAAAGAATCCAAATCTTTTTCAGTGATACACAAATAACCCGAGAAAACCGAAATTATTGGTTAGTGTCTTTCTGCACTTATTAAATTAGATAATAAGCCCACCCTCTCACATTTCCTCACATCTCTAGCCCAACAGTGCAGTTGATTTCCTTCATATCTTGATGGCTGGCAGCCTGGCAGGGGAACAGCTATTTTAAGTAATGAACTTTTTCAAATCTTTATCTCTGGAGCAGTAGCACGTATGAGCCTCAGCGTGAGCCCTGAACCAAAGCATTTGCAGCCTCCCAAAAAAACGTTTAAAGTTAATTTTCAAGACATGTCTGGCGTGTGCGAGGAGGTGTGTAACAGTGCATTGTGGGCCATTAGAAGTCACAGACACTCTCAACCACCTTCCTCTTGTAAGGCATGTGACATTTAACACTGATTTATCAGAGGATTACCAAAGTGACTCTCCAGGTCGTGGGAGTTATTAAGGAGGAAGGTGACATGCAGGCTCCAAATGCATGCCACATGCAGGCAAACATCCCATAATTCATGCTGACCTCCACTAGTTCTGCACTCACTATGACCCTGACAATGTTCAACTGCTTCATTATTATGCTACATAGGTGTATATTAGTGAAGTCTGAGGGGTAAATTCACTAAATACTTGCGTCCCTTCTGTATCTGTTAATTTATCACATTCATTTACCACCTGAAATCCATCTTAACCAAGCGTTATCTACACAGAGCTAACTAGTTGCCATGACTATTTAAATGTAGTTATTGTCACTCTTTTCAGCCCAAACATTTCTTTTTTGTATGTAAATTAGACTCTTTATAGATTGTGCCTTATTCACAATACTCAGTGCTGTTTGCAGCTGATGTCACACTATTAGTGTGTTACCTATTATTAATATTATTATTAATAATAATAATTGTTGTTGGTTGTATTGTTTTGTTTATAATAAACAAAATACATTTCAGGTTACAGTTAAAATGTACCAAATTTGACATTATTATATGAAACAGCAATAATGTCAGGTTTTGTGTGTATATACTATATATATGCCGTCCATGAGGAATTATTATGTTTGGGGTCTATGGCATTAAAAATATGGCTTTAAACAATAAGGCATGGTAATAACAATTTCAAGGTCATGAGTTTGAATCTAAGAGACTGCATGAAATATGTTATTATCCAGTTTTCTGTTGTACTCCTTTCTGTTGTATATATATATATATATATTTATATTTATTTATTTTTAATTTTTTTGTGGTTTTCCAGCAGCCAGAAACGCGATCAGATATGCAGTGTTCTGATAAGGAGAGCCTCCCCAGATCAGCCAGGGGCAATGCCATCAGTATACTTACCTCTTTATTTAGCCGTGGCCACAGATCTCAGATAAAGAGAAGTGCACAGGATACAGCATCCAGATAACAGTATAATGTTTTCAACATCATGAAGTTATCTCTTCCCCTTTTATGACCTTCATAGCAAATTAATGTCAGTTTGACGCAACATGTTTCCCTACTATTCCAAATGATTGTGGCAGAAGTGGACGTTTGGAATGTTTCTAATATGAATAATTTCTCAATAAATGTTTAGTTATTTGTGTGAATTAAACCAATTTGAATGTGTGTGTCTGTGTAATGAGAGTTAGGGTATAAATCTTGGTTGAAGAGTGTAGCATTTTCCAGCGTATGTAATGACAGACCATAGCTGAGCACTAGACAGACATTCTCCTGGTTCTGCTTTAGAGTTTGTTTGAATCAGACATGCATAATAAGAGTTGTTTGACTCCCAGAGGCCATTTCCCCAGTGGATCAAACATATGATCTATTGACCGTCTATTGATTTGGTTGTGGTCTTGCCTTATTGATCTTTTTTAAGGTTCTGAATGTACAATTTTTACATGATGGACAATAAAACAGGTAGAAAAAAGCCATATGCATTCTTACATCGAAAGAGCCATATTTCTAATAAAGTTAAATATAATAGACAAAATATAAATATTGCATTAAAAATCAACACACACACACATGCATACATGTGTGTGTGTGTGTGTGTGTGTGTGTGAGTGTGTGACATTGTGTGTGACGTGACATTGAAGACTAGAAAAAATCAGATGTTATAACAGGAATAAATTACATTTTAAAATACATTAAAATAGAAGATGAGTTGTTTTAAGTTCACAGTATTACTGTATTTTTTATTTTAAAAATTAAAATGATTGAAAAATTATAATCATTTTTAATTAAATATACAAATAATAAAGAAAAACATTTTTACTAAATGTAAATGTTATTTAAATGTTTTATTAAAATCAAGCTTATAAATTAACTTTTATATAATAAGAGATGTCTCAATGTAATATTTAATTGTTTAAATGTTTTAAATAATCAGGCTGGATTTAACCAATATTTTATTGTCTGCAGTTCATACTTGAAGTACATATAGTACTTTATATGCACACGATTATCTGTAAGATTATTTCCAAGATTATTTGTAAATGTGTTATTTTAAAACATAATGCTAAATAGCTAAGTCCCTCAAACAATGCATTAACTAATAATCTAACTAAACCCCAGCGGTCACAGCATCCTAGCACCGTGGCGGCAAGCGATACTCGCATTTCTTCAGCGCTCATGATGAAAGATGGCAGCAGGCAGGTTGTGTAGTTCTGAGGGGTCACACACCAGCTGAGCAACTGCCATTGAGAGGAAAAAGTTAATGAATAAGTTTCTCCAGGTATTCTCAAGCTCCTCCGTAAAGTTTGGGACCTGCAGGGAGCCTGCTTGAGTGTTGTTGACCGGTCTGTTTGTGGACCAGTGTGAGCAGTTGGTCTTAGGCTGTTTAAGAGATTCTGTGGGGGAGTTTCTTTCAAAGCCACCTGCGGGACACATCACTTCCACTCAGCTGTCTGCTGGCCCACGGCTCTGACCTTTTGTCTGATGCCTGTCTGTCTTGTCAAGTCATAACAGTGTTAGAGAACAGATGCTATGTATGGTTTGACCTTACAGTCATTTGCACTTATATATTGTTGCTCTTTCGTTAGTTTTGACTGCTTTTATTGTCCTCATTTGTAAGTCGCTTTGGATAAAAGCGTCTGCTAAATGACTAAATGTAAATGTAAATATATATGTGTGTGTGTGTGTGTACAGTGTGGTCAGTTATATTATGCAATGGCTTGCTTAAATCTACAATCACTAAATGACCTCATGAGGAAACTACTCCAGTGATCCTGTACCATCAAAACATAGCTTTTGTGTCATGTTGCATGTTGCAATGTACATCTTGTGCCTTATTCGACTTGTCTTAGAGAACTGCACTTTACTCAAGGTTTTATTTATTTGTAAATGCATTTTAGCAGTTAATGCAGTCAAGCAATGACTATCTTTTTATACACATACTTAGCTTAGATTTGGTTTTATGCGTTTTGTTCTTTTTGTTTTTAGACTCTCAATGGAAAGAAGTGTCAGTATTACCATTAGGAAGTATGTGTCATCAGCCAGAGATGCTTGTATCAAAGTACATATCCATATGGCTGTAATATACAGCTATGATATAATACATGTAATGTGGTTAGTTAACATCATGTTCTCTTTCATAGGTTCACTCAAGGCTGCGTCGCTATGATGCAATGGGAACGCCCTCTAGGCGTGCCGATTGTCTGAAGCCCGTATAGAATCACGCCAATTAATTGGCTGATGGCATGGGCCCCGCCTCACGCTCTTGCATCGCCGTCCTTATACTGGCGAACGTGCCATCTGCTCCTCAGATTTCTCTGCCTTCACGAAGCAGCCATTTTAGCCCTTCTGTTGCGATTTTTCTGGCCCGATTTCGTACTGTTTTTCATCAGCTTTCTTCATTTGCACTTCAGCGACTTCTATAGTGGAACTCCATTCTCCTTGCGGTGAAGTGCCATGGAGTATCGTCATTGCCAGCCACCGTGTTCTTGCTTCATTGCGAGCGACGACCCTCACAGTAAGTGTGTTAAATGTTTGGGTTTTTCACACGCTCGTGAGGCAGTTCACGGCGTTTCTCAATGCAAATTTTGTGAAAACCTCCGTCTCAAAACCCTCCGCACTAGGCTCACGGTTTTTGAGAAGTAGTCATCCGTCTTTCCACCTCGCGCTCCGGAGGCCACAGAGGCCCTCCGTGAATCCGCGACCTGGGGTTCGGATGTGAAACTCGAGGCGATGGAGAGCGAGCAGACGGGCCTCGCCCTTTCTCTCCCTCTCTCGCCCGAGCACGTGCGCGCGGATTCACCGGTTGAATTCGCGCATGATTATTTATACCCTAGCCCAGAGGCACATGATGCGATTTCTTTCGGGTGTTTTGTACACCGTGGCATCCGACTCTGAGGATTTTGGGCCTGCTTCAGCCGATGCTTTCCCGACTAGTGGTCAGGAAGCACAGCCCTCCGTGGCCTACTCGGAGCTTGTAGACGTGCTGACGCGCACCACAGAGAAGCTCTCTATTGATTGGACTGACGAGCCCCACGATTCCCAGTCGTCTAAACTCGACGAGCGGTTCCAGAGTGGCCTCAGCGATCTGCATCAGGAGATCTCCAGATCCTGGAAGCAGCCATTCTCCGCCTGCCTTACTAATGCGGCAGCCGCTGACTTCACCAACCTAGTGGGTTCTGTGGAGCAGGGCTATACCGTCATCCCAGCGATCGAGGATACACTAGCTATGCACCTCTCGCCATCTTCGGCTTCTTCCTGGAAGTCCCGCCCCCTCCTTCTGACTAAACCATGTAGGACCACTTCCGCACTTATCGGAAAGTCCTACATGGCAGATGGTCAGGCAGGCATGGCCCTTCATACTATGACCATTCTCCAAGACTACCAAGTGGATGTCCTTAAGGAGATGGACAAGGGAGGCGGTCAAGGAGCTCCGCAGAGCCACAGACTTGGCCCTGAGAGCCACCAAGCACACCGCGTAGTAGGAGCAGCGACCCGGGTCGTCCACCATCGCCCACGGTCTGGGAAGCCCAGAGGCCGCCCATTGCCCCACCGGCGACCTCGCAGGTGGTTTGAGCTGAAGCGGTCTGACAGACTCCATCAAGTCGCTCCTGACTCTAGTGTCAGGAAGAGGGGAGCTTCCCCCGCCTTACGAGGCTGGGCCAGACCGTGCAAACCTTTCTACCCACTTCTAAAATGCTCCCCTCATTCAGTTCTGTCACATCCGCCGCCTAGCGCGTTTTGGTGTGCAGCAACCGTTCAACCTCTCTCTCTTTCAACATGGGGGATGGGAGACGCACCAGGCTTTCTCCCCCTACCATCTGTTCCTTCGTCATCTGCTGCTCACGTTATAGGAGACACGTGCGGTTCTCTCCCAGTGCCAGCAGACCCTGTACCACCTGCATTGGTTCCTGTAGACTCCCTCTTTCCACGTCAGGACGCCAAGGGCCCTCCTTTGCGGTTGACGATGTCTCCCCCTCCGGACCATGTTAGCAAAACCCCAACACAAGTATGTCCTCAAACAGACTGCAACACTCTGCTTCCTCTATCGCAATTCTTTAACGAATGGAAGCATCTACCAGGGGCATCGCCCTTGGTTCTCCGCACAGTTCAGTACGGTTACACACTTCAATTTGGTCGCAACCCCCCTCGCTTCGACGGGGTTCACCTGACTGTAGTGGGCAGAGCCTCAGAGGCTTCTGTGCTACAGCAGGAACTGTCTTCCCTTCTCCTCAAGGGGGCGATAGAAGAGGTTCCTCCAGTGGAAGTTGAACGCAGCTTTTTCAGTCGCTATTTTCTCGTCCAAAAGAAGGATGGCAGCCTACGTCCTATTCTAGACCTTTGCCGACTGAACTTCTCCCTTTACAAAGGGAAGTTCAAGATGCTTACGCTGAAGGCTATTATGTCTCAGATTCTCAGATTCGAGTGGGAGACTGGTTTGTGACTGTCGAACTGAAGGATGCCTATTTCCATATACAGGTCATTCTGTGACACAGGAAGTTCCTCAGGTTCTCCTTTGGGGGAAAGGCTTACCAATACAAGGTTCTTCCCTTTGGCCTAGCCTTGGCACCAAGGATGTTCACAAAGTGCATGGATGCTGCTCTGGCCCCATTGAGGCTCCAGGGCTTCCGTATACTCAATTACCTAGACGATTGGCTCATTTTGGCCCACTCCAGGGAATTAGTGAGTCACCACAGGGATGTCCTCCTTCGCCACATGCCGTCTCTTGGCCTCAGAATCAACGCCAAGAAGAGTGTTCTCACCCCCTCTCAACAGACTGTTTTCTTGGGGGTTCACTTGGATTCTGTTTAAGATGCAGGCCCGTTTGGCTCCTGCCCGGATTTCCAGCCTAAACGCATGCATGGCCCGCTTCAAGCTAGGTCATCATGTTTCTGTAAGCACTTGTCGCAGACTCTTGGGCCTCATGGCCGCAGCCTCCCCTGTGCTGCCCCTGGGGCTGCTTCATATGAGGCCGTTCCTGTGGTGGATGAAACTCATAGGGATCCGCTCGACAGGACCAGCCTCTCGCCTAGTAAGAGTGTCGAGCAGTTGCTTTCGCGCACTTTCAATGTGGCAGGACCCACTCTTTCTTAGGGAGGGGTCAGTATGGGCGCTGTTCACCGTCGCCAAATGGTTATGATGGACGCCTCACTGATGGGCTGGGGCGCAGTCTTCGAGGGCAGGCCAGCGTGGTGAGTTTGGCCAGAAGAGTTTCTCTCCTGGCACATAAACAGCCTGGAGCTGAGAGGCGTCTTTCTGGCACTGATATACTTTCTCCCCTCTCTCGAGGGGTGTCATGTGATTACTACATGGCGGTAGTATCTCATATAAACCCGGTCCCGCACCCTGGACAGGAATGCGAGCCGTCTGCTCCTTTGGGCTCAAGGCACGTCCCGGGAGTCTTGAACCTTGGAGTCTTGAAGCTCAAATCGGGGGAATGGATGCTGAACCGTCAAATGGTAGCCCAGATTTGGAACCTGTTTGGCAGGGCGGAGGTGGACCTCTTTGCGATGCAGGAGTCGTTCCAATGTCCACTTTGGTTCTCCCTGAGTTCCCCAGCACCCCTGGGCATAGATGCGTTCGCTCACCCATGTCCGAACCTGACACTGTATGCGTTTCTGCCTGTCAAACTGATTCCGGCAGTACTGTGCAGAGTGAGGGAGAGCTGGGTCCGTCTCCTGCTAGTGGCCCCATTCTGGCCATCCCAGATGTGGTTCTCGGAGATGATTTCTCTTCTGGATCGCTCTCCGTGGGAGATTCCAATCAGAAGAGATTTGCTGTCTCAGCTTCAAGGCAAGATCTGGCACCCTCAACCCGAGATCTGGAAGCTGTGGGTATGGCCCATCAAAGGCCACCAGCTTTGACTTCTAGTCTTCCTGCCGATGTTCAGGAGACTATTGCTAGTGCCAGAGCCCTTTCCACGAGGAGGCTGTATTCCTCCAAGTGGAAGGTTTTTGAGTCATGGTGCTTAGCTCATGCAGTGGATCCAGTCAGCTGCCCTATAGGTTCAGTACTGGAGTTCCTACAAGAAAAACTTGTGGCAGGGGCGGCGGCTCCTACCCTGAGAGTTTATGTTGTGGCCATCGCCGCACAGACAGAGTTGGATGACATTCCCCTGGGGAGACATCGGTTGGTCTCAGCGTTTATGCGTGGAGTTCGGCATCTGAGACCAGCACGCCCCCTTATCAGTCGTCCTGGAGGGCTTAATAGAAGCTCCTTTTGAGCCCTTGGAGTCAGCTCCAGAACGGATTCTGACTCTCAAGGTTGTTTTTTTGTTGGCGCTAACTTCGCTGAAGCGAATTGGGGACTTGCAAGCTCTCTCGGTCAGCGAGGTGTGTATGGACTTTGCCCCGGGTCTGGTTTAAGTAACCTTACGACCCAGACAAGGATATGTTTCCAAGGTTTTGCCTGCATCTTTTCGCTCTCAGGTGGTGCATGCTCTGCCCTGTCCGAGCTTTGAAGCTCTATGTGGATCGTTCTAGCCAGTGGAGGAAATCTCCGCAGCTGTTAGTATGCTTTGGTGCTGGCCACCATGGGCTTGCCGCATCGAAGCATAGAATTTCGCACTGGGTTAGGGACGCTATTTCGCTGGCATACAAGGTGCGTGGTCTTTCTTCACCTCTCAGCGTTCGGGCGCATTTCACCAGGGCTGTGGCTTCCTCTCAAGCTCTTTTTAGGGGAGTCCCTCTAGAGGATATTTGTGTAGTGGCAGGATGGTCCTCTCTGCACACTTTTATCAGGTTCCATAATTTGGATTTTGAGATGGCCCCTGGTTCCCGGGTTTTATCCGCTTGAACCAGCCGGGGATACAATCTGGTTCTTCATCGGGCCAGATACGGCAGCGCTTTAGCTTGGTGTGTTTGGTATATCGTTCCCATTGCATCACAGCGACGCAGCGTTGAGTGAAGCTATGAAAGAGAACGTCTTGGGTTACTTGCGTAACCCATGTTCTCTGAATAGGGAACGAGACGCTGCGTCTGCTGCCAAGCTCCTCGCACTGTTGACAAGAGGTCTTTTTCGGCAGAGAAATCTGAGGAGCAGATGGCGCATTCGCCAGTATAAGGATGGCGACGCAAGAGCGTGGGGCGGGGCCCACGCCATCAGCCAATGTATTGGCATGATTCTATACGGGCTTCAGACAATCGGCATGCCTAGAGGGCATTTCCATTGCGTCATAGCGACACAGCGTCTCGTTCCCTATTCAGAGAACATGGGTTACGCAAGTAACCCGAGATGTTTTCAGGAAAGCAGATACAACGAATATGTTAGTTCATAGCAGGAAACGATTATCATGTAACCATTTCTATCAGATAGAATTTTAGTACATGTCAATGCTTGGCTGAAGACATATGTCTTTAATCTAGATTAAACAGAGGAAAAAATATGAGAGAATACTAAAAATATCCTAACTTTTGTATTATGGAGTTGGAAAAGACATAAGTGGATACAGAAAACATAAGTGTGAGTACATGATTACAAGATTTTTTTGCAATTAACCCTTTTTTCAAACATGATAGTATCCGAAGATTGCCAATACTTTGACAGAAACCATTGTGAGGATGTCATAGGAGCAATGTTTTGGTGGTCCAAAATGAAGGTCAGTACAGTGACATGTCCCTTATGAATCAGTGTCCATTACTTTCCTGGTTGGCAATCCAACTTGTGTCACCCCATTAAATCCTCACTGAGTGATTGAGAGATGCTTGCTTCAGGAAATGGATACATCGGATCCACAGTTCTCTGCTGATTACCCTCTCTGGGATTCCAGCCAGCTGGGGGAAACACAGGTCAAAGGTCCTCCTAATTGAATCATCTTTCCCTTGTCCCCAGTGAGTCAACTACATGATTCTGGTGGTATACCCTTGATAAGGTATATACAATTTAGCTGACCTTCCACTGTATTTGCTTCTTCTTCTTTATTATTATTAGTATTATTATTATTATCATTATCAAACCAAATTCCCATCATGCCATAGAGCAGGATAGGTGTCCTTATGGAGATGAGGGAAACAAGGGACCGGTGGAACTCTGCCAGCGACAAACAGATTGTGTATCCATTTTTCATTGCTCCTCTATGTCAGCCGAGTCGCTGGCTTGTCATATTAACAGTTGCCGAGCCACTGCACCCAGCCAACGTGCTCCAGGCCAACATGCATTTAGTACATCCACATGACAACAGTCTGCTGGTATTAACAAATTAAAGCTGTTTTCACTTTTTTTCTTCATTTCTAATTCACAGATGTTAATCGTCCCTTTATTTAGCTATTCTAGTTGAAGTGCACTGCATGTGGGGTGAGAATAAGTGCTCTATTTCCTAGTACATTCATGAAATATTTACTACAAGATGATTTGATTTGTGTTATTTTTCATGGAAATTGTTTTATATTTCTTGTTTTCCTTATTACTTCAAAAAGGGGAAAGTGCAGACCATTTGCACATTTGAGCTTTCTGCACTAAATATAGTTATGGACGATTTGTTCTACAGATAAATCTCCGGTATGCTGTTTATTTACCATACAACTGTTTATTTACCATCCCATGGCAGGGTGCATTTGTTAATAATTTTTATTAAAGTTCTGCCAATTAGATCTTACAAAGATGGAGTAGATAGTTTATTTTTTCTTCGCAGGAACACTACATGTTAAAGGATTGTAGCTGTTTTCAAGGTCACATTCTGAGGATCTAATTAATGGTTATTTATCCTACACGGATTTAGTCAGCACAGAAATCTGACTGAACATGTGGTAGCACCTAGAGGTGTTGCATTTAAATATACATGTTCTCATAAAAGGTGTTGTTTAAGCTGGTGGTGCTTATGTATGCAGCGTCTCTTGTGCCATACACAAGACTAAATGATCTTCAATTTGAAATGTATTATGTGGTAAACTCACTATAGGGCACTATGGTGAATCCTGCCAGGGTCTGGAGGATATTTTTCCACTGCAGGTGTCCTTTTTTTAAATTGTAGATGTGTGCTAATCAGGCATATGCTTTTAAGTGATACATGTGTAATTCATGTTTTCAGGAGTTGGGGTTGTCATCAGTACTGGTTATTGGTAGATCTAGTGAGGTTGGAGCATGTATGCTGTGATGAAATGGAGATTTGGAGTGAGATATTGGGATATCCCTAGAGCCACTGCTGTGAGCTACAGCAGGACTGAGTTTGATTGTGTTCAGTACCTGAGAGACGCGAGGAAGAGTATAGGTATCGTCTTGAGAAGATGCAGTCTTATATCTGAGCCTGAAGGAGGTAGAATGCTGCATGAGAGGTTCTTTTTGCCTTTTTCTCACATGGACAAAACTCTCAAGCCAATTGGAACAAATTTGTCATTTAAGCAAGAGTAGGAATGTTTTCTTGTGGGAATTACAGAAATAGTTCACTTAAAAATATGTATATTTTTATCATCATTTACCCTCATATTGTTCCAAACCTTTATGGCTGACTTTCTTCTGTGGAACTCAAAAGGAGATATTTTGAAAAATGTGCGGTTTGTTCTTTTCGATGCAATACAATGAATAGGGACTGGACTTCTTTAGCTGAAAAATGAAGTAATGATGCCTGATTTGTAAATGAATACCACTTTTGATTTAGATCTTTTCAAAGAATTGGTTGATCTGATATGAAAAAAAAACAATCTGAATGATTTATTCAAAAATCTGACTGATGTTGTTTAAGTTACTGACTGATGTGGTCACAGTGGTTAGTAAGGGAGCTTTGTAAAATAATGATAAAAATGATTAAATGAATAATTTATACATTTTCAGTCTTCACAGAGTTATTATAGGACTTCAGAAAACTTGGTATAAAAAACACATTCCATATGTAGCAATTTTACGTTTCTTTTAAATCCTTTTTGAAATTTGAAAGGTCTAGATTACATTCATTGTAAAAGCATGGAAAGGAGTGAGTGGCACATGCTGAAGAAATAAAGTGGTTCGGGTCTGGAAAGACATAAAGGCAGAATTTTATTGTTTTAACTTTTTATAGTAGTTTTAAGACAGTAGCAGCCTGAATCTGATTTCGGGAAGAAAACATATTTTGATTTTGAATTTTTAACATTGGCGTTGCTTCCCACAAGATGGCATTTGCTGATTTAAAATCAGATTTTTTAAAGGGGTCATATGATGCGACTGCGCTTGTTGGAAGGAGGGACTTTGTAGAAAACAAAGCGTTTGAGAGAGGCGGGGCATAGAGAACCTACAATAATGTACAGTATTTTAAAAATAATGTGTTTTTTTAACATTAAAGCATGTCAACATATTCTGTTACACCAAATACAAAAAATAATGATCTTTAAAAAAGCATCATATGACCCCTTTAAAAACATCTCCTTAAGTGCAAAGACTCACCAAGGATGTAAAAAAAAAAAAAAAAACTTCATCATGTATGTGCGTGGAAGGTTGGGATCTTTGGATCCGCAGAAAATGTTATTACGGTGCCTGAAGCGAATGAGCATCTTGGTTGTTCTCTTACTTCTAGAGATGCAACCTTCACCCCAGGGCCTAAATATCCTCTGTGCTCCTACAATGACAAACCCCATGTAGCGCTCTCGTTTGAAGTGTGCATGGCTTAAGGGCTGTGGAGATTGATAGCGATTGCCACACACAAAAATATCTATCTAGGCCATCAAGGCAGGAAGTATTCTCTGCCTTATCTTGTCAAATAAAGGGCAGCATTGCTCATTTGAGTGAGATGGAGAGTATAAGCACATTTGAAAACCTGGGGCCGGATTCATGAAACATTCTGAGTGAGATGGAGAGTATAAGCACATTTGAAAACCTGGGGCCGGATTCATGAAACATTCTTAAGAAGAAATTTCTTCTTAACTGCCATTTTCTTCTTATTTTTAACTTTAAAAAAAGTTAAGAATATTTTGTATTCCCAAAAATTCATCTTAAGAATATTCTTATCTTTTTTCTTAAGATTGTTCTTAAGACAAAACTTGAGAAGAATTCAAATTATTGAAAAGAATCTTCTTAAAAATCATCATAAATAACTTAAATTTAGGACAGCCCCAGACTTGTCTTAAATCCCAAACAGTAAGAATTATTTAATGAATTTATTGGGTTATTTCAAATAAATTGTTATATTTAAGCATTACAACAACACTAGCTACATATAATACATAGTTGAACTATTAATAGGGATGTGCACAAGTTTCCTGAAGTGACAGCAATGACTGATAATGTAAACAATGATCAGTCATGATTAGCCTATGTGTGACGCTACTTTTTGCTCACTTCAAAACTCAGTAGCAGCTCTAAAATGAGTCAGATAGGGAGCTTTAATTGAACGCTTTTAATTTGAGTTTATACGACATAATCTTTGGCAGTATTCTGGGCACATGAATGCGCAGGACGCGTTTGCTGTAGTAGTGCGGACACACATCCCGGAAGCGTTCACTCAGATGAGAGCGCCAAAACACAGCACAAAAATGAATGAAACATATCGCTGCAGCTTGAGACAGGCTATTTTAAAAGTAACTGTTCAAAAACACAGCGCATTAAAAGCGTGAAGCTGAGTGCCAGTCAAACTCGCGATGAAAATAATGTGTGTGCTTATTACGATTATTAGAGTAATCTGCAGGAAGCGCAAAAAGACAATAAAACGTGAGTTTATCAGTGCGTCATGTATTCACTCTGATAACGACTGTTATTTTCTTCTTAAGAAAAAAATAAAGATGTTCTTAAGGATATATTTGAGAACTTAAGAATTTTTCAAGAATTGCACTTAAGAACATTATTACGAACTTCGTGGAATTTATCTTAAGAAATTTCTTAACTTATTAAGAAGATTTTCGTGAATCCGGCCCCTGTTTGTTAGAGATATGGTGTATGATTTAGATTTAAATAACGGATTCAATGCCCTCTTTGAAGAACTAATTGCATTGAAAGTTTTGTTTGATCATTCAAAACTACAGACAAACTGGCACTTGTTCACTCAGTACCACAGAATTACTTAAAAGTCATTATTCAAAGTCTCACTTTTTGGTTGCTAAACTAAGAGGTGTTCTTCTTGTTTTAAGTATAGTTCAAAAAGCATAATTTCAGTGGTTCACACCTACTCTGGAAGTATTTTACCCATTCATTTTATCCTCATTCAAAATCAGTTTCTTTATGGTGAAAATGAATGGATTCAACCACACTATTGAACTATTTTTCACAATTTTTTTTCCTAGTCTGCCATTTTAGATTTATTTTTTTCACTCTTAGTGAAAGAGAATGCACACGGAATGCTACTTTAAATTGTGGCTTGTAGAATAGCTTTGAAAGTTCATTTGATTATTTAAAACTACAGACAAGCTGGTACTTGTTCCCTCAGCAGCCCAGATTTACTCAAAGTCCTTTAATCAAAGTCACACTTTCGGTACGCTTCCAGACTATGAAGTGTTCTCCTTGTTATAATTAGCCCAAAGAAGCATGCTTTCATCCAGCCTTGTATGAATCAGGGCATGAGTGATCACGTCCAAAAGGCATAATGAGGTCGAGACTGTACCTCTCAGTGCCATTTAAACAAGACTTGCGCACCAACGGCTTTTGTTACATCACCAGGGAGACATTTCGCTACCCTTGCTGTGTTGTTGGACAGAAACTTCCACACGTTTTCTGATTCTACAGCGACGTGCACACAAGAGAACACGTGTTCCCACTTATGTCATCCAGTTGCTTCCTCTCCCTTTAAAACAAAGGAATGAGTATGTCTTCTTAGAGACCACCTGACCTTTATTTCAATGGGAAAACATATTTATGATGGAGAGAGTAAGAGCAGGGCTTGAGCAGGAATGCTTACATCTATGAATGCAAAAGGCTGAAGATGAAAGTGCGTGGAGAGGCAAGGATTGTAGATGTGGTCTAGCACTCCAGAACTGACCTCATTAGCACATACTGTAGGTGCTATTTCATTGGCTAGGCGAGGTTATAATAAGCGTGCAAAGTCTTTCCTTCAGCTCTCTCACATGGTGTTGTTTCTGTGGTTTTGGTCATCATTGATGCTGACATAGAATCCTTAGAGATTCGTTTAAAAAAAAAAAAGCAGGGGAAGAATTTGCTCTATTCTGAAAAGTTTGCATGCTGCATATATAGGCAACTGCCTTCTAAGGAAACATCTTGACTGTCATGGAACCTTACAAGTGATTGATTTGGAATGTTAAAGGGAGGAACAAATAGAAAACTGCATGGAGGACTCGGTTCACAGTTTATTTTAAGGTGTGGCCACATTTACCATTGCTCTGCAAAATTTCATAGGCAAAATCCAGTTATTTAAATAGGAATCTGCATTATTGGGAGTTTTTATGTTAAAAAGTTCACTTCACAGATTTCACCCTTTTTGTCATGTGAATTTGATGTGTTGACAAACAGAAAGGTTCTTGGCTTAAAAGTGATGATCCATGTGTCACTCATATATATATATATATATATATATATATATAATATATAATATAATATATATAAGCTAATTCAACACAACAATAAATACTATGATAGTATAAATAATGAAATAACACTGATTTTAATAGTTTGTTGCTAACTAAGCTAACCGTGCTATAACAATGCTCTAAAAAGACAAATATGTATTGAAAATAATTTATGGATTTATTATGATGATTGATTGATTATTTATTTATTTACTGTTTAGTGAGTTTATTGCATTGCATTCTGGAATTGCTTTCTCCATGGATACATGGAATGCTTAAAATTTTGACTTTGGATTAAACAAGGTATATTGAAACTTTTTGGATAACCCTTTGTGCTGGGAACCTGTCTTTATTGCCTTAAAATGCTGCTTACAGAGGCAGCTTGCTTGGTTTTAAAAATCGAGCAGTTGTGTCCATAACTAACCACAGTGAACTCTCTCTCTTTCATTCCCTATATTTCTGCATCTGGGCTACACATTTACCTTTCCTAGCCCTGGGTTTTAATTGCTTCCCCCTGATGATGACATTGATTAATCTTCTGCAATGCTGAAACAGGTTCCCAGAGGGTTCTGAGCAATTGTAGTGTGCAGCAAACCCAGCCAAATGAGTTCCCTTAAAATGATGAAGAGATTAGCACACAATATCTGGAACTAATAGAGGTTTTTGAGCATGATAAAACAAACACCAAACTAATTCTAGGCTATATCAAATGCACATTTATCAAGCAAGTGTGTTTCTTTTAATAGAGCAAAGTGCATTGCCTATTGTTTATGCTTTTAATTAAATAATAATACATATCAATAAACATGATAGGATACCATTACAAAGTTTTATCTCTTTCAGAGCTGTGGCTAGGTCTAGATGTTATATTTGCATTTGCTCCTACCAAGGTTGAGTGTTCAAGGTTCCTCATGCCCACAGACCGCCCACATTTGTTCATTAATCATTGGATGTATACAGTGGGTACGGAAAGTATTCAGACCCCCTTCAATTTTTCACTCTTTGTTATATTGCAGCCATTTGCTAAAATCATTTAAGTTAATTTTTTTTCCTCATTAATGTACACACAGCACCCCATATTGACAGAAAAACACAGAATCGTTGACATTTTTGCAGATTTATTAAAAACGAAAAACTGAAATATCACATGGTCCTAAGTATTCAGACCCTTTGCTCAGTATTTAGTAGAAGCACCCTTTTGATCTAATACAGCCATGAGTCTTTTTGGGAAAGATGCAACAAGTTTTTCACACCTGGATTTGGGGATCCTCTGCCATTCCTCCTTGCAGATCCTCTCCAGTTCTGTCAGGTTGGATGGTAAACGTTGGTGGACAGCCATTTTTAGGTCTCTCCAGAGATGCTCAATTGGGTTTAAGGCAGGGCTCTGGCTGGGCCATTCAAGAACAGTCACAGAGTTGTTAAGAAGCCACTCCTTCGTTATTTTAGCTGTGTGCTTAGGGTCATTGTCTTGTTGGAAGGTAAACCTTCGGCCCAGTCTGAGGTCCTGAGCACTCTGGAGAAGGTTTTCATCCAGGATATCCCTGTACTTGGCCGCAGTCATCTTTCCCTCGATTGCAACCAGCCGTCCTGTCCCTGCAGCTGAAAAACACACCCACAGCATGATGCTGCCACCACCAGGCTTCACTGTTGGGACTGTATTGGACAGATGATGAGCAGTGCCTGGTTTTCTCCAAACATACCGCTTAGAATTAAGGCCAAAAAGGTCTATCTTGGTCTCATCAGACCAGACAATCTTATTTCTCACCATCTTGGAGGCCTTCAGGTGTTTTTTAGCAAACTTTCAGGTGTCTTGCACTGAGGAGAGGCTTCCGGCGGGCCACTCTGCCATAAAGCCCCGACCGGTGGAGGGCTGCAGTGATGGTTGACTTTATACAACTTTCTCCCATCTCCCGACTGAATCTCTGGAGCTCAGCCACAGTGATCTT
>NW_015548296.1:4164278-4167653 GCF_001515605.1 Sinocyclocheilus anshuiensis | reverse complement strand
GGCCACTGTGCTCTTAGGAACCTTAAGTGCAGCAGAATTTTTTTTGTAACCTTGGCCAGATCTGTGCCTTGCCACAATTCTGTCTCTGAGCTCTTCAGGCAGTTCCTTTGACCTCATGATTCTCATTTGCTCTGACATGCACTGTGAGCTGTAAGGTCTTATATAGACAGGTGTGTGGCTTTCCTAATCAAGTCCAATCAGTATAATCAAACACAGCTGGACTCAAATGAAGGTGTAGAACCATCTCAAGGATGATCAGAAGAAATGGACAGCACCTGAGTTAAATATATGAGTGTCACAGCAAAGGGTCTGAATACTTAGGACCATGTGATATTTCAGTTTTTCTTTTTTAATAAATCTGCAAAAATGTCAACAATTCTGTGTTTTTCTGTCAATATGGGGTGCTGTGTGTACATTAATGAGGAAAAAAAATTAACTTAAATGATTTTAGCAAATGGCTGCAATATAACAAAGAGTGAAAAATTTAAGGGGGTCTGAATACTTTCCGTACCCACTGTATTTCACACAATACTGGCAAGCACTATCCAAATATGAGACATTTCAGTCTAATTGACTGTGTTCCACACAATTTTCTGGCACTCAGGGAGCACCAGTTGAGTCGTACAATGAGCCCTTTTGATTAAAAAATAATCAGTGGATTTACCAAAGTTTGCCAGATTAGTGGCATCAATTCTTGAGAAGACATTCAGAGTTTTGTTTGAATAACCAAGCAGCACGGAATATGCACAAGAATATCTTGTTCTGAGTTTTGTCTGTGAAATAATACTTTAAATGGCATAAATTTGGACCACAAAATAAACATGTTAGCTTTTCATAATGTGCTTAACCTTTGGATAATATTCAACATACTGTATAAACATGGTCACTGGAAGCTTAAACATGGTTGCTTGATGTGCGAGAACAAACCTCATTTGTTAAAATCCTATATTAAATCTTTTCATCATACACTATACTGTAAAGTGATTGTCTTTTCAGAAGACTGGATTAAGCCGCTCTATTTATATGGGTTCCTTTTATGGTGTCTTTAAGAACTTTTTGAAGTTTTGACTGCATGGACCTTCAATGGAGAGACAAATCTCTTAGTTTTCATTAAAATATCTTCAGTTATGTTTTGAAGATGAAAGTCATATGCGTTTGAAATGACATGGGTAATTGATGACCGAATTTTCATTTTTGGGCGATTCATCCTTTTAGCACCCTGCTAACTGCAATAGTTATGAATCTGTATATTTTCTGATATCGGATATGCCTATTTTCTGTATTTTAACATTTTAGATTACATTTTCTAAATCTCACTTTAGCAAATCTCAACATGCATATCGATTTTACTATGTAATGTTGTGATACCTAAATTCACAAAACTGTTCATTTATTTACAAATGTTACAGTCCTAGCCCACTGTTTTCTGTACTCACATTAAACAATATTTAGCCTAATCTTCAGGCCACCAAATTATTGTACTAATTACATCTCCAAATATATCTTTAATTTTGCATTGCATCAGGGTTCAGAGTCCTTGCCCATTGTTTTCTGTACTCACATTAAATAATATTTAGCCTTATCTACAGAGACTGAATGACCACAGACACACTCTCATACTGTAGAGTTTAAATGAAGTGTCACTTTGACACTTTAAGGCCCTTGGGAAGACCAGCTGTGAGTTCTGGGAGAAAACTGAAGACCTCTTCATCCTCCAGAGTCTCAAGAGCTCCATTCCCTTCCCTCTCTGTCTGTTTCAGTAAAAAAATAAACAGTTCCTCTCTCAGTCAGTTCTTAGTCAGTCAAATGATCTTGCGCTGATCACAAAGACCGCTGACGTGCTGATCACAAAGACCGCTGACGTGCGTCGGTAAGCGATAACGACAACCCCTCAAACGTACCGCATCACGGCTCCTCTGTTTGCCCCTTTGAAGTGCTAATACTCTCACAAATCCCCTTTTGCATTAATTGATCCATAATACTTTCTCTGTTACACACACCAGGGTTTAATGTGACCCTTGGTGATAATGTTGCAGAATGCGGGAAATCGAGGACAATTACTGCATATTTGCAGGGGAGACCTGAACTTAAGCTTGGAACAGAGAAAAAGGAGATGGTGGCTAAGAAAAGGAGGGTTAGAAAGAGTTCTCGGAAAGAGGGAAGGAAGGTTGTCAGAGGCTCAGATACATTGCTGAGCCGAGGCTGTGTGTTTATGGCTGGGTCCCCAGGGCATCGCACACAGGGCTATGGTTTTGAGACCATCAATCACCCACGCGCACACACACTTAAATACACACACACCCTCCTCTAGCACATTAACATGCAGCGTGGAGCCTATAGAGGCATCAACATGCACCAGTCGTGACTCCTCTTACCACAGTCAATTTTCAGTGTTTCCTTCCATTTTGTTGGCGCAATTAAGACATAATCATAACATTAATACAAACTTTTTTTCTCATTAACTCTACAATCGATCACACTGCTTATTCCCAAGGAAATACACGTGATTAAGAATGTGCAAAATGATTTATAATATTGTTTGCGAGACTGTGCAATGGATTCTCATCAGCGCTTCAGATCTCGAAGGGTTTGATGGTGTAACACGTCCTGTGCATGTGGCGCTTTCATGGATTTCATGATGATGAAATTTGTTATAGTTCTCGATGGCACACTTCTGATAACCTTTTTATTATTTATGACTGTTATTAAAGGAAGTAGTAACATATAGAGCCACTGAAACGTTAGCCTGCTGTTGTAGATACGCTGATGCAATACTTACATGTTATCTATAAGCATCTAAGCTTGCATGGGAAATTTTTTCATTGATTTTGTCCTTCTTTGCTCCTCCAAGACCCTTGTATATATGCAGTGAAGTTCTCTGTGATTGCTGCCTGAAACTACTGCAAAGTTGCTCCAAAATTAAGCCAATTACACTGTTCTCATAAAGATGAATGGAGACATAGGAAGGGCTACCCAGGTGAAAAAGAAATATATTTAAATTGTGCTTTTTCAGACATACTTACTATATTTAAATTATACTATACTAAGTGCATATTAAATTTATTATTTTGAAACAACTTTAAGTATATTAAGTGTATTTCAAGATATGTTTAAGTTGGATTTTAATCTATTTGTAATATATTTAATATATTGAAATTGTGTTAATATGGAACCACTAAGTATATTTAGTGCAATTTAAGTGTATTTCTTAAAATACATTTAAAATGTCATTTTAATACTTCATGAACTACAGTTAGAGTATATTTGAAGCATCGTTTTAATGTACTTCAAGTACATTTCAATTGTATTTCAGCTCATTGGAAATGCATTAGCATTACACTACTAGTATATTATAAAGCTGCTTTTTTCAGTATA
>NW_015548296.1:4160013-4164201 GCF_001515605.1 Sinocyclocheilus anshuiensis | reverse complement strand
TGTATTATAAACATACTACTTGAATTTCAAGTATATTTTTAATACATTTAATACTACGTCTTTTTCACCTGGGTAGGCATGCTTACAAACTATTGATTTATAATAGTAATTAGAGGCCCAAAGTTTTGCAGGTTTGACTGTTGTTTTATTGATTTGTATGTGTTGTTGGTTGCTGTGGCTGAAGGTGTGCCAGATATCTGTTCTAAAATAAGGAACTAACATCTGAGCTCTGAATTTTGCCTGGATAGAGTCAAATTAAAATGTTTTCGCTTTTTCATTTTGTTTCTTTTTCTTTAGATCTTGTTTAGTGTGAATTGTCACAATATTCCCTGTTGAAAAAACCAGCATATGCTGGTTAGGTTTTATAATTTTATAATTGATAATAACAAAGATAAAATAAAAAATAGCAATATTGTGATTAGTAATATAGTAATTATTAATAAGAAAAGAACTGGAGGAAAACTTTAATCTTTCTCATAATCAACGTTACTGACTCTATCGACTTCTGTTTGTAGCTTAGTCCTTTTTTGTCCGATTCCAACAAACCATACATCATTGAAGGTCTTTTAATGGAGAATGTGAAAATATAACTAGAATAACTAATTTATCAAATTTGCTCATTGTGACTCGTTTTGTAAGCACAGGTCACATATTATTCTCAGGAGGAAGCACGTGTGGAGGCGGTAAATGACAACAATGCATGCGTGATGTTTCAGATGGTATGGCAAGTGTAAACACATGAATCGGATATGGGTCACAATTGAAAGAACGTGTAAAACAAATCAGAATTGGGCATCAAGACCTGCAGTGTAAACGAAGCCTTAATTTGGTGCACTAGTCAAGGACTTTTACCTTGGCAGTCCCTGTTGAAAAAAAAAACAGCATATGCTGCTTAGGTATGTTTTGAAGCATGGCTGCTGGTTTTAGCTGGTTTAAGTTGGTCCGTAGCTGGTCATGTGCTGGTCCTAAGCTGGTCCTAAGCAACTAGCTCCTGCTCAAGACCAGCTTAGGATCAGCACATGACCTGCTTAAACCAGCTCAAACCAGCAGCCACGCTTCAAAACATACCTAACCAGCATATGCTGTTTTTTTTTTCAACAGGGTTGGCAGATATTGCATAGTTAAGATT
The DNA here is from genome assembly GCF_001515605.1 of Sinocyclocheilus anshuiensis. Lineage (NCBI taxonomy): Eukaryota > Metazoa > Chordata > Actinopteri > Cypriniformes > Cyprinidae > Sinocyclocheilus > Sinocyclocheilus anshuiensis. The sequence goes on along the minus strand of NW_015548296.1, from coordinate 4,163,072 downwards.
ACTGTTTTAGAGAATGTTTGCATAAGAATAGTTTTGCTATCATGAACACTGATTCTGTACAGATTATTCTCTCACCCTCATGTTGTTGCAAACCTATATGGCTTTGATTTTTTTCTTCATCTGTTCATGTCTGTATCATGAAAGTCAACAATCTTAAGCTCCAAAATAGACATAAAGGTAGCGATAACACTTTGTATGAAGAACATATAAAAATATAAGCCTTTATGGACTTTCAAATCAAATCATTGATCAGTGCATCCACACAAAGACCACATGGTCCTTAAACAACAACTACTGTCAAACCTTAGTGGTTCTTGGTGATGTAAGAGAAAAAAAATAATGATATTGACTTTAATATTATGGACAAAAACAGGTAATATGTTCTTTAAAATATCTAATGTCCAGGCCGCAGACACGGTTCCAGATTTTAAAGTTTGTTTTCCTACTGTGACCTCTGAAATTATATGACCTCTTAGTTTTTCTAACCATAGTATAATAAATATTTTCCATATAATATTCTATGTCTCAAGATGTGGTTTATACTTTTCCATAACCCACTCTTTCTGTTGGTGTTATGGATGGCCGGACACAAAATGTTACAGTTAGACGGATAAAGCGTTACTCAAGGACACTGAATCAGAGACCCAATTTTACTAGCCGATATACTGAGACACAGTTGACTGGATTCAAAAGCTTCCGCGAGTTTCACAATGTAAGTAAATACTGCAAGCAAAAACATGCATTTCTGTTCTCAGCTGTGGCGAATGACAAAACAGGAAGAAAGTAGGACCACAAAGAACCACTTTTTTTATGATAACTGAAAAAAGTTACTTACTCTGTCTTTCAAGCAATATGCAACTTTAAATATATGTTAAAAATTTTGTGGTCAGTAAGTTCCTAAAGGACCATGTAACACTAAAGACTGAAGTAATGATGCTGAAATGACAGCAGCTTTGCTATTACTGGAATAAATTACATTTTAAAATGTGTTCAGATAGAAAACACATTTCAGTAATATTACACATCAATATTTCATATCTTTTTTTTTTTTTATCATATAAATTCAGCCTTAATCAACACAATACTTTTTTCAAAAAGATTGAAAAAACCTACAAACCTCAAATTTTTGAACATAAAATGTATGCTATGTATTTTGTCAAACTGGCTTTAAATGTAATAATACACCATCATAAAGCTGTTTTGCAAGATTTAAATTCCCACATAATTTCAACAGGAAAGTAAATATGTTTTTCCCCCTCTCTCATAGATCAGTTTATTTCAACTAAAAGCATTTGTTGTCATTCTCAATAAGTATTTGTGGCCCCACAAAAAAGTGGGAGAAAGCCAGAGAACGAGAGAGTAAAGCTTCGAGCCAAAGCTTGGCCAAAGGGCAGAAGCTCCAGTAATCCCTGAATCATGGTCTGAAACACCTCTTCCTTTCACACACTGGCTCGTCTGGATGCCAGTACAGGCTGTTCTTTGAGCAGCAGTGCGATCTGTGTCAAAGGGCACTGTCGTCTCACTGAAAAAGGATAGCTGTGCCAAAAGGAGTTTGTTAAGAAGGCCAGGTAGTGTGAGACTCTGCCAGGTGAAGAGGCCATGGTCGGGAACACTCTCACAGTGGCTTTGTTGTGTTTTTAGCATGGCCTCGCTGTCATGTTCAGAGCGTTAGATGTAATTTAAAGACATTTGCTGTTCAGCAGCTGTGTAATGGTGGTATTGGATAGAAGAAGGTCAGCATAAAACTATTAACTGTCAACTGCCAAGAGAGCGTCGAGTCTTTAAAAGAGTCTGGTACATTATACTGGTCACATACAGACTCTGACTTTTTATTTAACATATTTTCCACTTCCTTTTTCTGTCCTCAACATCTAATCTCTTTTTCTCTTTTTATTGTTTGACTCCATTGTACTCTTGTTTGTCCTTGTGTTAAGTTGTTTTTGGGAGTTTTATCTATCAGTTTATTCCCCACTGCTTACCAAGACTCTCCAGATGAATGAATAGGTCAACTCAGCTGATATAAAGGGATTCACTAAGAATTAATTAATTCTACAAAAGATGCAAGCACACACACACACACACACACACACACACACACACACGTTTGTGTGTGTGTGTGTGTGTGTGTGTGTGTGTGTGTGTGTGTGTGTTAGGGCTGGACGATATGGCCAAAATTGATATCACGATATATTTCTTAATTTCGGTCGATACGATATAATTCCGATATCGATATGAACACTATTTAAAAAAGCCTTGTAAAAACTGCCAAGAACACCCACAACAGATGTCTGTGCATACAAACTTATGAAAAATGAATTTGCCAAGTCTATGACACCTCATATAAAACCATATAATACTTTAGAGAAAAAAAAACAGCACAACTAAATTAATGTTCACCTTTTATTTCTATTTAGCCTTCATACAAACAAGAAATGTGAAATCACTGTCAAATAAACATCTCAGACTCACCTTATTAATTATTAATATCTTCCAACATACCAGTCAAAAGTTTTTGAAAAGTAAGATTTTTATTGTTTTTAAAGAATTCTCTTCTGCTCACCAAGCCTGCATTTATTTGATCCAAAATACAGCAAAAACAGTAACATTTTGAAATAATTTTACTATTTAAAATAGCTCTTTTCTATTTGGAAATATTTTAAAATGCAATTTATTCCTGTGATTTCAAAGCTATATTTTTAGCATCATTACTCCAGTCACATGATCCTTCAGAAATCATTCTAATATTCTGATTTGCTGCTCAAAAATCATTTATTATTATGTTGGAAACAGCAGAGTAGAATTTTTTCAGGTTTCTTTGATGAATAGAAAGTTCAGAAGAACAGCAAAAATCATATCACCGTTATTGAAAAAAATTATATCGCGATACATATTGATATTGAATTATTGTCCAGCCCTAGTGTGTGTGTGTGTACTTGCTTATGCTACAGTGTGGGGACCAAATGTCCCCACAAGGATAGTAAAACCTGAACTTTTTGACATTGTGGGGACCGGCCTGCGGTCCCCACGAGGGGAAAAAAAAAAAAAAAAAAAAAAAAAAA
>NW_015548296.1:4147551-4159766 GCF_001515605.1 Sinocyclocheilus anshuiensis | reverse complement strand
TGTGTGTGTTTGTGTGTGCTACATTGTGGGGACCAAATGTCCCCACAAGGGTCGTAAAACCTGAATTTTTTTGCATTGTGGGAATGATGTAAAAACAAATATTAAAATACGAGGGAAAAAATATAAAAAATAGTAAATGATGTTTATCTGAAAGTTTAACAATGCAAACAGGTTTTCTGTAAGGGGTAGGTTTAGGGTTAGGATTGGGTTAGTGGATGGAAAATATCGTTTGGTCAGCATAAAAGTAATAAAAGTATATGGAAAGTCCCCACAATTCACAGAAACACACACACACAGATAATTACTTCTGAATGCATGGTAGTGAAGGATGCATTATTTATTTATTTATTTTACTCATTTTATTTTATTTTACTTATTATATGTGATTCATGATCATTATAATTTATTCTCATTATTAATCAAGTTGATTGTAATTTAGTTATTTATTATTATTTATGATTTATTCTTATTTTTCCTAGATAGTTTTCTTATATTCTTGTTCTTTTAGCCTCTTTCTTGAAAATGTAAATAGTCAAGGTGATGGTGTGCATGTAACAGTTCTGTAAAAATGTACTTATAAAAATAGGAACACTTTATTTATATTTATAAAAAATAAAACTATTTTGACAGCCAAACCCTGGTGATCTAAAATATATACCTGAAGTACCTCCTGAGATTTTAAGTTAATTTTCCAGTAATTTAAGCATTCCAGCATCTTTGTGTTCACAGTTTTCAGTTACATGGAAAACAAATGAAAAAGAAATACAGTTCAAGTGTTTTATTTTGGTTGCTTTTATTTTTAAATTATTTATTGTAATTTAACATTTTCAATAGCTGTTTTCTATTTCAATATATTTTAAAATGCTATTTATTACTGTGATGGCAGAGCTGAATTTTCAGCAGCCATTACTTCACTGTACTTGATTGTTTTTATTTATTTATTTAGAATTTTTATGATTTAATTAATTATTAGCTTTTCTTCGGCTCACAAGCCCTAGATTGATAAACCATGGCAAAGGCAATGAAATCCATAAATGTCTAAAATACTCAACGGGCAACAACCAACAAGTCATTTCACATTATTTGCACATTAGCTATGTTTACTATTTGTAGTAAACACAGACCATAAGTTCCTTCCTACGTGCATTTGTTGGCTGTAGAAGTAATAAGAGGCAGTAGAGATAGGAATAGGTGGTTTAAAAACAATGACTCAAAATTTATATTCTCAGTTGTTGAATACTGCACACTCCTAACTAAAACTCACTAATGTCCAATGTTTATTCATCTCACTCTCCCTTTGCCCTGCAGTGCTTTGAAGGCCTTGGTTGTAATTTTTTAAACACATCTTCCATGCTTCCTCCTCCCGAGGCTGCTGCTTTATCGTCGTAAACCCCGTTATATATGACTGCTTTCTTTAGGATGAATCCACACAGAGAGGGGGAGTGATCGCAAATGTACTTGAGCATCGCTTTGCATTACTGATGCAGATGTCTTCTCTGTATCAGAAATCCGTTCAGGGCTTCCAGCTTGCCAGACAAACGTCTCTTTTTATCTCCTTTCTAAGTTCAAGGAAAGTTCAGCGTCTTTTGTTTTCTTCCTTCCTGACTGCCGGAAAGTCAACAACAGTGTATTTCGGGGGTTGTTTAGATGTCATGATTCATTTTTGGTGTTTTAGATGAGAGCTTGTGTTACATGGTTGTTTAAGAGTCATTGACCTAAATGCATTTGTGAATGCTGTTTGTGCATATTCATAGTATTGTAATTTTATATTTCCATTTCACTTTATGAAACATTTAAACAGTTTCTTTTTTTTGCTGCCATGCTACAGGTGTTGCATTTTCCCAGCCATGCAAAACTAATTTGCTTTACACATCACAAAACATGACACAATCTTCTGTACTACCATTTAAATGTTTTTGGATGATTAGATTTTTTTTTAATGCTTTTAAAAGAAATCTGTTATGCTCACCAGAGCTGCATTTATATATTCAGAAATCTAAAATAATTCTAATTATTTAAAAATGTCATTTATTCCTCTGATGGCAAAGCTGATTTTTCATCAGCCATTACTCCAGTCTTGAAAATTTCAGAAATCATTCTAATATGCTGATTATATGTTATATGTTAATATATGTTTGTGGAAACCATGACACATTTTCAGGCCTTTTTGATGAACGGAAAGTTCAAAAGAGCAAATTTATTTGAAAAAGAAATTGTTTCTTGAATTATAAATGCCTTTACTGTCACTTTTGATTGATATAATGAGTCATTGCTAAAAAAAATATTTCTTAAGAAAACCTGATCCCAAACTTTTGAATAGTAGTGTGGCTAATGGGATTATAATCAATTATAATGGCCTTTGTTCATTTCAAGCTGACATTTGTAAGGTTTTTTATGTGTTAAATGGAAATATTTGTAAGAATTGCTCATGTATTTGTAATTGATATGGCAAATGCAAATTTCATGTTTCATTTCAGCTGCTTAGGGACAAAAAGAGCAAATTAAATTGATTTGAATCTTTTTTCCCTCCCTGAATCACCACTTTTGAAATGTTCCTTTGAAGGACAGGAGGGTCACACATTTTTAACGGAGTGAAAGCTTCCACAGATATCTCCTATCTTTCTCTTTGTTCGCCTCTCTAACACACTATGGCCCCTTCAAGGACCCTGGGGGACAAAAAAAGCCAAGAGCTTTTATATGGTGTGGGACTCAGTACCGCCAGTGTTATCAACCATAATAGCACCTCCACAGTTCAATAGCCACCCAGATGACATGCTAGCCCAGGGGTGCCCAACCCTGCTCCTAGCGATCGACTGTCCTGCAAAGTTTAGCTCCAACTCTAATCAAACACACCTGCCTTTAATTTTTAAGTGATCCTGAAGACCTTAATTAATTGCTTCAGGTGTGTTTGATTAGGATTGGAGCTGAACTTTGCAGGACAGTCGATCGCCAGGAGCAGGGTTGGGCACCCCTGTGCTAGCCTCACCCAAGCAAAACCCAGGTGACCACCTGCAAGATACATCAGCTGTCAATCATCTCCGCTCAACCGTATATAATTACAGAGGCTAGGGAATCATTCCTCCACTTGTATTTGCTCAACATAAAGATGGAGAATGCTTGCACAAAAGCACGAGGTATGTTTCTAACAAAGGGAATTATAGCAGTTTGACATCGGCATATTCATTCTGATAGGATAATTGCTTTGAAACTTGGAGAAATAAAGCCTCATCTGGCTGCTTTGTTGACAGGCTTCCTGTGCGAAAATGGCTGATTTTTGTTGCTTGACAGGAGAGCAGTGCTTCTCTCCTGATGTCTGTATTAGTCTCAGTAACAGATGGTGCTGAGTTAAGGATCTGCCATCGCAAGGGTTTGCAGACTCCTCTTGTTTCTTGCCAGCGGTGTCAGCCGTGAGCCGGGCTTGTGTGAGGTAGTGACTGATCTTTTCTCCAGGCGGAGGAGAAAGCATCAATCATCAGGTCATGCTGTGGAGAGCACCTCCACAAACGCTGCTCCACAAGAGGCTGGATTTGGTCAAGCTGTGACTGGTAGGATTGGTGATTAGTTTCGCTGTCTTCTGCTCTGATCTCTTTTGGGATTGGTCAGTGGAGAGACTGTGGACGTTGAGGATAATGTCTTTGTTATAAATGGACCCAGAGTTAACTGATTTGACCTTTTATTGAAAGTATTGAGTGACTGAGTAATGAGTTAATGTACGTCACCACGTGTTACTGATTCATTTGGCTGATTTGTTTCACTTTAAGTCAGGTGTTTTAGTCTTGTGCCAGCTGCAGTGGGGGTGGAGGTTGGAGAAGCATTCCCTGAGAGAGGTTAGGAATCATCCTCTCCACTCATGCAGAGCACGCTTTTAATTAGATTACCCAGGCACCCATGCACAGCCGTGAGGGATTGGACACACTCTCTCAGGTCACAGTGGCTCAATGTGGGGCTGGACTGCATGTCCGCTCTCTTGAATCACTGGATGAGTCTTGTGCTTGAGAAGCTAGAAGGAAACTTGCAAAACTGCTTGCTTCTGTAACGGTGGTGCATTTTTAAGCAGGAATTAAGCATCGGTATGTGAGGGGAATTTAAAACGTTTCTGTCCATACTGTCCATATGAGAAAAAAACATATGAATGTTAAAATGTTTTTTTGTGTGTTTTTTTTCTCTCATATGGGCAGCATGGACAGAAAAGTTTATTTTATTTATTTATTTACAAATAACTTCAGGATTCTAAATAATTCTTTTAGTGTGTGCGTGTAATGTTTTAGAATTTGTTTTGGTTTTGCACCCACTATGGGCATGAATAATTATAGTCATTTGAATATTTGTGATTTATTTATATTAATTACTTGTTTTTCTGGTCAAGTTTAGCAGCTTCTTGTATTCTGATCTTGTGATTTAATTGTTTTTGAGTTTTACCCTACAATATTTCTGATAGGAAACATTGGCTAAATTACACAATACTGTCTAATGTCTAATTTTTATTAGTAAAACTGAAGTCATTGTATAGTTACCTTATCTAAGTAGTCAACTGATCAAATTTCAGTCAAGAAATGTACTCAAGTAAATAACTTTAGCTAAGAAAACATCCTGTGAAACCTCTTTTTTTACACAGAGCACTTTGCAAGACAGCAACACAACACAGATTAGAATTTAATAAAGAATATTTGTGTATAAAACATCTCTCAGCAGTAAGCAGACCAGCCATTGTTGATTTAGTCTGTATCTTTCTTATGAGGCAGTACAAATATGGCAGGATGTTTTTGCTTTTCTGTTTTGAAATGTTTTTTTTTTTTTCAACAAAAAAAGCACTATAATGAGAGAACTGTTTGTTAGCGGAGAAGAGGAACAATCTGTCCCAGTTTGCGTCTGGGTAGAGGATATTGAAGGTGTCATGTGGCAATGATCAACTTGTGCAAATTCATCATGGTGGATAAAGAGGAAAAAAGTGCAATTAAATGATTTATAGTCTCTGGAGGCTCTTGGCTCACTTTTACACTTCAATTAATTTTGTTTTGAAGATTGAGAGAATGGGCAGGCCTGCTTGGTTTCTCCTATAACATCACAGAGTGAGCTTTGGCATGCTGATGGGCCTGAGAGCTCTTAAAGTTTCCAAGTTACAAGATAACGATGTGTTTCTCTTTGTGCCTTCCACGTGCCGTGACGGGTAAGAAATCAGCGAAGCCGAGCTGCCAGAGCACCTTAGCAGTGCTTCATTTCTCTCTCTCATGTTTAACCGTCTGTTGCTAATTTACTTTCTCTCCCGGCAATCCTTTTTTAATAGTGCATCCGTTTGTGCAGCAGACAATTGATTCCCTGCACTGCCATATTCATCAGTTACATTAACTGAAGCTTGTCCGGAATATGAATTATGGAGGCCGTCTCTCCGTTTCTGTCCCTCGTTTCTAGCTGCAGCTTCACGTCAATAGACCATGTAAATACCTTTGAGGAAAACAAATGTTAACCTAAAGTCAACAATGTGCTAATTACGCTAATGATAATGAGGCTCGTGCATATTCATCAATGCTTTAAGTGTCGTCTTGATGTTGGGCCGTGAGAAGAGCCTTCAAAATCCTTGACGCATTTAATGATGTTTCCTTGCTGTTTTGTCTGCTTCGACACAGGGACTTTGACAGCTTGTCTGATCTCACGGAAGAGTCCAAGGTCAGGTACATCGCTCAGCGGTGGGAGGAGCTTGGATTAAAAGACGTCCAGGTAACCAATCACACAGCTCTCCTGAGCTATCCCGGACCCGCCCTCAGCACGATCACCGATATAAGCGGAAACCAGTGTTACCTGCCCATCGGAGTGAGGTGTGACCAGCCATTCGCATCCACGACTGAACCATTTGCCTTTGCAGCCTATTCGGCTGTGGGAAATCTAGTGGTAAGTTACATGTATACTGTTGTACTCAAGTGTATACTCAAGCGATCAATAACACATGGTCATGATTGCGCTTGACTTAAGATGCAAAACAAAACGCATAAGTATCACAACCTTTTATGTTGTATTTTTTTGCAAAATTCCCAAAACAATGCTGTGTGCAGGGTTAAATGCGCTTGTTGTTTGTGTATACATGTGGTATTTTTACCAGCTTATAACTCAAAAAGAGCTTATAAAATATGTAAAGGAGTCAAAACAGCGCCAGGAGTTGCGCACACACAAACAAGATCTGCTGCAAGGAAGCGACGGTTCTGACTCTGGTACCAAACTGTACTGGGCAATATTACTTCTATGACAAGGTGTGCTTCAGCATTTTGTCCTTTAGGGTCACATCTTGTTTCGTTTAGATGTCTCTGGTTCAAAATGTGAAAAGGTGGGTCTCAGGCTGCTTGTTTGGTGCGCACTAAGGTTTGAATGGCAGTGTTCACACTTGACTTGCACACACAAACTGCACCTGCCAAGTGTAAACAAACCCTTAAATGCATTAGATTATGCAAACCAAACCTAAAATGGGTCATTTGCAGATGTTAGTTCAAAGCTCTATTTATGATCTAACCCTTAATTTTTTTTTTTTTTTTCAGTGTAACCTAATTTGCCTGAATTTTGTTTAAGAAATTAATACTTTAATTCAGTAAGGCTCTATTAAATTGAACAAAAAAAAGTAAAGGCATTTATTATGTTTTAATAATACAAAAAAAGAGTTTTGTTATAATTTAAATTCTGTTCTTTTGAACATTTTCTTGGTCAAATAAAAAAAGTATCATGGTTTTCACAAAATAAGCAGCGCAATAGTTTCTAACACTGATAATAAGAAGAAATATTATCTAATATCAGATATTAGAATGATTTCCGAAGGATCATGTGACTTTGAAGACTGGCGTAATGATGCTGAAATTTCAGTTTTTCATCAGAAGACTAAATTAAACTTAAGATATTAAAATGGAAAATATTCATTTTAAAATGGTAATAATATTTCACAGTATGTGAATCATTTTACTTTATTTTTGATCAATTAAATGTAGCCTTACAGAGCATAAGGTTAATGTATGTTTCAGTAACTTGGTTACTTCATTTACCCCAACCCCACCAATGAAAATGATTCAAAAATGTCAAAACTTTGCAAGTCGTCAAGTAGCACATGGACTGAAACGGAGTATGTTAGTGGAACAGCATCTGTTTTAATGCTCAAAGAACTCTGTAATCACACCTGCTCCATTACTGGTTTTCCATTTCCTGCTCATTGGTGAGTGAAACCCTGATCCAAGCACCACCCAACCCAACCACCCCACACTACAAGTTAAACTTCTGCATTTTTGATCTTCATGCTAGGTAAAAATCCCTGCTCTATTCCACTTCACACTACTCAAATACTTTGGTCTGAAACATCATGAAAATAAATGTTAGTCACAATAAATATCAGCACTGGAATGCCACTTAGCCAATCAATTTTGAGGGCTTGAACTAACTGTTTTATCATTTTTAATAGAGTAACAAGAATCATGGAACACAAAGTTGCTTGTTGACCTTGTTATATTATTGACTGTACTGTACAATAAATGCATTGCATTGCCAGTTGCAGCTGAATTAGCGTTCTGCTCTCACACTCTCACTTTCACAGCCCTGAACGCTTCATCCTGTTGGAAGGTTAAAACAAATCCATTATGCAAGACTGAACCCATTTCACACGTGTGTGATATATTCTCCAGCTATTTTTAGAGATTATGCTTTCTGTCTCTAAAGGGAACAGGAAATGTCTAAGGAAGATGCATTGCCATTATCCGTTTCAAGACAGACACACTGCATCTAACAGGGATAAGCTTCAGTAAAAAGTTATTGGAGTAAGTCACAGCTAGTCTTTCATGTCGTCCTCTACAAGGGGGTTCAAAGTCATCCATCAAAACACTGCACATACTCAAGGCTCTGATGTAAATTAAACTGCATTTGCAATGTCTAAAAATCAGCAGGGAAAAACAAATATGACTGGCTTGATGGATGAAATGCTCGGGGATCTCGTGCCGAGGCGTTAGAGATTCATCCAGATATCCTGAGCCGCTCATGGGTCACTGGACATTTCACATTATGTATTTTTACCAACTCCCAGCTCCACAGCTGGGCTAAAAAATTCACCATCTTTTCCACTGAAAACATAGAGATGCAGGGCGTTATCACAGTCACATATCCACAGACAGCTGTGATCTGCAGAGCAGTATAACTAATTATGCCAATTATAAAGTAATAATGAAGCACTTAAAATATGTATAATCAAGCCCTATTTTAGGTTAAATTGTATTGTTTTTCCCAAGTAAATTGAGTAAAATCAAAGAAGCATTAAATTTAAAGGTAGTTGATAGTTGAGTTGTGAATAAAATTGTGAATAAGTTGAGTTGTGAATAAAATTGGTTAATTTTGAGTCTTCTACACTTATTATTCTGCTATTAATTACACTTATTTTACTTGGAATAGCATGCACTGATAATGCATGCGCAATAATACCAGGAATGTGTGTAAGTTCTACAAATGCACAACTTCTATTTTTTCTCTCCCAAAACAAATTATGTGTGTGTTAGCACAGATATTGACATCTTCATTGAGTCAACCATGTGGAAACAGATAATTATCAATCAAATGGTGCTGAAAATGTTCACTTGTACCAACAAAGAATGCCCTTTTTTATACCACAGCGCAATCAGCAAAGCAATCATATTGTGTGTTTTCATTTCTTCAAGGAATCTATAAATGTCACTTTGTCCCCAGCATTTTGCTTAATTCAAAGAGCCAAATCATTTGAAGTCTAAACAAGAAACAAACACAGAAAACTGCAGGTAATTTGATAGCTTGAGGTAATTAGAGTGGAGGCTTTACTTCTGGTCAGTAATAAGTTTGAGGGGGCTCCCGAGGGTAATTAGTTTTGATGAGTTAAATCCTCCATGCTCCCTGGCTATTTCTCTCCACACTATATTAGTGATGATCAGGTGCAGGCGCTGGGCAATTACTGCCTTTAATTTCTCTACGAAGAAAGTGAGGTCAGGTAGTGAGAATTAAAGTTCCTCTTCTTTTATTTTGTGTTTCTGGCCTACTCACAGACATGGGTCTTCTACTTTTTTCTTTGAGCCAAACACCCATTTTATACAAAAATGAGTGTTGCAGTTTTATCATTTACCTATATTAACATGTATCATATTCATGCATTTTGCTTCCCTTTAATGCTTACAATGCAAAGCCATTAAAATGTGTGGTTCTTAATCTTTTTGGCTCCCCCAATTGCCTACAGTAATATTCAAATGGCACCACAACCTTTCTGTAACTTAAATGCAGGATTCCAGAAGTTTACATAGCTGAATATTTTTAACAAATTCATTTACAGGACTTTTCTAATGATTTATGATTTACAGAATAACATTTCTGCATGTATGTATGTATTCATTCATTCATTCATTCACTATTTTAATTAATTCAATGAAAAATAAAAAAAGTAATCTTGAGCCGCCCTTGCTGATGCCTCCTTGTGGCTCTCGGCCATTTAAATGAGAACCACTGCATTAAAGTAATAATTACTGATGAGTCATATACTTGTACATTAATTTTGAATTATACTTAAAAAAAATTGAGCAGGGGACTTCATCTTCTTCACTATAGCTTTGGTTGAAGAGCTGATATGCTTGAGGAAGAGTTCATATGTTCTCTTTTCATTTTGAGTGTTAAGTGTTCATATCTGGGAAGGCATTTCTTTATTAATTAGTTTTTTTTTTTTTTTTTTTTTTTTTCTTTCCACAAAAAAACCCCTTTAAAATCAAACAACAATTGGTGTCAACCCTGCAGCGTTGTCACACACACCCGCCCTTCATTAAGCCTTTTTTGGATAAATAAAGAATTGCATAGATCTCTAAAATTGGTCATTGTTTTTGAACATATGAGCTGCACAGAGTATTTTTGATGTTGTAGCTGATGTATGAAGAAGCGTAGAGAGAGAGAAAAAAAATCCCTGCTCTATATGCGCTCCATGAAACGCCTTGTTCTGAGTGTTTCCTTTGATACATGAGCTATACTGTTGGGAGTGGTCATTTGTATTCATTTAACATTGATAGTGTTATTTAAAAAGTAAAGCGGTAAAATGATGAAACGTTTCTGCAACACCTAGACAAAGCCGGTGTGTTAACATAGTTCGAATTGTAATCTTACATGGATATTTACAAAAAGTTCAACCAGATGGACACAAGAAGGGCTATTTGAATTGCTTTGAAATTTCAAGAGCTTCTCACTGTAATAATGCTTCACAGCCTCTCGCAAAATGAAAATGAACTGAGCGTTGAAGTGGCGAATTTTTATTCACAGAGGACATGCAGTCTGGCCTCTAATGGTGCAGCACGATTGGGGTGGTATTTAACATTCTCCTCAAAATAAAGTTTAATTACGGGGTGGGTATTTCTTTCCACTCCTCAATCACGTAGATGTGAAAACAACTGTTATTTTCCTCTAGCTGCTTCGAGTCGCCAGGGGTGAGATGACTCGTGAAAGGAGCCGTCGCTCGTCTAGAAAATGTGATTTGTTCACCGCAATGCGTGCCCTCGTTAATTTCATTACCTTAATGACAGCCTCTCAGTGCAAATCTCATCCATTCCCAATTTTCTGCCTCTTCTTTGGGGTTAGACGGAACACTTTGCTAATGCAAATGCAGACATTAGTGATAAATCCCATCTTTCAATGGTCTTGTGGTTTCGTGATACCGACTAGATGTACTCTCCTGCCCGGAATCATGTTTAATTTCCCCCTAGGCCCAAAGAAAAATTAATCAAACTCGTGGAAATGCATTACCTTTTGTGTCTCCGGGCCTTAAATAGCATTTAGTTTGACCCCACCTCATCAACCCTCGTCAGTCCGAGGCACTCACTTTTCTTAAACTCACAAACCGGGTTCTGGTTTACTAGTGCAGACTAAATGACAAAAAGGACGCCGCGGCCTGTAGCTGCCATGAATCTGCCTTGAATTCTTTCAGAGCTGTGACATCTATGCCACGTCTGTGCGTGATTTATAGTGCGGTGGCTAATATATGTACTTGTCCCCCATTATACACAGCCTGAGATGTTCACTTTGTTTTCACTCATGCTTTGCTATCTGTAATGAATGTGACAACTAGCTTTATGGGGTGAGTTATGCGAGTCACAACATTGCAAATCAGAGGCTTGTTATTCCTCACACACACACAGCGAGAGAGGTCAGACTCTACCCTGACCCATTTTAAAATGGTAGATGTTTAAAAAATGTTTATTTTTTTTCAGGCAGAGGTGGTGGACATTCAGTATGGGAGTCCAGAGGATTTGAGACGGGTCCAAGCAAATGTGACCAATAAAATAGCACTGCTGAAACTTGGACAATCACCTTTGCTCTACAAGGTATGTTGTTATATTAATGTGTATCCATCTATCCATCCATCTATCCATCTATCTATCTATCTATTAGGGCTGGGTTTTGACAATAATTTCATGATTCGATTAGATTCTCATTCACAAGCTTGCGATTCAATTAGATTCAATATAGATTATTTTGGATATATATCAGGTACAGCACATGCCACATTTTCTCAAGGAAAAAAAATCTCTCAACTAAAATATACATGAGAGTCAGTTGGTACTACATTACTATAATATTGAAGGTTAAAACGAACTGATTTGTTAAAATTACACTTAATGAAGTTTTAAAATAATAAAGTTACAATTACATAATATTTCTACTTCCATTCATTTTTTTATATATATAAACAATGGTGGCTGTCATAAAAACTTGATGGATTTATTCAAACATAAATTAAACATCGAAGAACAGTTTTTAATGAATATGTTATATGGTGCATATATTTAGCAAAATGCCCCTCTCTACAGTTTATTTTTCTATCTGATTAATGAGTTTATGGTCACCGAATATGTTTTTCTCCGGTAAATGTGATGTTACGTGACATTGTTTACAAGCCGTTATATTGACGCGGCTGAAACAATGATTGAGCGATTACAAGAGACAGGATACGGATTGTAAAGTTGTACTCTTTCTTTTAACTTACCTTTGGATGTTTAGTCATGATTATTTTGTGCTGAAACTGGTATTAATGTGGAGGAGATGATCAGTTCACGTATGCCTCGCGCTGCTGCGTCTGTTGAACTGAGGACCTACAGCGATCTGTCACTCCACATTAAACAGCGCCAAAACGGCATTTATTGTTTGAATACTGCAATACAATGGACAGAATTTGAAATCTGAGACTTTGTTTCATATTAAAAGTA
>NW_015548296.1:4131365-4146663 GCF_001515605.1 Sinocyclocheilus anshuiensis | reverse complement strand
TTTATAGGGCTGGGTTTTGACACAAATTTCACGATTCGATTCTCATTCACAAGCTTGCGATTCGATTCACAATTCAATTCGATTCGATTCCATATTGATTATTTTGGATATATATCAGGTACAGCACATGCCACATTTTCTCAAGGAAAAAAAATCTCTCAACTAAAATATACATGAGAGTCAGTTGGTACTACATTACTATAATATTGAAGGTTAAAACGAACTGATTTGTTAAAATTACACTTAATGAAGTTTTAAAATAATAAAGTTACAATTACATAATATTTCTACTTCCATTCATTTTTTTATATATATAAACAATGGTGGCTGTCATAAAAACTTGATGGATTTATTCAAACATAAATTAAACATCGAAGAACAGTTTTTAATGAATATGTTATATGGTGCATATATTTAGCAAAATGCCCCTCTCTACAGTTTATTTTTCTATCTGATTAATGAGTTTATGGTCACCGAATATGTTTTTCTCCGGTAAATGTGATGTTACGTGACATTGTTTACAAGCCGTTATATTGACGCGGCTGAAACAATGATTGAGCGATTACAAGAGACAGGATACGGATTGTAAAGTTGTACTCTTTCTTTTAACTTACCTTTGGATGTTTAGTCATGTTTATTTTGTGCTGAAACTGGTATTAATGTGGAGGAGCTGATCAGTTCACGTGCGCCTCGCGCTGCTGCGTCTGTTGAACTGAGGCGCTACAGCGATCTGTCACTCCACATTAAACAGCGCCAAAACGGCATTTATTGTTTAAATACTGCAATACAATGGACATAATTTAAAATCTGAGACTTTGTTTCATATTAAAAGTACCAAAGTACAATGCTTATTGCAATTTATTGGATGGGAAGTGCCCTTCAGTGTTCCGTCCATTAACTGAAAACAGGCTAGACTAATCAATTCTTGGGATTTAAGAATCAATATCGTTCCGTAAAAATGAGAATCGATTAATATCGAGATATCTATATTTTTTACCCAGCTATTTATCTATCTGACAAAAGAATCACTGAACTGTTAAGGGCAAAGGAATTAACTTAAATGATTAATACAATCAAAATTGTAAGTGGATGCATTTTATCCCTTCAAAGAGTCTCATTAGACCAACAAATAACCGTGATTATTAAAGTTGCATTTAATCATGACAAGAGTTTTAAGCAAGTTATTTCATCTAATTAAGTCACTGGCAGCTGTTTGGGAAATCATTATATGTGATTAATGCATAACAATTATGGTACAGCTCAAGTCATATATTTTACCAATGTAAACCATCTCTGCAAACCTTGATCAAGATAATTACTTCAAACTTAGGTTTTTGTGTCATTAGAGTAATATTTTCATTAGAGTAATATGATCATTGTAATTGGTATTTATTAGTGGGTAAAGCACAGTTGATATCCTATAATTTGGTGACTTGAGGAAAGACACCTGTTGGTTTTGTTGTCTTTGTTTTTCATAGTATCTCTAGAATGTTTGAATCATTTTCAAACCTAATACATGATTACTGCGCATTCAAGCAGGGATTCTCAAAGTAGGTTTCGTAAATGTCTTGTTCTCAGATCTCATTAATTTTCATTCTGTGTTGATTATACATGCAAGGACCAATGTGGTTTGTGTATAGTTTCATTTCTTCCCTGCTTTCATGTGCTTATTTGGTGTTGAGTGCACACACACTATTGCACATTGTGCAAACACATTGTTGCATATAGTG
Organism: Sinocyclocheilus anshuiensis; assembly: GCF_001515605.1. NCBI lineage: Eukaryota > Metazoa > Chordata > Actinopteri > Cypriniformes > Cyprinidae > Sinocyclocheilus > Sinocyclocheilus anshuiensis. The sequence continues at coordinate 4,144,933 of NW_015548296.1, read as the reverse complement.
TGTGCCAGAATTTAAATTTAAACATTGAGTGAATACAGATTTGAATTTCATCCTATTTTAGACACAAATCAATTAAATGACTTGGAACACGTTGCACAGATGAGTTAATTATGGTAGTTTATGTGCTTTTTGGAGCTTCAGTTCCAATCACCATCCTCTCATCCCTAATCCTTGTGTTTCTTGGTTAATAAAGTCATATGGGTTTGGATTGCCATGAGGGTGAGTACATGACAAGAATTTCACTTTGTGCAAACACTTACTGTATTTTCGTATTGCTGCTGCAAAGCAGTATCACTTTTTTATGTATTTATTTATTTTGGGATATTTTATTCAAAGAAGAGTGTACCTTTTTGATTATTCAGCAAAAAAACTGTAAAAACTATAACACATGCAGTTTTTGATTAGTTTTTTTTATTCAGAAAAGGCTTCTTTTTTTTTTTTTTTTTTTAAGGAAAATGTACTCACCCTCAGGCCATGCAATATGATGATGAGTTTGTTTGTTCATCAGAAATTATTTTGAGAAACTTCAAAGAAACTTTGAGAAATGATAGTGAGAAATTACTTGTTCACCAATGGATCCTCTGCGTTGAATGGGTGCTGTCAGAATGGGAGTATAAAAAACTGATAAAAATTTCACAATAATCCAAGTAATTCACACGGTTTCAGTTAATCAGTTAGCGCCTTGAAAATATTGCTTTCTCCAGTGGAAAAAGTCTTCTCATCTGAATCAGGAGAGAAATATGCACAATATACACAATATTTGGAACCTCATTATGATGGCACCCATTCACTGCAGAGGATCCGTTGGTGAGCAAGAGATGTAATGCTATTTTATTTATTTTTTTTATCTGGTGTGATGATGAAACAAATTCATCTACATATTGGATGGCCTTAGGTTGAGTATATGTTCCGCAAATTTTTTTTTTTGGGATAATTATTCAGTTCACATAATTGATAATGTTGTGGATTTCAGCTAAATTAATAAATGTAAGTGATGACAGTCAGATTATGGGAGAGAGGCTACTTTCATAGGGTAGCACCACCAAAAATAAAAGTAGTACCTTAGTATTAGAGAGGTCACATTTGCCTTCTAACATCTTTAACATGCATGTATTCTTTTTAATCTCAAAGAAATGGATGTCTTTTACTAAATGATAAATAAATCATTAAACAAAGCTAGATGGGTTATAATGTAGAAGCATGTTTTCATATTTCATAAGAGTTCAGCTATTCAGTAGCTTTGTGATTACATCACAGTAAGATCTGGGACAGTGTCTTCACATTGCTGATGTACTCAATGGTCATGAATGCATGAACTAGCTTTTCTGCATCAGAAACAGGTAACATATTTCGTAACTTGGCAATGTTTCTAAGATGAAAGAATGCTGATTTGTAACATGGGAAATATGATTATCAAAAGACAAGTTGCTGTCATACCTGTATAGTTTTGTAATCGATCTATGAGTATGTCATGATCTATTGTGTCGAACGCAGCACTAAGATAAAGTAAAACTAGCACTACAATATCACTCACAAATGTGCCTTCAATCTTCAAGGATGCACAAATAAGAACATTTAGAAGCAGAAATCAGATAAAAGCCTTTTGATATTACATCAGTCATTTCCTGTTGACTTCTGTTAGTGTAGAAATGCAATACTTTAAGTGTCCATGACTGGGTCATGAGAAAAGTACTAGCTACAGTATCTTGTCTCCTACAGACCATATAATTAAACAACAAAATTCATGAAAGAGTTCCTGAAAGAGTTTGCACATGTGCATTTCATCAGCATATATTCCATTGGTATGACTGATGCAGGTAATATAGTGACCTTTGGGAGCACTAGACTCCTGATTGGAATTCTAGCCCTCAGTCCTCATTACCAGGCACTCAGTGTCATTTGTTTGGGAAAAGTTATTGATTTTCTTTAAAGTGAGTGCTTATGCTCAGTCTGTGAGGATCAAGCGTTTTGACTGCTCCTCCTCAGACAATTAGCTCAGAGAATGATGGCACTCTTGATCCGAGACCTTAATCCTACCATCTCTGTCACCATGCACATTCCTGTGCTGGCATGGCTCGCTCTCACACAGTCCAAATGAAGATAATAAAGCAAATTTGACTTGCAGCATTCATCTCAGTTTTGGTAGAAACACTTTTATAGGTTTTTTAAAAGGTGTATGGGCTTTTTTTGTGTCTCTCTCTTCACAGTAAAATAAGAGTCATGGCTTATGATGTTATGCTTGGCAGCAAGCAACATTCATAACAAACAGCGTAGTATAACAATATTTCAGGTAACTCCAAAAGCCTTTTAATATTCAATTCAAGCCTTAACCTTAGAATATAGTCTCAAAATCATGGGTAGCATCTAAATAGGCTGTTCTCTTTGAATGATAGTGTATGTGTGTCATTAACATAATATAATGAACAAGGGTACATGTAGCAGAGAACAGTTTTTTCCAAAGTGGCTGTCTCAGTTCTGTTGGTGTCGTTCTATTTGCTTTTCTGTTTTCCTTACTTTCACCAGCAGATTTCCCTAGGGTGCACGACAGTTCCTGTCCTGCCCTGAAGGTGCTGAAATGGAAAATATTTTAGGAGTATACACATTTACTGTATTCTTGTAAATGTCTCCCCTGAGTAAATCAACAGATATGAACAGAATGTCTTTTTCTGAAATAACGCTAATGTCACCCTCAAAATTAGCTCTTGAAGGAAGGTTGGAAAGTACATGTAGATATAAGTAGGACAAGCACTTTTCTGGCACATAAAAATGCGGGTTTTTGAGTGAATGAAAAATCCCAAATAGGCCAACAGCTTTAAACAATAACTTGTGCAAAAAAAAATGCATAAATATATATATGAAAATAAGACTGCTGTCATGCTTGGAAAATTGTAGTAGCTGTTCAACTTTTAGTTCTTTAAAAGTTAGAAAAATCCCATTCGTTATTGTATGTGATTTTGAGTATCTCTAAGAATTAGTTTCGGTTGAAGTAATTAATGATTCATTTTCATATGAAATTTGTGAAGAGCAATAATGGAACAAATGAACATGAGCAGATTTAATGTCAGTGCATTTAATAACGGCACTCCTACAAAAGTAATTTAAAAATTAGTAGCAGGAAGATTATTGGCTAAGCGATGCATTTCCTCTCATCCTCTATGAGCCGGCGTGTGTATTGGAGACTGTAAGTAAATGTCAAGAGCTGTGTGTTTAGTTGTGCTCCTTTGTATTCCCGTTGAAGGACAAGTTGTTGGCTCTTGTTGGCATTTAGCAAGAGGCTTGATCCACGGTGGCAACACCGGCTGACGCTTCCAAGCAACCGAAATACCTACAAGGTGTTGATTGCTATCTGTGAACAACTCCCGTATTGAAAAGAAAAAGATTTCCAAGCCTAATACAAGTCTGTTTATCTTTATTGTGCATGGGGAGCGGCTTCTGGTTGGCTTCTCATATGGATGTCAGGTGCTAGGGAGTTTCATTTGCACAACATCCAGTGGTGCATTTGCCTTCACACCAAATGTGCCCATCTGTTTGACACACAGTCTAACTGCTGACATAACTGGCAGCATCAGCATAAATTATGTGCTGCTGTGCATATGGTATACGCTGCCATTAGTGGTCGCAGCAAGATTGTTGACTAGATGTTCAAGGCAAACAGGGACCTTTGAACAGTGACTCAGATGATATAAATGTCTACTGCCATGTAAGGCGGCAACATCCTTATTCTTTACCCCTGGAGAAGTGAGTGTGTAGTTCAAATTCAGTCAAGTTGGGAATTATTTGCTCTACTTTGAGATCATTGATTTTTATGTGGGTGTTTTTTCAGCTATGGGTACTTTCGGCCCTGTGGACTTTTAGAAAATAAACTGTCTTTAGACACACTTTTCACTCTTGCTTGTTTTTCATTTGTCTGCTAACAGTGGATACACAAGCATCACAAAAAAAAAAAAATAATAATAATAATCTATGAAACACCAAGTTCACTGAAGTATATAGTGATATATTGTGGTTTTTGTAACTATATAAAAGAGACATTAATTTTCCTCCATCCATGACAAGTTAAGTTGCTGTGATAGATACTCCAGGGGCGTCATGCACTGTTTTTTTTGGAGTGGGCACGAGTGAAGGGGGGGGGTTGCTCGTCATGCTTGTCATGACACACAACAGTCATATATATATATATATATATATATATGTATATATATATATATGTGTAACTATAAGTGTATAAGTGTATATGTATAACTTATAACGTATAACTTATAAGTGTATATAAGTATAACTGATATAGGCTTATGTTTTATTTATTTTTACCTTTTTATTTAAAATATCTTGATTCTCAAATATGTGTAAGTAGATGCATTTTGCACCTTTATATATTATGTTAGTTGATAATGGCCAATGGGCAAAGTAGCCTAATAGTGTAATCTATTAACAACGCATAAAAACCCGTCTTTTTACTTAAGTAGCCTACCAGATATGGGTGTCATACCATAAAATATTTTTAATATGACTGACTTTGTATTTAATGAATTAATCTGAAACATTGTAATTTACTAATTATAACACTTTCATTGTACAGAAAGCAAAGAACATTTTAAGCACTATCAAAAACTCATAATCACTGAAGCTGTTTACACAGTGAAATAAATATACTTCCATCGTATGTATATCTGCACTTTGTTGTTTCTGATGAGAGAATCATCAGAGAGCAGAATTCCTTCAGCGAACGCGTGCACTGAATAAAACATTTCCGCAATGGCTGATCTGAACGCCTCTGATTGGTCATTGCATTCATAAGCTTAACAGAATCGTGTGTGTTTTCGTTACAATGTGCAGCTGTAAAAACGTGTCTGGCTCAGCGCCAGCCAAAGCGCGAACGATGATTTGAATTTAGCAGCATTATTAGAACTGCACGTTCTAATAATGCCAGTGTGAGTGTATGAAATATAAAAAAAATATTATTTGGCTATTTTTTGTCTTTTGGAAGCTGCATTCAAAATCCGCTTGGCTCAAAAATCTGAGGGGGCACGGGCACTGGTGGTTTGGCTAATTAGGCAGAGCTGTTGAAAGCTCTCGTGAGAAGAGCTGCCCAGGGCTCTCGGCTGTTATGCCAAACACACTCAGATACTCACACAGTCTGTCTGTCTGTCTCTCTGTCTGTCTGTCTGTCTAAAAACGTTTTGTAGCTTTGATCCAATAAATGTTGAGCATAAGAGACTACTTTTTAAAAAAAAATTACTGACATCAAACTTTTGAACAGTAGTATGTCTTGTATTTCATCTCTGTCATCTCTTCACAGCTCTCTCTCCTGGCAGAGGTGGGGTTTGGTGGCTGTCTTCTCTATGTGGATCCATGTGATGCCCCATTTGGGAATAAGACATTTGGGGTAACCCTGAACCCAGGTGGGAACCCGTTTTTTCGAGAAGACGCCAGTACTGGTAAGTATCTGCGCTTACACCAGGGCACTGTAGCCTTATTAAGATTGTATTAACATTTTATACTTTCATCAAAAACTCCCTATATTGAGAAAAGAAAAAGAAAATAATAAATAAAAAGAGTTTCTGCAATGACTTGATGAACATGAATGTAATTATAATTATTATAAAACAAAAAAAGCATATCTTTAGGTCTCAGATGGTTTGGCTTTACTTTCAAGGCAAATGCTTGCAATTATGCTGATAATTTTCACAACAAAAAAGAAGTCACATTAGGCAACAGTGAGTGAGAGGAAGATAATTACTGCTTTTGGACATCTATGATGCCTGCGTACTTAAACTACCTCTTCGCTCATTATTAAACGCATTCCATTTCAGACTATTATTTTTAATGATGAAAGAAAATAACATAACTTGCATTATGAAATCTAGACTAACTTAAAGTGAATGCATATTAAAATAAAAAAGGATCCATTGATGGCAGTTTTCCATCGTGCAAGTCTAAAACTTATATTATGCTCTGTCCATGGTGCTGAAAGTCAGCTACTGTATGTGTGTGCAGCTGTCCGTGATGCTAAAATTAAATGTCTTACAGTTTAAAGAAGTTATGCTGGCTGTATTTAAATATCTACTATTTGCTGTAGCATCATGCAATTATAAAGCCTACAGTGTATGCTGTCCATGGTGCCGAGATTCAGCTGTATGTGTGCTGCTGTCTATGGTTCTGTAATCAAATGTCCTACAGCATGGGTTTTTTTAAACCTGTCCTGAAGGCCCCCCAGACCAGCACTGCACAAGGACATCTCAATTTGAAGGATCCTTTGAAGGCAGTCTTCGGTTTCGCATCCTTCATTCAGCCTGTTTTGCAGGATGCATAAGATGTGTCTTTTGTATCCTTTTATTATCCATAGTCCTTTGCAGACTTTCTAATTCTCGAAAAAATAATTGGTTGAAAATAAATCAGCACTGAGCTCATTCAATTTTGTTATGTAATGCAAGACAAAAAATTATTTTGGAGATGATGGCATTATGTTTTCATTATGTTTACAGTCTGATGGCATTATGTTTTCTTTTGTTTTGTTGTAAATTAATTATGTAATGTTAAATTGTGCATAATGTAAACCCCTGGGAGATCATAGACAGTTGCCATTACCTCTACTACATTAATAAAGTCACTTAATATAAATATTTTTCATATAAAATATTAGTTAAATTAGAATTTGAATAGTATTTTCTTCTTACCATGACTGTATCCATGGGCACTTACTAGACCATCTCATTGTAGCGTTTAATGCTGAGCGGGACTCTACAAAGTCTGTAAAAATAGGGTACAATACTGTATTAAAAGGAAGGGAATTTTCCATATTTATTTTTTTGCAGGTGTTTTTCTTGCATTTTGAATTTTGTACTTCATTGCGTTGTGCTTTAGGGTTAAATGAAATGTCCGAAAAATTACTGGATAATGTCCTGGTAAAATATTACCAGTATATTTTCCTTTTTTAAAAATTGTATTACTATTCTTAATATTTTAACAGTGTAGCCTTGAAGCCTCAGAAGGACTGGACTAGGAAGGATGCACCCTGACTTAGGAGGCAGCCTTCAGCTTGAGAAGCACCCTATGTTTCCCTAACACCTTGTCCTACAGTGTTTAAAATAAATTAGATTTAATGTTGTGCTCTATTTAAGCATCTACTGATGACTATAGCATCATGTAAGTCTGAAGCATGTATTGTTTGCTGTCCATAGTGCTGAAAGTCAGCAGTGTACAGTATGTGCATCAGCGCTGCTGTCCGTGGTGCTGAAACCAAAACTACTGTATTTAAGAGTGCTGCCCATGACAGAAGACCTCAGTGCAGCCCTGGCTGACCCTGGCTCTCTGCAGTGCAGGATCACTGGGACGTGTCATTACTGGAGTGATAGCATGGGCTTACAGCAGGCCGCGGAGTCAGGGCACGATGGGGCCTGCAAACAGATGCCTTAGCAGATGTTTCGTGCCTGTTTTCTCTTCAGCAAGAGCGCTTGGCAGGAAACGAGTGCATGGTGAAGTTGCCGAATACTCTGTGGTGGTTCAGGGGAGCATGAATTATTTAGCAAGACTATTGTCCTTGGAACGGTTTTGTTTGGCAATGAGAGAATATATGCAATGTGGTCTGGTGAACCCATACACCGAATACCAGAGGTCAGACTCTAGTTATTTTTATGCTGTCTTTATGATCCATGATATAAGGTCACATGAGCAATGTGCACATGTGTGCTTATTATATGACATGCTGTAGATGTGAATTTATGACATTGTTTAATCAAAAACAAGGATTTCAAAAACAGAGAGGGGTGTGCTATTGATTTAGATGTTGACAAAATATTTGGGTTACACTTTATTTCGATAGTCCACTTTAGACATTCTATTAACTATAAGTAACTTTGTAACTACATGTCAACTACATGTCAACTAATTCTCATTAATTTGCAACTAGATGTCTACTAACTCTCAGAGTAGACTGTTAGGGTAGGTTTAGGGTTAGTAGAATAAGTTGACAAAGAAAGTGTTAGAAGATATTAAGCAGACAGTCTACTAATACTCTACGAACTGCTAGTTGACATGTAGTTGCAAAGTTACTTACTGTTAATATAATGTCTAAAGTGGACTATCGAAATAAAGTGTTACCAATATTTGTTCTGAAATATTTTTTTCTTGGTTTTTCCAATATAAATGAATTATGAAAAATGGTCATTCAAGCCCCCCTACTTATAAATATGCATCAATCAGACCTAGTTGATAAAGTGTGGTGGAAGTTTTGTTTGTGAGAGCTCCTCCTATTCTTTGTTTAGTTTTATTTATCAGCTGTACAGTAATGGTTGTGTTGTTTGCATTTTAATTTAAAATCTCCTTGTTGTACTGACATACTACCTACTGAGACAGATTAAGTTAAATCTAAGCAGACATCTTTGATAACACATGCTTGCTTATTCCTCTGCTAGATAATATAATTTTAGCCCCATTTCAAATAATAATTACTTTGGAATGAATGAGATGCATCTGCACAAATTAGCAAGTCAGACGTTTTGAATGATAGACACTTGATTGATAGTTTTGCTTGTTGATTTATCACAAATGCACTTTCATTTCTCACTCCTGTTCTGATCTATATATAATGATATATAGTGGTATATATTATTATATTATATATATAATGATATATAATGTTAAAGGAATATTCCGAGTTCAGTATAACTTAAGCTTATCGCAGTGTTTGTAAATTGCTAACAAAAACTATTACAATTTGTTTGTTCATTTATATAAAGCAGAAATAAAATATAAGTATTCTCAATGTATGCTTCAGACACTGGTCACGACGAGGCGTTCCCCATAGCGACCCCTAGAGGACGCAGTTCGAAGTTCCCATGAAAGGGAACTATTATTATTATTATTTATTTAAATAAACCAGACATTACACACAAAAAGATGATTACTTAGTTAGTTATAATTAGTACTTTATTTATTTATTTTTTAGAATTAGTACTTTAAAAGTACATATTAGTACATTTTGAAATGGTTCTGAGTGACATAATTTGTATTTATTTATTTTTTTCTGAGAGTGTATAGCTTACTAGCATCGATGAATTGTAGTGATGGCCTTGGTCACAGCATACAGTCTGACAAACAACAATCGAGATGTACAAAATAAACGGTGTGCACATGCCTTTAGACGTCAGGAATCATTCCAGGATCTTGTTTACTTATGATTTGTGAATGAAATGAAACAAATAACATGATGCCTTTAAGGCTCACGTGGAAAAATTTGTCTCTACAACTAAAAGAGAAGGCCAAGTGCACTGATTCAATCAGAGGAAATGCTTGGGTACCTGAATTGTGGCCTCTGGAGAACAAGTGTTGTGTGGTTTTATTGAGCCATGACTCTATCTTATTTATTTATGGATAAATTCTCCCATCCTCCTGGTTGGGACATGAGTCAATAAGGTGCTGGAGGACATAAACGGAGCATTGGCATAAAAAAGCATCGCTTTCTTTATCAGCCTTCTGCTCTGCTGGCTCGTTGCTTTTTCGATTACATAATTTTGTTAACCTTTAAAGCCAGGCACATATCTGAGGAAGAGAAATCTGAAATATGTGGGGAACTTCAAACATTTTTTACATGTTAATTTCAAGTTGCTGACAGGTGGTTTTATTCACATGGAACGAATTGTGTCTCCTGGGTTATTTCGAAACCTTGTTGAAGTGAGAAGAAGCCTTTGAATAGAAATGTAGTAATTTGCATATTTATTTAAATACACTACAGCTATGGGACACATGTAGGAGTCTTAATGAAGAAATGCTTACCACTGCTGTTGGGAAGAGAAACGTCCTCTGTGCAATGTCAGTCAAAACCATCACAATGTGTCCCATCTCTCCCCTCGGTCTGACTTCTCCTGTGGGTATCTCTGTTTTACGCCCTCTTTCTTTCTCTTTTCATGTTGTCATTTCCCACTGCTTCTGTTCATGCAGGAGTCACACCAAGAGTAAAAAAAAAAAAATTAATAGATGTAAACAATGAACACTGTCCTACATGAAGAGCAGTTGATCTGTTTGAAGAGAAACCGACAAGGTTACTTGGAGAGACAGCATAATTCCCCAAAATATAGTTGTCTATTTGTTCTCTGCCTGAATCAATCTGTGTTTTGAACCAATAGGATTGAGTGAATGATTCAATGATTGACTCATAAAGACAGTTGTCTTAGACTTGTCACTAGTTACTGGTGTAATAATGCAGTCAGAAATAATCACTAAGAATCCTCACCACTAATGCGCACTAATGAGTGGAGCATATTACAATTTAGAGCTAGAGCATTTTATTATTGTCTTTTTAAATTACACTAAAGTTTGGTGAAAGTAATATTTTATTTGAAGAAAAAAGTATATTTTTATTATACAAGGATGCATTAAATTGATCGAAAGTGACAGTGAAGACATTTATATTGTTACAAAACTCTTTTTTTTTTTTTTACTTTCTATTCATCAGAGAATCATTAAATTACAATTCAGCTTTTCCATTAAAGAAATAAATGACTACTTAAAATGTATTGGAGGTAAATAGAATTAATTTTAGTATTTCATGATATTGCTTGTTTTAATGAATTTAGCCATAGTGGGCATAAAAGGCTTCTTTGAAAAACAAACAAACAAAAAAATTAATAAATCCTACATATATTAAAAGTAAACAAATGTTTACTTACCAGAACATATTTAATCACATTTCCATCTGATTTATACTCTATGTAATAGCTCAAGGTTAAAAAGCTCCTTCTTTATGAATGCTTTTACAAGCAGTTTAGTTTGCAAAAGGTTTGTACATTCAAAAGTGTCAGAGCTGAGTTTGTGTCATAAAAATGTTTTGCTGATTTGTTTGAAATTGTTGCTATTTGTTGACAATTAGATTTTTTTTATTCACTAAAGTTACCGCTAGCACCTTCTTAAGTCCTTAACTTAACTCATACTACTTTTTATCATTTCCATCCATTATTTTGCTCTTATTAGGTCCCTTTTCCCCCAGAAAAGACACAGAGCATCACAACAGAATGAGAATAAAGCGCTGTAATGTATGATTGCATTTGAATAACTTTTTTGTATCATAATTATACTTCAAATTGTGGTTCGTTTACTTGATGAGTAGCTTGATTACTTGGGCTCTAGGCGCTTTTTAAGGCAGCGTTCATTAAAGGAATGCTTTACAGCAGTGACGCCCTTTCCCGCATCTCAAGAGTTGATCCTCATGTGTTCTCTTTACTTTCTGCCCTTAAACCAATGAGCATTTGGAATGCACTCAGGCTGAAAATTGCCTTTTCTACCATCGCTATCATTTGATTGGTATTCCAGCTAATAGACATGCAAATAAAACAGAGGGTGCATTGCACTCCAGACAGAAATGTGGCACTTGGTCAATAACATTATGGAAATGTTGCTTCTACTTCTTCAGCTCTTTGTATGAGAGCAATAGTGCCTTTGCCAAAGTGCACAAAGGCCTTAAGTTGAGGAAATTACTCTGCCGGCTACATTTTCTCAGTAGCGGCACTTCTGTCCATTTGGCGTGATTAATATGTCAGTCTTATGTTGAACCGTGTGTCCCCCCATCATCGCCGATGTAATGCATATTTGAGTCTTTTTATTATATATTTATTATACATTATATATATTATTGAGAAAGAATGTTTTTATAGGATTTCTACGGAAATGAAAGACTGTCGCTCACAGCATTTGGGAATATGAGAATGACATTTTGGAGGTTTAGATGTGTTTTTGATGGAGGATGGGCGGGCAGCAGCCCTGCAGGCCATAAGCTCCCTGTTATCTCATTCAGAAGGTCGGCGGTGCCCCCTGCCTGGGCCGGCTAGGACCATCTTATCTGCAAAGGGTGGGAGGGCTGCTTGGTTTGTCCTGTTGCTCGGACCCCCACCGTGCCAGAAATGCAGCCCCTGTCAGATGGATGTAGGTCTGCCTTTATTGCATCAAGAAAGCAACGTGATGAAATCCAAAGAGCTGTATTTAACACACAACGAGGGCTTTACTTAAGGCCCGATTCTGTAGTGCTGCAGATGTGCTGTAGGGTACACAACAAAATATTGGTAATGAGAGAAAAATATCTCTAATGTTCTGTTTGGACTTTTAAAGACCCCTTTTACTAGCTCAAAAACACACTTGCATAAGATTTTTTCTATCAGATTTTTTTCATGATTTTTCCTGAACTTTTGAGAACTGGTTATAAACATAATTTAACCTTGCTTAAAAATACTACATTGCAAATGTTACATTATGTATATATGAGGTCTTAGAGACCCCAGGTATAAAACATGAATAAATGCAATGAATGCTCACATGCTCTGATTCATTTGCATGCAGTATTAAACTTTTCTTTTTTTTTTTTTTTTTTTTTTTTTTTTGTACGGTACATGTGTTTTACAATTCATCAAAACATGTTCATTTTAGAGAAGCTTTTATCCAAAACATGTTACAAATGGGAGTATCACAATCAATCTGTTATGAACGCCAGCAATATTGCAGTACAGTTTAAAATATAAACTAGATTACACAAGCTAGAGCAGTGAAATGAGTGAGAAGGAGAGAACAGTTTTTTTTATCCGTTCTCTCTCTCTCTCTCTCTCTCTCTCTCTCTCTCTCTCTCTCTCTCTCTCTCTCTCTTTCAACAAATGCCTTTGTTATTGTAAGTGCCTATGGGTTTGGATGAGTTAAGTGCTTGTGGAAGAGATGAGTGGAATACAAAAAAAAAGTAATTTTGAAAGTCGAATTATTATTTGTAAACACGCAGCATTTGGGTTGGGTTAACATAAAGAACATAAAGCTCAAGGGTTAATATCATTATTAATGAACCTCTTTAACATACGCTACTTGATGTCAAACATTTTAGTGATTTATTAGTATTCAGTGTTTTAATATAAAAACTAATTACACAGAAGTGTTTGTGTTTATAATGAAAATGTCAGTTTTTCTAAAAGTAATACAGATAGCAGCCGTTCAAGCTCCACCAATGAATTATTCTTTTGTTCTTACAGTTACAAACACGTCAAGTAGTTTTTAATTTCTGTGACCATTCAAAATGGTCTCTCAGTTTGGTCCACTAGGCTACACAATCATGGGGAAGACTGCTGATCTGACAGTTGTCCAGAAGACAATCATTGACACCCTTCACAAGGAGGGTAAGCCACAAACATTCATTGCCAAAGAAGCTGGCTGTTCACAGAGTGCTGTATCCAAGCATGTTAACAGAAAGTTGAGTGGAAGGAAAAAGTGTGGAAGAAAAAGATGCACAACCAACCGAGAGAACCGCAGCCTTATGAGGATTTTCAAGGAAAATCGATTCAAGAATTTGAGTGAACTTCACAAGGAATGGACTGAGGCTGGGGTCAAGGCATCAAGAGCCACCACACACAGACGTGTCAAGGAATTTGGCTACAGTTGTCGTATTCCTCTTGTTAAGCCACTCCTGAACCACAGACAACGTCAGAGGCGTCTTACCTGGGCTAAGGAGAAGAAGAACTGGACTGTTGCCCAGTGGTCCAAAGTCCTCTTTTCAGATGAGAGCAAGTTTTGTACTTCATTTGGAAACCAAGGTCCTAGAGTCT
>NW_015548296.1:4123006-4130543 GCF_001515605.1 Sinocyclocheilus anshuiensis | reverse complement strand
ATTCACTCCCCCCACCTACAATCCCTGCCGGTATGAGACTCGAACCCACAACCTTTGGATTGAGTCCGACTCTCTAACCATTTGGCCACGACTTCCCATTGGGGCAGTAATTAAAGCAAAATTTATTTTTTTTAAATTAAAGCCCCTACCAAGTATTGAGTACATGTACAGTAAATGAACATACTTTCCAGAATGCCAACAATTCACTAAAAATGTTTTTTTTATTGGTCTTATGAAGTATTCTAATTTGTTGAGATAGTGAATTGGTGGGTTTTTGTTAAATGTGAGCCAAAATCATCACAATTAAAAGAACCAAAGACTTAAACTACTTCAGTCTGTGTGCATTGAATTTATTTAATACACGTGTTTCACAATTTGAGTTGAATTACTGAAATAAATGAACTTTTCAACGACATTCTAATTTGAGACGCACCTGTATATAGATGGTCTGAAAGTTTGAGGAACACTGCTTTATTGTTATAAATAAGTGAGAAAAGCCTTTTGTTTCTCTGCTTTTAGTGTACTGCGAAATCCGGACCGGTATTTATAGAATCACCTAGTCCTAATGTTATTTACTTTTGTCCAGCGCTGCTGCTGTCGAGCCGCCTCTCACTCATGAACCTCCCCTGCAGGGCCCGGCCCGTGCCATATATCCTGAGAGACATGGCCACAGTTTAGCCTCTGCAAATAGGGAATAATTTTACCAGACAAGAATTTACAGTTGTGCCTCTCTTCAAGCCCTCTGGCTCTGAATCCATTCCTCTCTTAGCATGCTGAGTGTGAGGCGATTATGGCTTTAGCCAGAAGCAGAATTTACACATGCCTCCACCTCACAAATGGGCAGTAATGAAGAAGCCAGTACACTCGCTCTAAGCAGGTGTGTGTGTGTGTGTGTGTGTGTGTGTGTGTACACGAAGCGAAGGAGATGGATAGTGTTTTAACAACCGTGGTGTGAGATGTGCCTTCTGCTTTGATGCCATGTGGTCTAAAAACATGCTTTCAATTCAAACTGCAACAGCTTTTCTTGTTGTTGTTTGTTTGTTTTTTGCTCATCAAGAGAAGCTGTATTCACCAGAATTGATAGAAGTTAGAGTGTATATCCATAAACGTGTGCAAGCATTTGGGAAGTTTGCAATGCAATATTATGTGTACAGTATGTATTAAAACTGTTCTAATTTTTTTATGTTTTTAAATTTATTATGCATGCATCTTTTTGAATATATAATATTGTCAATAGCAAGTAATGTGAACATGATTTAAAAAATATATATTTCTATTTTAAATAAATTAAGTTATTTTAAATTTTCTATTCATCAAGGAATCATTGCTTCCACAAAAATATTAAGCAGCACAACTGTTTTCAACAATAATAATAATAAGAAGAAGAAGAAATGTTGGCTGAGCAGCAAATCAGCATATTCGAATGATTTCTGAAGGATTATTTGACACTGAAGACTTGAGAAATGGCTGCTGAAAATTCAGCTTTGCCATCACAGGAATAAATTAGATTTTAAAATATATTCAGATAGAAAGCAGGTATTTTAAATTGTAAAAATATTTGACAGCTGTTTTCACTGTATTTTGGACCATATACATGCAGCCTTGGTGAGAAAGAGATGACTTCAAAAACATAAAAAATCTCAACTTGTAATGTATGTTTTAAAATAGAAACATTCATAGAAATGGAATAGAAAATAAAATAAAATAGAAAAACAATAGTTGTAATATTTCATAACATTACTGTTTTGACTATTTTTGGTCAAATAAATGGATCCTTTAACTCCTGTAGCTACTATTTTGTTGATATTTCTATTCAAAAGTTATGTAACATTGCAAGAATGTCATTTGTGGTCAGACCCTTAAGAGGTATTGCTTTATTGATGTCATAACTGTGTGGAAAATAAGAAAAATCGCAGATGCAAGGCTTTTTCTGCTACTTAGGACCCATTTTGTCCTGAGGCAAAACTTAACTGAGATCTTCAAAGTTTTATTTCTCTGTAGTTAAGCAGCTAGAAACCATACCCTACTGAGAAAATTATTTCTAAATTAGCTTTTCAGTGTACCAAACTTCTGTTACTTTAAAATAAGTAGAAATGAGTGACATTGAGGGCATGCAATGATCTGTGTGCTGTGTAAGGCTCCTGCAGGTGAGAACACAAAGAGAGAAGCTATTATTCTGTCATTAAATCCTAATCATCATTAAATGAGAATTTGCCGTCCCTCAGGTCTGCTGATACTCCAGCAACTAATCATAAAAACATAATAAAGGTCAATTAAGAAAGTAGTGTCGTTTTAAAAACCCCAGGTGTCACAGTGAGGATCAAGGAGCCTTTCGTCCGTTTTTTGGCCCACACATCTGTGGTGGGTTACTGTTGAGTTCTTGTGTAATTTCATCTGCATGGATGCCGTCTGTGAATTTTTCATCTGATGTAGAGCAATGGAGCTACACACATTCACTGAATTCTGCCTAATGGATAACAGATGATAGATTGGTTTGGTCATATCTAGAGTGTGATTTTGTAGCAGTGGAAATATCTGAAGGATGATCTGAACAAATACACTCAAATACATTAATCTAATAAATGAAACTTGGTTTCAACTACAGAAGGTTTGTGGTTATTTCGAAACATGGCATTTTTCCATAATGTATTGTGTCAGATCGGCCTTTTCCTTCAGAAATGTGACGAGCAGGTCCAGAGAGATTGGAACAATGTCACCTCATAACAGGTTTCTTTCGGTGAAGAATGTTGTGGTATTTGCTGGTTCCAACTTTCTTTTTCAGCTGTGAAACTGAACGTCAAGGATTGTCTTGAGCTGCGTAAATCCAAACGTCCCTCACAAACCACATACACGGCAAAAATGCAAACAACATAAGGTTGGCTTCGACACTTAAACTATGGAAGCATATAGGTAGAAAAAATTAAATTTAAAATGCAATATGCAAAATGGCAATGCAATATTCAAAATGGCAATGTATTTCTGTATTTAAATTTACATTTTCCATTACCCATACGTGCAAAGTTTGTTGCAAAAAGAAAATTAAAATTAAATTATATAATTTACATTTGACATTTCCAACAGTAGTCTTAATATGTAAATTGCATACAAATTGTAACGCTTTATAAGTTGCAAAATTAAAATGAAAATATATAACACAAATTGATTTGATATGTATAACATGTCCAAGCAGAAATGGTAGCAAAATGATCATTTAAATGCTATTTGTCCTAAATGCATTTAAACTAACAGTTAGAACACTTCGGATTGCATTTTCATCATGACGCCGTGGGATATTTGTAGCAAAATTCAATAAAATGTGTAACACAAATTGATTTGATATGTGTAACGTTCAAGCAGAAATGGTAGCAAAATGATCATTTAAATGCTATTTGTCCTAAATGCATTTAAACTAACAGTTAGAACACTTCGGATTGCATTTTCATCATGACGCCGTGGGATATTTGTAGCAAAATTCAGTGCGGCTTTGAAAATGCATTCGGAGCTGACCACGCCCACCCTCCGTCAATCATTGCTTCAAGTCGGGGATTGGCAGAAACGTGTTATGTTTGGATCGTTCGAAACATGGCGGCTCGAGATCTGATAAGATCGTCGAATTCACTGGCAGATGAGGTGGAGCGTGAACAGAGAAATATATGAAGCGTACTCCATGCTAAACTCAAACGTTCGAACGACCGATCGAATGTCTATCCGAGCGTCTTACAACACGTGAGCGTCAGCGTCTTGAAATTAGCTGTTTTTTAAACATTTAAGGAGCCAAGCTGCTGTGTAAAGACTATACATGGATATTACAAGCATTACAATTCATCTCTTCAACATGTTCCTGGATACTAAAGTTGGATCTAAACTCTGCAAGACACTGGCCCTCCAGGACTGAGTTTGGACACCCCTGCTCTAAGCAATCTCAAATGAAACCGGTCGGGTTTTCTCTGTAGCTGTTTTGAATTAAGGCTACTGTTTGAAGGCATTCGTTTACTGGATCCTTGGACTGAAAAGTTTACAGGAGTTTACCGGTTTAAAAAATCTGATCGCAAAAACATGCTGCTTTTCCTTTTTAAGGTATCGTTTTCATTATAATGTACTGATTCAAATTAGTAGTCAGTAATTAAATATTATTTTATCACTCTCCGCGCCTCCCCTGACATGCACTCACGCCCCAGACGACTCCGCTTGCATTCACGTGATTTGTCGAGATGAGAGGCGGGTGCGGGCGCGGGCGCAATCATCAATCAAATTTAAAGGGAAGCCGGCGCATCCTGACCGCATCATTGTCTTTACTGGGTGTGTTTAGGGAATATTGGCATTTATGTACATGTGATTTGATTAGCTAGTCATGGTGGACTGTCATGATTTTGGCTAATACAGGACACTAATGAATGATGCACATCAGAGGGGATTTAGCAGTGGGTATACGCAAAGCCAACTGATAAAGAAGTGGGTATACGCCGTATACCTGCGTATACCCTCCACTACACGACTGATTTTATCCATACAATAAGTGAACCATTAGTTCGTGCAAGTAATACAACATTTCAAACATTGTTTAGAATAGTACAAGTTAGAACAGGGAGAGAGTAAGGGAAAGTGAAAGCATTGTTTTTATTTTTTTATATATATATTTTTTTTTAAGTATGATGCAGTTAAGCTCACTGAAGAGATGAGTTTTCAGCTGTCTCTGTAATATTTGGCATTCCAGATGAGGGTGGGATGATCACGCTCACTTACCGACCTTAGGCTTTTATTCCCCCTCATGTTCTTCATGTTCACTTAAATGCAACATCCTTCACTTTGCTTTGATCATTGTTAGGTCAGAGGCTCTTCTGTTGATTTGTGAATGGTTGTTAAAGGGGGACAGAGACAGCGGCGTTTGACGTGTGACTAATGCGATGTTAGTGTGTGTAGCCTATTTACAATACAACTACGGTTTCTCTCTCACACTCACTCTTCCTCTTTCTGTTTTTCTCAATGACAGTTTTTACTGAGTTGTACTGAGAAGTACTGACTATTATTAGAAACAGAATAAAGCCCAGTGACAATAATCTGAATCTGTACATCTTGTCCCTTTCAGTAGCTTTATTGTCCAGATCTATTAAGCTGCCTTGCTGCCCACATATAGGGCACAAATTCTATGGCAGATCATTTCCATCGGTTTTAAAATGTAATTTATTCTATGTCTTTAACATCATGTTTGACTACAGATTGTTGTAATTGTGCAGCGGTTTTTATAATATATTCAGACATAATCAAATATGACACAAGTAGCTCAAGCCTCTTTTATTATCATCAAATATATTTTCATCTTCTCAGAAAGAAAATATACTCAAGACAAAAGCAAAAAGAGGATGTTAATTGATAAGAAGTATCACCATTAATGCATCATTCAGTTTCCAGGAAAGCATTATACGATGTAATATTGCCCATGATCGCATGCTAGTCTTTTTTTAAGTATCAAGTTGCTGTAGTCGCTGCAAGAAGCTGTTTAGAACAATAAACAAATTTATGGTTGTGTGACCTCAGGGTTTTGCACATGAAAGACTTGAAGGGATGTAAGCAAGTCTGTACAATCACTTGAACTCAAGAGAGATGAGGGAGTTCTCTGCGTGAAAACTGCTGCCATTGTTCTTATGGAAATGAATGACCTGCTTTTTTGAAATTCAATTTGCATGTAAATCCGCGTCTCCATGTCTTATCTTAAAGCAAAGAAAAAAATAAGGAGAGATCAATTTAATTTGCTTTAAATGACTCCCAAAACAATATAATGGCTGTATTGTAAACAAAATATTGCATGACTGTATACAGTAGATGTGTGTTTAAACTGTAGCACAATTAAAAAAAAAGAAAAAAAAAAGATCTAAAATTATGTCCAATCTGCTATATAATGTTTATTTTAAAAATCTCAATACACAGATTAAACGGACACATAGCAACATGAGCTTTTCTTGCTACTTTTTCATGTGTAGTAAATAATTGTGCATGGACTGTGTACTGCACACTAAACTTCTGTCAAGTGTAGTTCCAGTAGTATGTTAATATGATATTTTGAAGTTCTTACTCTTCACCCTTAAGGATGAAAGCAGTCCCAGCTGTTTATCGACATGAGCTTGTCATTCTCACAGATTTGATTTTTAACACATCAGGACTGAATGAGTAAGTTTGTATGTGAACTACTGCAGTGTTTGTAATCTGAACACTGCACATATGGCCCCACCGCAGGCGTGTAATATACTGTATATCTCATGAGCATCTCTGTGTGGAGGGAATGAGTCTAAGCCCTGTGGGTAATCGTACTTCAGCAAATAACTCTTCCTGGGAGGCTTGTTTGCTCAAAAAAAATTATGTTCTCGCAGTTATTTTGGATCATCTTCAGTGTTTCTTTTTTTTTTGTACGGAAGTGCTGATGTTTGTACTGTATAGTGAAGCACAATTGTGAGTTAGTGCTACCTTGACGTCTACTTTCATCATAATGACATTAGTTAATCTTTGTCTAAATGAATCTTGCTTACCTAAATGAAATCAACATACCGAAATTACACATACGCAGCCCGTTGCATCAGCAAGGAGGCATCTATGGCATCAGACATGGCGTATCTAATTGATTTGTGATATGAATCTGTGTACTGCAGAGTTCACATGGAGCTCAGGTGAGTAATTCTGTGTGGAATAAGGGAGCTTAGTTTGCATGATTGAAATGAAGCAGCAACATTGAAAGGTAGTGTGAAGTAAAGTACAGCATGTCAAAATGTTGGAAAGGCTCGGTGTGTCACTTTGCATGCATATTTTAGAGTTTTATATCATCATTGAAATTATATATATATTTAACTTTTTTTTCTTCTTCTTCAAAGAGCCCTGCATTTTACAGTTAGTGGATGCTGAAATGTTATGTAATGCTAATATTAAAGAGAGTTAAGACTAAAGTCTCAAATCCAAAGATATATTCTTTATAAAAGTTAAGAGTCAACCACGCCTACCTAAAACGGCTCGTTCTAACACGCCCCCACATGTCTACATCACGATGTGGGAAGATTTGCATAACGCCGCCCAAATGTTCACGCAAAAAAAGAAGGCTTAACTTTTATTCTTGCTGTAGTATTGCTGCTGCCGCCATGTCGTGAAGACGCTGTGTTTCGTTGTGAAAGCGAAACTATTTTGTTTGGCCTTCCAAAAGAGGACGATATCCGCTTCGTCATGCCTAGAGCTGATCTGTGCTGGTCGCTGAGGAAATACATCAACTTCGCGCTGTGGATCGCCGGATCGGCTTTCACTGTGGACGAAGCGGAGTCCAGCCTGGGGTCGTCACATGTGGTTGCCGCAAGCCCACCGGACGCTCCTTCGTCGAATCGGCCGGCCACCGCTCACTCAAGGCCAACGTGTATGTGTTTCACTGTGAAAGCGAAACTACTTTGTTTGGCCTTCCAAAAGAGGACACGACTATAAATCAGTGGTTAAGTTGTATTTACAACACTTTTCCAGAAAAGTTCAACCCAAATATTCAGATGTGTGCATCACATTTTATGGAGGA
>NW_015548296.1:4119311-4122996 GCF_001515605.1 Sinocyclocheilus anshuiensis | reverse complement strand
AAACACATTTCATTACACCAAATACACAAAATAATGTTCTTTTTAGCAACATCATATGACCCCTTTAATGATGGATTTATTACAAATACAACATTAACTGATGTACTGGAGTCATGTGGATTACTTGTGGATTATTGTGATGTTTTTATCTGTTTGGACTCATTCTGACGGCACCCATTCACTGTAAAGGATCCATTGGTGAGCAAATGTTGTGTTTTTATCAGCCTTAGGTTCATTCCAAACTAGAATAGAATAAAGTATAGAAGAATATACAAATAATGAGGCCCTCTGCTAGACAGACTAAAACAAATGGGTGTCACCACCACAGGAAAATGAAAAAGATACATGGCCCCTCATAACTTCTGCATGCAGCCCACATCTGTCCTCTGGAGATGGAGAGGAGATCTTGTGCGTATTTCACTGGCATCATGAATCATTCTTACTGAGAGACCAACATGTTAGTTGACGTGTAGTATTAAACGTTCCTCTCATGCACCCCAGTGGTACGGACTCTACTATAGTAGCCTTCTCTCCTTTGTGCGGTATCTACAGACTGAGTGCACACACTCTTTGAGTTCATCAAGGTCAGGCCTACTTTATTTACAAAGCTGTAATATCTCCAGCTGGAGCACAACCTAATGGGTTTTGAGGGCATCTTGTACTTTTAAACTTGTTTGTGTTCATTTTTAGCTGTGCTGCAGATAGAACTTACAGGAAAGGATGAAAGCTATTGACCATAACCTTGTTTGTGTTTTATTTATCAAGACGAATGAAAGTACTCTTTTAGGCTGGTAAAAAAAAATGTAGAAGGTACATCAATGAGTGCCCTAGACATGTCCCTAAAGTATTAAACTACAAAATGTTCTCACTTTATGTCTCTCAAAACCTCCATTTTATTCAGTTCACTCTGCAGCTTCTATCGGGTTCAAGTGTGTCTGGATATGCACCACTATTTGATTTGAATTAAGAAACACTAAACTACATTTTCTGAGATTTTATTAGAGGTGTTTGAGTTGCGCACAGTGTTGCCAATTGGACTACTTTAACACTGTTGCCGCGGGTTGAAGCAACCCCAATAATGTGATATTTAGCCTCTGGGATGCAAATTTTACCAGGGGAACCCTGCCGAAAAACGTGTATTTTACCCTCTGGAACGCGATTTTTACTGGGGAACCTCCTCGAAACACAACTGGGCTAGTTTTGAGTAGCAATTTGGCGGGTTTTGTTGCGAAAACCTGGCAACCCTGGTTGCGCATCACAGAAGACAATGTTAGCAAGCTTTAATTTTATTTGTAGGTGAAAACCACTTAATTTTGAGGTTTTTTTGCATTATGTTCATCTTCTGGGTTTAAAATCGACAGGATGGATGGATAGATATTTAGAAAAAGATAGATAGATTTTTATATTTAATATATTTCATCATATTTATGAACAAATTCATTAACATTAAATCACATTTAGAAGGTTAAAGATAATGAGTTGAGATAATCTCCTCTCTCTAAACACAGCTTTGACCCCTGTGACCTTTGGACAGATAATTGCACTTACAGTACAGTGTTACTTCAAAAGCCCCACTCAAAACCTAATAATCACTTCCTGTATTCCCATATGACCAAGAAAATATTAAGCTGATTTTGAGAGGACCTTCCTCTGCGTTCATTCCCGCATAACTGCTGTAAAATAATTGCAGCCGGTGAATACATTTATCTGTGGAAGGTAATAGAGTGTTGTGTAACAGAAAGGTCTACTGATTATTATTCGTGGATGACTGTACCCCATCCCACCGGTGCGGAAGCGCTGCTGGAAAATTGAAGCTCCTAAATAAATTTGCTCCTAAAGCAGGATTAGGCTCACCGTTTCGCCGTTTTAATGAGCCTGAATCAATGGAGCATTTCGTCCATATAAATCCCCATTGGCCTGCTAGAAACCGTTTCTTCAACGTAAAATCTCCAGGCCTATTAGTTTGCTGCCCGTGAGCTGCAATCAGCAGCGAGGAAGGGCTTTGATACGTCCCTGCCTGGCTGTGCAGGTTCCTCTCAGCGCTCCTTTCTTTTCTGTCTGATTTACGGCACATTACAAACCTCCTCGCCCGCCCCTTCTCGCTCACCTCACATCACTAAACGCATCTTTGCCTGGCCCCACTGCAGCTATATTTATGCAGCACGTAACGGACTAATGCTGTTCATCTGCCCTCCTAGATGGAGATGTGTGAGAACACTCAGCGGAGGTGTTAACCAATAGAAAAGCTCTTTGATTGGGTATTTGGTTTGCTCATGTGTGGGGTTAAGAGCCCCATGGCATGCTCTAAAAGCTCACAAAGTCATGATCAATGCATATGGCATGCTGAGGGTGAAATTCTGAGGATGGAATGATGTTATTAGTGTTTTCATTTTGATATAGCTGTGTAAAAGCCTTTCTAAAATAAGAACTACAGTTGTTTTTTCTTTTTTTTCTGTTCACAGCCGGAAGAGACAGTCGCCACAACCTGACATCATTGCTGGTTCAGCCCATCTCTGCCTCCTTAGCGAAAATGCTGCTCTCTGCCCCCGCCATGGGGCAGGGAAGACCCTGCATCCCCATGGCCATGCCCTCAGCCTCAGGTAAGCCCTGGGCCAGAAACAACCCCTACTGCACTTACTGTAGATGTCAACAGCCAGCCCTCTTCAGCCTCACACAATATCACTGCTTACAGCCTTCAAATCACTCACGTAACCTGAAGGAGAGAAACTTTTTGGCATTAGAAACACTTCATAATGACTTTCAATAATATTATCAATTATAACATTCAAATGTTAATACATTATAGTAGGAAGTTAATGTATTAGTAGTAGTAGTAGTAGTATGTAATATACATTCTTTTTTAGATACTATGTATCTGTTTTTTTATTGAGCAGAATAATTCTGCTCTACTGTTTCTAATTAAATATGTATAATTAAAACTTTATTTTTTTTTGTTAAAATTAAATATTACATTTATTTTTATTATATATTGTTTATTTTGCATATATCCTTTCAAAAATAATGGGTCAATATTTTCTTTGTATTTTACTTTTTACATTTTCCCTTTTGTCAGGTTCCCATATTGCCTTTTACATGTTTAATCTTTCATAAATAATTACATTTTTAAATTCACATATTTGGAAGGTTCCCATTGTGTGTGTGTGTGTGTGTGTGTGTGTGCTACATTGTGGGGACTGAATGTCCCCACAAGGATAGTAGAACCTGAAATTTTTGACATTGTGGGGACCAGCCTGCTGTCCCCACGAGGGGGAAAAAAAATATTAAAAATAGAAAATAGGGGATTGTTTGGTCAGTATAAAAGTAATAGAAATCTATGGAAAGTCCCGACAACTCACAGAAACAAACGTGTGTGTGTGTGTGTGTGTGTTTTGTAACCAAGACTTATGTGTCTATGCAAAATCAAATTAGCCATTTATGCATTAGAGTAAAAAATATGACACCTATCCCTGGTCTCCATTACAATGCAAAACAGACCTTTAGTTATTACACATACTTAAATGGCATGAATCTAATATATACGATATACTGATGTGTTAAAGAAACGGTACTAACTAACTAAATAAATAAATAAATAAAGCTAAAATAAAAATGACAAAAAAAAAATTACATCAAAAACATACAAAAATAAAATAGCTTACTTTCCACTGTGAATTATAAGAATTTT
>NW_015548296.1:4097713-4119247 GCF_001515605.1 Sinocyclocheilus anshuiensis | reverse complement strand
ACTTATAGGGTTTAGGTTCTCACCTTACGATCTTAATGACATTCATTTGATTGTCTTTTTTCACTATTTCAGAAACCGATTATACTGCAATTATGTTAGGGTCTCTCATGCTTTGTGATTTCTTCCTTATGTGTGTTAATCCTTATGTCTCCACTAAGCTCTGAAACACAATCTTTTGTGCCTGAGATATTCATTAGTCTTCTCAGTCTCATGCTTCTGCTGGG
Organism: Sinocyclocheilus anshuiensis; assembly: GCF_001515605.1. NCBI lineage: Eukaryota > Metazoa > Chordata > Actinopteri > Cypriniformes > Cyprinidae > Sinocyclocheilus > Sinocyclocheilus anshuiensis. Next base: position 4,119,023 of record NW_015548296.1, on the reverse strand, counting down.
GATTTAACCATCAAAAGCAGCTGCGAGCACATGACGTCGGTGTTCCACCTGCTGGCGGCAGATGGTATGACACTCTTTAGCTCCAGATGAGAGAGGTCGTGTGCTCGGAAAGCCAAGGCTTGTTGATTTATGCTCGGCTGTGCGAGTGTAGCTCCTGAGTGTGGTAAATTACACAGGCTTTACGCATCATCTTAAAGTCGCCCTCGCTGTGGCCGCCCATATCCAAGGCCATTACCCACATCAGTCAGCGGGTGCCCATGGGACCTAATTGAAACCATGAGAGTAAGGCTGGTCAGCCATCTTACAGCCCTCTCTCATGTAGAGCTTTCAGGGAGGTCAAATGTAATGTTGAATGTGGTCATGGGAGCAGCGGTGGATGTGCTGAAGGCTAAATAAAAATGACTGATGGAGGAGATGACATGTATTGGAACATAATTGAATTTAAGTGAACAAACCTCCAGGGAAAGGTTGTTCATGTGGGATGATGCTTTTCATCGACCAACGATGAATGTACAGATGTCCTTTTGCTCAATGACCTTCATCTGTGAGTAAAAGTCTTTTGCACACTCCAAAATATGAAGATGCCCTAAGTTTTTATGCACAACAGTTATATAACTAACACGTTTTCGGGATACTTGAAACAAGTGAGCATATGTCATGAACAGTCGGTTGTGCACATGTTGCTTTTTTTCCTAACATTTAAAAATGCTTGTTTATGCCTGAATGCATTCTCAAACTTAAGCCATTCTTTGTGTATGAATGTCTCGCATTATGTAACAAAATATCAAAACAAGTGATGGTGTAAAGAAGTAGCATAAAAGTTCATACAAGGGTTTTTTCCGACCAAATAAATAAATGGATAAATAAATAAATAAAGTTTTAAATAATAAAACAACAGATATACATTTCAAAATGAAGACAAACTATTTAAATACTCTCTGTTAGTCAAAAATTAGTGGAAGATAGATTACATTGTCGAATTTGCCTTAATTATATCTAACATTTGTATTATATTAAATATTTGTCTTTAATCATACAGTATATGCAAAAAGTTATGTGTATCTTGCTACTTTTTTCTTATATTTAAAGTGTATAGCAACTACAGCTGTCAACTGATTAAAAAATAACTATCTGCAAATTTTTCTAAAAAATAATTGTGATTAATCACACCTAAAATTAAACTTTTATATTGCATTAATTTCACAATCAATCTCACAGCATATCATGAAAATCGGACTTTTCCAGGTTTTAAGTGCTATAATCAGGTCCCCGGTGCATCTACCAACCAAGGAAACGTGAAAAAGATTAACCCAGTAACTTTGTTTTGGTAAGCCTTTTTCTGCAAGCATCTGAAAAAACGAGTGTGTCTGATTTCGCTCCCCTAGTGACGTTGCAAAGGGATCTCATTATAATATTACCGCCCCTTAATCTGCAAGTTTCCACCCACAGCGCCGTCATTTGATTTTGCAAGTGACAATGGTGTACCAGTTCTAATGCCATGACGAAAGTTTGAGCAAAACATGCTAACTGTTCTGTCTTTGGCTGCGCAGACGAGCACAGAACACTATTTAGAGTCCCAGCCTCAGAGGAGACAAGAGAGCAGTGGATTTATTGATTTATTTACTGTATATTGCTGCTGCCACACAGATCTAAAATAAACATGCGATTTATTTCCCAGCTGTTTACCTTCACAGACATGACCGACTGTTTTTGAAACTCGTATTTTTAAAGGGGACATAACACACATTTTCACCAATCTCATGTTAATCTTGACTACCTATATAGTAGTATTGCATCCTTCATATCTCAGAAGAGTTTTTAGTTTTATCAGATTTATAAAAGAAAGATACAGCTTTACGATTCTCTCCGAAAACAGCCGAGCTCCTGGAGGCGTGCCGTGGGCGGAGCTAAAGAGTCCCGAGTACTTATGCGCCGATTGCCAACAAAACAGAAATTTGATGCAGTTTTACTCACCGCCTGCGATTCCAGCTCATGACCGGGATATTTTATCGCTGAGACCACTCAGAATCAAATGATCTGCAAATCCAGCATCGAACTGTGCCTTGTTTATAAAACAGTCATCACCGAAATGATGGGAACAAACACACACGTGCGAAACTCCGTTGATGTCCCGGAAAAACAAACTGCATCCACTGTTCACGTAACACTGGGTTCAGCTTTACGATTCTCTCCGAAAACAGCCGAGCTCCTGGAGGTGTGCCGTGGGTGGAGCGAAAGAGTCGCGAGCACTTACGCGTCGACTGCCAACAAAACACAGAAATTTGATGCAGTTCTTTGGAAAGCTGAACAAGGTTATCTTTCCTTCACATCCAAAAACACACTTCTTTGGTGACATTCTTCTGGAGCAAGTCCTGTGCAGTGCTGCTGACGACTTACGTAACCCGAATGAAGCACGTTGGTGGGCGCGCACTCTCGCTCTCACTATATTTGCTGTGTGCACGCTCTCTTCCAGGAGAAGTGCCCATACAAGGAATTCCGCACTTCGTGACGCCATGAAGAGCCATGCTCGAAAAAAACTTTCCGAAACTTATTCGAACCCGGAAGGAGTGTATTTGGCACAGAAATACTCCGTCATACGTCCAAATCGATTTTTTTAAACTTTGGCCATGTTTAGCATGAGAATCCAACTCTTTAAAAGTGTAAATAACTCCAAATGCATGAAATAGCATTAGACCCCCCTTTTAACGTAAACTTGTGTGTGAATGAGAACTTAGTTTAGTACTCACATGCCTTGTGACATCCGCTTTCTGTCCGTGTGCTTCTGATATGTGTTTATCAAACACTAAATTCTACTTTAAATATAGATTATTCCTTAAAGCTACAAAAGTTACTGATTTTCTCTTTTATTTCTTTTGTTCTTTGATTAACAGACATTACAGCAGCTGGGTTATTAGGATTTTTGGCTGCTATTACTTTAAGAGCTACCACTGCTGAACATGATGCAGATCTGACACTTTTTACCATTTCTGACCCACTTCAGGTCTTAAAGTCACTACTAATGAGCCTACAAGTTGAATCGGCTGTGTTAGATGAGGAAAACAGTGCTGGGGTGCTTCAAGACAGTTTTGTAAACCACTGCATTTCAGAGACATGTTCTTAAATGTGACAAATACTTATATGGCCATGTTTAGCATGAGAATCCAACTCTTTAACAGTGTAAATAACTCCAAATGCATGAAATGGCATTAGACCTCCCCCTTTAACGTAAACTTGTGTGTGAATGAGAACTTAGTTTAGTACTCACATGCCATGTGACATCCGCTTTCTGTCCGTGTGCTTCGGATATGTGTACTCCGAAAACCCTATATCAGATGTTTAAACTAATATGGTTTAAAATGCATGATTTCAGCATGATAAACATGATAATCAGAACCAGAACAGATGTTTTTAGCAGGTATGAGCTGTAATGGCGCAGCTCTATTCTGGAAAAGGGGGTGGGGAGCAGCAGCTCATTTGCATTTATAGAGACAGGCACGAAAAACAGCGTGTTTCTGCTTCCACTCAACATAGGCATTTTTAAAATTATATAATAAATGATCTGTGGGAATTTTGAGCTGAAACATCACAGACAATGCATCTGGGGACACCAGAGACTTATATTGCATATTGTAAAAATGGGCATAATATGTCTCCTTTAAAAAAATAACAACTTCTAATTTAAGTGAACTTAAAACAGTCTTCACATAAACCCTTTATAATTCATTTCATATTTACCTGTGCCCTTCAGCAAGTAGGAAATATACAGAAATAGAATAAAGTTATCAAACACTAAATTCTACTTTAAATATAGATTATTCCTTAAAGCTACAAAAGTTACTGATTTTTGCTTTTCTTTCTTTTGTTCTTTGATTAACAGACATCACAGCAGCTGGACACAGTAGCAGAGCTACCACTGCTGAACATGATGCAGATCTGACACTTTTTACCATTTCTGACCCACTTCAGGTCTTAAAGTCACTACTAATGAGCCTACAAGTTGAATCGGCTGTGTTAGATGAGGAAAACAGTGCTGGGGTGCTTCAAGACAGTTTTGTAAACCACTGCATTTCAGAGACATGTTCTTAAATGTGACAAATACTTATATGGCCATGTTTAGCATGAGAATCCAACTCTTTAACAGTGTAAATAACTCCAAATGCATGAAATGGCATTAGACCTCCCCCTTTAACGTAAACTTGTGTGTGAATGAGAACTTAGTTTAGTACTCACATGCCATGTGACATCCGCTTTCTGTCCGTGTGCTTCGGATATGTGTACTCCGAAAACCCTATATCAGATGTTTAAACTAATATGGTTTAAAATGCATGATTTCAGCATGATAAACATGATAATCAGAACCAGAACAGATGTTTTTAGCAGGTATGAGCTGTAATGGCGCAGCTCTATTCTGGAAAAGGGGGTGGGGAGCAGCAGCTCATTTGCATTTATAGAGACAGGCACGAAAAACAGCGTGTTTCTGCTTCCACTCAACATAGGCATTTTTAAAATTATATAATAAATGATCTGTGGGAATTTTGAGCTGAAACATCACAGACAATGCATCTGGGGACACCAGAGACTTATATTGCATATTGTAAAAATGGGCATAATATGTCTCCTTTAAAAAAATAACAACTTCTAATTTAAGTGAACTTAAAACAGTCTTCACATAAACCCTTTATAATTCATTTCATATTTACCTGTGCCCTTCAGCAAGTAGGAAATATACAGAAATAGAATAAAGTTATCAAACACTAAATTCTACTTTAAATATAGATTATTCCTTAAAGCTACAAAAGTTACTGATTTTTGCTTTTCTTTCTTTTGTTCTTTGATTAACAGACATCACAGCAGCTGGACACAGTAGCAGAGCTACCACTGCTGAACATGATGCAGATCTGACACTTTTTACCATTTCTGACCCACTTCAGGTCTTAAAGTCACAAGTTGAATCGGCTGTGTTAGATGAGGAAAACAGTGCTGGGGTGCTTCAGGACAGTTTTGGAAACCACTGCATTTCAGAGACATGTTCTTAAATGTGACAAATTCTTGTATGCATGCACAGTTTGGAGGCATCTTTAATCACATTTTTGGTAACTTCACGACTTGATGACATAACTATGACAATGCATGCTCGTAGTTTCTTTTGCGCTTTAATATGAAATGATATGCAGTAAGCACCACCGCATTTGTGCGTGCAATTAAAGAGCATGCACTACGAGTGCAGTATAACAGCTGACAGGACAGGAAAATTCATTTTTACTGACATATGGCCTACTGAAGCTCCTCATCACCTGTACTGTTTCCATGCTCGCTTGACTCGCCCCTGGTGCTTAGGTGAAGTGGAGTACTTATCTGAAAAGTCTCCCGTTTGATGTGGTCGTAAAGACGTTCTGTGTCTAAATAGATGCAATTCTTGTCAAGAAAAAAGAGGGAGTCAACAGTTGTGAGTGGGATGGCCAACCCTAGCTCTGTTAATTGTGTTAAATATTTTTAATGCATCGGCGCCAATACCCTCGTGGTTAGTGCGTCGACATACAGCGCAACTGTGCTCACGACAACCCGAGTTCATTTCCCGTCTCGAGGTCCTTTGCAGATCCCGCTCCCTCTCTCCTCCCAGTGCTTTCCTGTCGTCTCTCTCTACTCTCCTATCTATAAAAAATGCATAAAAGAAAAAAAAAATTAATGCGTTAAACTGAAAAAATTAAACGCATGCTTTAGCATGTTAATTTTGACAGCACTAATAGTAACATGAGTATCCTAAAGCATCCAATTATTTTAAGGGCTTAAAGATAAGTATTTAATTTATATAATCCTTTTTTAAATTTTACACAGCATCAGTTTCTGTTTCAGATGAAATGATGAATCACACTGTACAACACATTGCCGAGTGGCGGGAGATGTCTCTCTGTCTGCGCTGTCAGAAAAAAACGGAAAAAAGTTTTCTCACTGTTGGTGTTCTGAGTTATGAGATATCAGCATGACAATTAGTGGCACTATGCCAGCGAGTGCTTGTGATGTTTCCTGATGTGTGTGTACATCTACAGACACTTGTATGTGTAAGCTTCATCACATCCTAATAGGTGTCAGAACCTGCCATTCTGTCCATATGGAACATGCATATGAACATGTGCTCACAGGCATCCACCCCCACATACGCAGTCAGAAATACGCTGAGCTCTGAGTCAGCTCTCAGTCTCTCCCTCCGGCTGCATGCGCATGTGTGTTGTAACACCGAGTTGAAATGTTAAACAGCCCAGATGGGAAACTGTGTGGGGCTAATAATGCACGGGAGACGAGAGGATGGCGTATTTTCCCGAGTTTAATAAAACACCTCAAGCACCGACACACTCGTCCACATACATGGGGGAACGAGTGAGGAAAAAAAGTACACAAGCATCCAACTCAGGTCACAAACAGAAAGGAATAAAATAAAATAAAGATGTCGGTAGAGCAAGTTATCTTGTCACCTTTTCAACTCGTACAGACGCACGCTATGCACATGCGCAGATGTCAATCTGCCACAAAACTACCGTAAATGCTCTAGTGGCCGTTACAGAGTCCCCCCTGGAACAAATTGGCTGTCCTCAGCCAACAGCACTGTGAAAATACAGGACATAAACAACTCCATACATGAATAGTTGTAAATACTCCCCTCAAAAAGAAAACCAGTGGTACATGATGAGAAATACCAACATGACAGTTTTTAACTCACCAAACCACTTTGTCCTAGAATACATAAAGAAAATGTGACAAGCAAACAGAAAAGAAAACACATAGGCATTTCAAAAACCCATGGCAAAATACATTTTACAGGATAGATTTTACTTTTATAAGAACAAAACACAACAGTGTTGGTTAACCTAAAACCAGTCAACAAAAACAATAACGGTACACGCTCCTGATTGTCAGATGGCAGAAAAACCTTCTTAAATAGGTCACAAAACTGGGCACATGTGGAAACATGGGAGCTCAAGACATTAAAACCCTTCTTCGGCTCCTTGGACAGAAAACGCGGGAGCTCCAGTAACATCTGGGAATCAGTAAGATCCAGTGCAGTCCTGTATATATCGACAGACTGAAGCCAGTCGTCTGGACTCACCTTTCCTTCACCGTCAAAAATTAAAGGTTCAAGACGTGATTGATGGAGGACAGAGGCCAAGACCCTAGACGTAGCAGACAAATCAGCCGAGGCTGTTTGAGCCACCACAGGCCCACATACATGAGGCATATTAGCAGAAACTGACCTTGAAACGCCTAGTGGAGGTTGCCCTCGAACAAACGGTGTAGACACTGCCAAGGGGTTAGACTGTGGTCGTGGTTCAACAGGAACCGTACCATCATCAGGACTCATACAATCAATCATACACTTTTGCAGGTCCAGCGAGTCACGGAGACACCGCTGCAGTACAGCAACCTCGTCCCGCAGGAGCTGCACCTGAGACCGTATGTCTCCATCCCCACTCGGGGATGTACCCTGTCTTGGCAAATAGTCAGAACATGTCAGTAAGTCAAACAGTTCACGATTTGTGGCCATCTTATACACCCTGTAATATAATAGCAAATTTCAGAAATATCAAAAGAAAAGTAAAACAAAATATTACATGCAGATGCACACAATTTACAATGGGTTAACTACAAAATAAGAATAATAAACAGTACAATGAACCTGCTTGTTCCCTTTAGAAATATGCATGATTTCGTGCAGCCTGTATGCTAAAGCACAATAAACAATTTACCTCAGAGCATGTGCACAAAAACAAATGCAACCTGAAATAAAGTCGTTTTTTTTTTTTTTTCCCAGTCTTCCAGAATCAGTGTTCCTTGTTGCAGGTGTCAGGCCACGTGAAGTGAGTGAAAAACGTGACTGCGACCAGTAATATATTATATCGTTACTTCAAAAATGTCCAATCCGGCAAAAACCAAAGTAAATATCCGTTTGTCCTCCAAAGAGACAAAAACAATGTCAAATCTCCCAAGTGTCCCTTTCTTCTTTGTTTTTTCAGTCAAAGTTTCGTAGCTATAGAATAACGCCTGTAAACAATACAGACAGCAACAAACGCAAGTCCAGCCTTCCAAGAACAGCACGATCAGGGAGAATGTCAAACGGCTGACCACAAGAAGGTAGAGGGTTCCTTGACAAACTGTCAGGAACGCTATTGGACACTCCTGGTTTATGTATTATCTCAAAATCAAAGTCTTGCAACCGAAGTGACCACCTAGCCAGTCTTCCAGTGGGATTAGGTCGTGACATCAACCACTTCAAACTGCTGTGGTCAGAAAAAACTGTGAGGTGCAAACCTTCAATGTATGGTCTGAAATACTCAAGTGCCCAAATTACCGCTAGGCACTCCTTCTCAGGAGTACGGCTAGCATAGGCAACTGCACAATCCCTGCCTTGCTCATCCCTCTGCATTAAAGCAGCACCCAGACCAACATCACACGCATCCACGTGAATGAAAAATGGAAGTGAAAACTGCGGAAACCTCAAGATAGGCGCAGACGTCAGTTTATTTTTAAGGAAAACCATAGCATTCTGACAGTCTTGTGTCCACCCAAAAGGAACATCGGCTCTCGTAAGAGCGAAAAGAGGTTCAGCATGTCGGGCATATTCGTGAATGAAGCGCCGGTAGTAGCTGGTTATGCCTAAAAACTGTCTCAGTTGCTTGGAGTTTACTGGAGTAGCAAAATCTACCACGGCCTTCACCTTCTCCTCATTTGGTAGAATACCCTCCTTGGTGACCCGATAGCCCAAGAAGGTAAGTTCCTTTCTACAGAACTGACACTTGTCCAACTTGATTGACAGGCCAGCAGATCTCAGCCTAGCCAGGACTTCCTCAAGATCTCTCAGGTGTTGTTCGAACGTAGGTGAGGCGACTACAATATCGTCGAGATAAACTGCGCTTGTCTTGTAGATGAGGCCTGCCAGCACCGTGTTCATGAGCCTCTGAAAAGTGGCTGGGGCATTGCACAGGCCAAAGGGTAGAACACGGAACTGGCACAGCCCACGGTGAGAAACGAAAACGGTCTTTGGCCTAGACGATTCTTCCATGGCAACCTGCCAATGAAATGTTAAACAGCCCAGATGGGAAACTGTGTGGGGCTAATAATGCACGGGAGACGAGAGGATGGCGTATTTTCCCGAGTTTAATAAAACACCTCAAGCACCGACACACTCGTCCACATACATGGGGGAACGAGTGAGGAAAAAAAAGTACACAAGCATCCAACTCAGGTCACAAACAGAAAGGAATAAAATAAAATAAAGATGTCGGTAGAGCAAGTTATCTCTTCACCTTTTCAACTCTCGTAGACACACGCTATGCACATGCGCAGATGTCAATCTGCCACAAAACTACCGTAAATGCTCTAGTGGCCGTTACAGTGTGAAGGGAGACTTTTGCTACAGATTTTAATAAGGGTTATTAGTCTCTAATTCCTACTATTGAGTGAAAATCGCTTCTTATCTTTGCATGGTTGCCCAGGAGACCACGTCACTGTGGCTGAGCCGTTGTCTTGGCTTGATAGAAAGTAAAGGATTTACGGTCCCAGTTACAAAATGAAAGGAAATGGGCTTAAAGGCAAATCTTCAAGCTCCAGAACAGACATTAAAGAATTAGTTCAACAATAAATGCAAACTACTCATCATTTACTCATTTACTCATGTCCTTCCCAACCAGTATGACTTTCTTTCTTCTTTGGAACTTGAGAAGAAATTTTAAGAAAGTTCTGGGCTGCGTTTCTCAAAAGCATTGTAAGCCTAAGTTGATCGTAGCTCCATTGGTTTCAATGCGTGTACGATGTGCTTAAGCTTACGATGCTTTTGTCAAACGCAGCCCTGTTCTGTTTTTTTTTCTTTCCCCACAATGAATTGGGACTTTCAAGCTTACAAATGCAAAAACACCATAAAAGCATCATAAAATTGCTGCATATGTACATACTCCATGGCTTCAGAATTCATGTCATATATTCATATTCATATTATTCATATCGGCTTTGTGTGGTGAACAGTATTCTCCTGCGTCAGCAGCATCACACGTATGCGCTGTGGTACTCTCGTGAACACGCATCGAAAAATGACACCGAAGAGAGGAAATTGTTGAATAAAGTTATTATTTGTGTTGTCTTTTGCACACAAAAAGTATTCTCGTAGCTTCATAACATTGAGGTTAAACCACTGATGTCACATGGACTATTTTAACGATGTCATTACTACCTTTCTGGGCCTACCTGTACTACCTATGCAGGGTTAGAAAGCTCTTGGATTTCATCAAAAATATCTTAATTTGTGTTCCAAAGATGAACAAAGGTCTTACAGGTTTGGAACGACATGAGGGTGAGTAATTAATGACAGAATTTTAATATTTGGGTGAACTATCCCTTTAATAGATTAAAATGTCATGAGCTCATATCTTAGATACATTAGTGACTCCAATATCCATCCATTTCTTGAAGTTTTAAATTTGAGTTTCGGATGTATTCTCTTTGTGCTGTGCAGGAATTGTTTCGACTCGCATTTTAAAATAAAATTTGTGTATAGATTTTGACTTCACATTTAGTATATTCACATTTAGTATATTTATATTTTGTTGCTTTTGTGCCCGAGTGTCCTGATGGCATGTTGGTACCTTTAGGATACTTTTTTTTACTTGTGGTCTTGATATGTATGTATGTATGTATGTGTGTGTGTGTGTGTGTGTGTGTTTGTGTCATGTGCAAGTGCATCATGTGATGTTTGTTAATTATTTGGAAGGGCTGTTTTGGAGTGTTTTAACTGTCTGATGAGGGTCCTGTGTGCTTGAAACCGAGAGAATCTGTCAGTACATTTATACATTTTAATATGTATTTTTGTCCAGGCACCCACTTTGAGCAATTTGCCAGTGATGTGTTTGCTTATGTTTTGAGTGCACTGAACTCAGAGGGCACAGATTAGGCAAGTTGTTTGTCTGCATGTTTGTGCTATTACAGTACACTCTCTTTCTATTTGCTAATAGTCTCTAATGATAATCAGAAAGCTAGTATGTAATCGGACAAACATATTGTTGTTATTTTGATGAACTAACCTCTGTTTTGATGACTCACTGGAACATGGGCCGCTACAACCTTTCTTCTGTCACCAGCCCAATGTCCAGCAATCAATGTCTGCTGAAAACCTGCAGGGATGCCTCTCCCCCGGCACTCTCCCACCCCTCCCGTTCTCTTCACAGTTTGAAAGCTCCCAGCCGTGACCCGCTCCAGGCCGGTCCCAAGCCTGCACCTCTCTTCCATTAACCGGATCAAACGCTCTGAAGCTAGTAATCTGTGCTCTATTGATTGGGCCGAGCTTTGACCACTCCAGAGGTTTCAAATCATTTGTTTCCATCTGTCTCCCCTCTTTCATTCCATTCCCTTTCAATTAAGGCTCACTGTATGACTAAAATGTGTTCTAATTGCACCAAAATGTCTCCCTGCCAGGGAAATGAGACATTAGCCGCAAAAGTACGTATGTGAGCGCCAAACTTTCCCACTTCTCCTTGCATTTTACTGCCTGTGTTTAGGAGACTGGTAATTCATTGTCAATGGCTTTGAAAAGATCTTAAATGTTTCGACGTAGTCCTGAATGGCATTCATTCATTATTGTGTGTGAGTGTGTGTTTTGTTCCCGTGGATCAGGCGGCCAGATCCATTATCCATTTATTCACCATAAAGAAATCAAATTGAGATAGGGTCCAAATACATTAGTACTTTCTATGAACGTCTGTGGGCTCGTGTTTCCCTCCTCGCTGCGCTCCAGATGAAAACTCATAGTATAATAAATTTCTATGCAATTATAGCTCACTGGCAGAAAACTGTGTGGAATAGCTTTATCGAAACACACCCGCTCCTTTAATTATGACGCTATTGATTGCGGTGCGTAGGTAACCCGTCCTATATCGGTCCATTTCCCACCTCATGAGAAATAAAACACACTCATGCAGTGCTCTGAATGCTGAATGATGGCTTTGTGATATGAAATATGGCATGAAATAATGGTAAAACAATTTTGCGCTTTAATAATAATTATTCACTTTTTGTTTGCTGGTTTTGATAGAAGGTCATATTGTTAGATTTATGTTAGATTTAGGGCTAGTGATAGAGGGCCGGTTACGCTGGCTTTAACTGAGTCTGATGGGCTAGTTAACAGATTTGGGGCCAGTTTTACTAACAGCTTGCGCCTGTGCAAACTGTCTTTTGACATAAAATAGTACTGTCAGGATTTACTAAAATGTGTACCAGCGCTGAAAGGCATGGACACAGTTATATTTGCACCTGACATTACTGAATATGCATTTGTAAGAGTTTCCTATTCAGACGCAAAATTTATGGGAGGAGAGTATTAAAATGAATTTACTAACGTTTGCGCTCGTCAAATTACTGGTCAAATTATTTTGAGCTTGTAATGGCTGCAATTGTTTTTGCTAGGAGGAGGCACCGCAGAGATCAGAGAGCGCATAGAAGGATGAGGATTTTTCCACACATATTAATTTATTTGGAATGCCTAAAGAACACATTATCCAAACATATTGTTTGCCCAGCCATGTTATTTTTAATTTGCTTCAGGAAATAAAAGACGACTTGGAACCCTCAACTAGGAGACATGCAATACCAGGTCTATCAAAACTTCTTGCAACCTTTCATTTTTTGGCCTCCAGTTCTTTTCAATGTACTGTGGCTTCTTTATTTCTTTATTCTTTATTTGCGACTACGCTAATTTGCGCTGCGCTTGGTATATTGCATTGCTCGATTTTCTGCTTTATAGGTTTAACAAATTTGAAATATATTCTCAATACCCTTAAGTAGGCCCTGGTGTGCGTGTTCACCCTGGTTGTGAATCTTCTTCTCTGGTCTGTGGATCGTGGTCTTCATCGCATATGTGCTCCTATTTTTTATACAGTATATACTTCTAAGGAACATCTTATTCAGGGTCGTTTATAAAACATGAGCCCCTGCAGCTGACGACGACTTCATTCTTTTCCTACAAGATCACTTTTTCACTTTGCTCACGCAGAGGCTCTCACCTCTCTCAATAGCCGGTAACCTCTCATACCTATTGATGATTAATGGGCAAATCTGTCACACCGCGCGACCCGTGTTCACGCCAGCACTTTTAAACACTCCCTTACAACTGCATATACTTCTTCTACTCTTTACCCAAAGTCATTTGTGCTGTTGTCAGGGGTGATAAATGGGGTTTGTGGGGCTGTGTGAAGCCCACTGAATTTTTAGAGTGAATTTGATTACTCGCAAAGAGTAAAAAAAAACACATCTGTACACATCAGCAGGGTTTACGTCTTACGTCTGAGGTACCAAACTTCATCTTTATTTCCTGATATTCACATATCCAGGAACAAATAAAAAACTCTTACTGTGTACATCACACACATCTGCCTGCGATCCCGAGGCTTTCATGAAAAGGAATTTTTAATTCCATCTCTGTCTTAAACCAGAAGCTTGGCCGCTGCAGGATTTTTACATCTCCATGTTGGCTCAACGATGTCGCTGTAAGAGTGAGACAGAGCGAGTGGGAGACAAAGTGGCTAGGGTTGTGTACCAGGACCAGGTGCTTCTTCTTTTTATCTGCTGGGATATCAGCCTCATTGATATTCACTCCATCACATTGAGCCTGTATGTGTAATTGGTAAGAGTGTGAGCCGAACAGTGGCGGCACCTTTTTAAGCTACTCTGATGGTGTACACTTTCTCTGCAACACACAAACGAATGGTGAAAGCAAAGGATATCTGCTCTTTGTCTTATAGTTTCTGTACATATAATAGGAGGGTATTTAATAGGGAAGGATAAGCCAAAAATTTGTAAGGGATATTCCAAATGGAAAGTCAGGGCCCAAAGTCAATGGAAAGCTGCTACTGGGCAATATGATCAGTGATCACATCAATATACTGTACTATAAGATGTATATGTATCTAAATGGTTAAAAAAAAAAAAAAAAAAAAAGCAGCACAGGAAAAAAAGAGGGGGTAATTAATAATTAAAAGAGATGCCATTAGATCAAAAAATGGGCAGTTACTTAGTGAACCTCAGGAACAATAAGCATGTATGTTCTAACTTTTTATTTTATTTTAGCATGTGATTATTATGAGATATCTATCTATCTATCTATCTATGTATCTACACACATACATCTAATATATTTTTTACATCTAATAAATTGTTTTTGAGAATTTAGTTGAATAGTTATAATATTTGAATTTTTGTTTAAAAATATGTGAAATTTTTATCATTTAAATAATTGGTTTAATAATACTGCTAATAATAAGAATAATTTATTAATTTATTTGAAATTCTGACAATTTAATTGAATAATTGAAATGTACTGTATTATTATTATTATGTTGTTGTTGTTGTTAAATATTAAATGGTACTTCCATTGATTATATACATTTTAGAATTTAAATATATGTATTGTTGGATTTAGTACCAATATTTTACAAATTTTCCTTTTCTGTTCTTTTTGATTGATTGAAGACTCAACCTCTTTTCCTTTTTTTCTTGTAGCTGGATTTGAACTTTTGGATGTCAATGTCCCATAACCTTGACTAATTCGCTTGGAATTTCTGTTTGTTCCTCAGCAAGAAAACTAATAAATCTCACCATTGAAAACCAGGCATCCTTCAAGACTGTGCACAATGTTATTGGATATCTCAAGGGCAAGACCAATCCAGGTAGGTCAGCACAAAACCAAGACAGCGCATTTGTAACCCGAATTATCATTTTACAAACCCAAAGGGCTTTTTGTCATAGTTAATGCTAGATTATTTCATTTAAATAACAAATCACTCTCATTTTAACTGCATGATATTGCCAGCGTGTCCCAGGCATGGTCCTAAACCGCTGCGCTCTTTGGTCTGACATAACAAAGACACAGTGCTTTGTCACAGTGCTTTATTGTATTCATGATAGCAGAGCAAAACAAGAGTGCAATCTAAGCATTCTTTCCTTCATCCGCTGAAAAAGCGTGAGTCCAGGGGGCGAATAAAGCCGAATCTGAGCCCACGTGCTGAAGCAGCCCTTTTTCCTCCCAGCGCCATGACAAACTAATCTCTTAAAACAACGTCTGCCGCCACTGTCCAAATGCAGGTCACTTGGCTGCTGAAAATAGGCTTTTAATTACGGACCACTATTTTCACCTTCAGGATGATTTAATCGCACGTCTGATGTAATGAAAGCGTTTAATCTTTCACCCCCGCCCCTATGACTGTAAAAGTCACTGTGTCTATGCATTTAAGCCCTCCTTGATTTACTTTCCAGATTTACGGCACTCTTTTCCTGTCATAATTGGTCGCCCAGCCACTAATTACGTATCACAAATCATGCAGAGGCGTTCTTCTCCTTGACGTTTGTCTTTTTATAACATGTTTACCTTTCATTTATCTGGCAGACTGTCTTGTTTATTTATCATTTTGATGTCATTTTAATAACTTCCCTTAAGACCGCAGAGGTACTCCTGAGTACAGGTTGGTTATAGTATTCTTTAGTTCTTTGCTCTTGTCAGCTTGTTGAGTCTGTTTCTACCCTCACTAGCTGTCAGTCAGAGGTGGCCCAGTGCTGCTTATAGCCCGCGGCTAATTGCATGAGAAATTGTTTCTTTTCTGGTCTGTATGTTTGTGTGCGTGAAGGTAGAATGTGTGCAAATCTAGAGAAAGTATAACTCATACAGTATGTATGTACACTGCACACAGATTTGAGGTTTTTAAAACAAGTCTCTCATGCTCATGCTCAAGGCTGCATTTATTTGATCGGAAAAATACAGGAAAGAGAGTAATATTGTGAAAGATTATTACCTTATAAAATAATTATTCTAGTTTAATATATTTTAAAATCTAATTTATTCCTGTGATCACAAAGCTGACTTTTCAGCAGCCATTCTACAGAAATCATTCTAATATGCTGACTTGATGCTCAAGACCTTTTTTTATAATTATTATTATCAATGCTGAAAACAGCTGGTTCATTTTTTTGTGGAAGCATTTATTTGAAATAGAAATTTTGTGTATAAATATAAATACTACACATTATAAAAATCTTTACTGTCACTTTTGATTAATTTAATGGTTCCTTGTTATATTTTATATATATATATATATATATAAATATATATATATATATACGTAATACTAAGAGTTTTCCGTAACATTTGTTGCTCGTAGAATTCTGCTAGACTCCGCAAAGGCACACCAATAATTTTTGAGTACTGAGAAGAACTAAGGTCTGCAAACGATCCTTGTTCCTAAGAGAGAGTGATGAGTGCATAAAAAAGAAAAACTCAAGATACTCTCAATAAAGGTGGTATAAAAAGTTCTCAGTATGTGTTTTTGTACACAGAAAGAGTTCAATTTCCTAAGAACGTACATTCTTTGATGCACTTTCTTAATAATGGCCTCTGTGTTCTGCTGGAACTTTAAAGTAGTATCAAAGATAGTTCCAAGATACTTATACTCCTCTACCCTTTCAACTTCTTTTCCATAAAAATACACAGGTTTCACCCTTGAGGCGTTTTTTCTAAAATCAATTACCATCACTTTCGTTTTAGTAATATTCAGTTGTAATTCAGCTTCTTTGCACCACTCAAATAACTCATTGTGATCATTACTGTCATCACATTCTGCACTTGTAAAACAAAGATAGAAAAACTGTCTCATCAGCATATTTAACTACATGACAATTATCCTTAGTGCTGCGACATTCATTTGTATATAGTATAACGAGAATTGAAGACAGTACGCATTCCTGAGGAGATCCAATTGACGTAACAAGCGTTTTTGACAAACACTCCATTCAAAATGACTATTTGCTGCCTACATGTCAAAAAAATCTAAAATCCATAAAACCAAACCGTGACTCGCATCAAATTCACATACAAGTTTCTTCGCTAAAAAAAAGGATTCATTGTGTTGAACGTAGAGGAAACATCAACAAACAACATTCTAGCAAATGTTGTAGCTGCCCTTTGGCATGCAGATGAAAAATAAACGATGAAATTAATAAAGACAGTTTGAAACCACTAATTAACAAGCAGAGCACACGATTAACATATACATACAAACGAGCTCATATGACTTTGAAATTAACTACAAAACATAACATACGTCAACTTGACATACCTCACTCCGCTTTACCAAAGGGTACTAACGTTACACTGAAATTGAGCTGAATCAAGGCACCATTCACCATAAAATAATAATAATAATAATGCATTTTATTTATTATGCGCTTTTCTTAACCCAAAGCGCTAATAATCATATATATACTGTATATATATATATATATATGAACGCAAACTTTTGAACTGTAGTGCAATAATTATCACTA
This sequence comes from Sinocyclocheilus anshuiensis, assembly GCF_001515605.1. Taxonomy (NCBI): domain Eukaryota; kingdom Metazoa; phylum Chordata; class Actinopteri; order Cypriniformes; family Cyprinidae; genus Sinocyclocheilus; species Sinocyclocheilus anshuiensis. The sequence goes on along the minus strand of NW_015548296.1, from coordinate 4,101,677 downwards.
TGACATGATTAGACCTACTAATATGTGATCACTTGAGTAAATAGCAAAAATAATAAATGTTTGATAGAATACGTGTTTTGTAAAAAAATAAATAATAATTATCAGCAGCCCTTACCAGAACTTTACCATAAAAATACAGTGCTGATGTTACAAGGTTTACAGGGTTTTAGGCAAAAAATATTTTGTTGTAATTGTTGATGTGGGAATTTCAGGGAAAGCTACCCCTTTCTCTATAAATTATCATAATTCATGCTTTTTTTTATTTAAATTTTATATATATATTTTACAGTAAAATTGTAAATATTACTTTGTTAATAATAATATACATTTTATCCATAAGTTTTTGTAATTCAAGCATTTTACTTTTTACTACTGTACATTTTTCCCAATATTTTAATTGGTTTTATTTGAGTCATACATGCTGTCACAAATACATTAGGTTACACTAGCAAAACTCAATTTAATGGCCGGATTAGGTAGAAAATGCAACTTAATTGAACATTACTACATTCTTTTTACAGTGTGGTAAAGTTAACGAATTAACAGTTTTCTCTTAAAATGTGTTTTTCATTTATTCTATATGTAATATTAGGTTCCAGATGGCAGGAAATCAATTTAAAATATGAATTTAAAAAGACAAAGATCCTCCTAGTTTTCATACGGTAGCTTTACCCTGCAGTTGATTGACCCTCCACCTGTGTGAACATGTTTGTTGGTGTGTGAGTGTTTGTTTATTTCTTGTTTTGTGTGTAAGTGTTCCCGCTCTGTTTCCCCTTGTAGATCGATATGTACTGGTTGGCAGTCGTCATGGCAGCTGGTACGAGGGTGCGTTGGCGGACTGGGGGAAAAGCTCTGCAGTCATGTCTCAGATCATCGCCTCCATGACGGCTCAAACCCGTGCGGGCTGGCAGCCCGACCGCACCATCGTCTTCTGCTCCTGGGGGGGAACCTCACTGGGCAACATCGGCTCCTTTGAGTGGGGGAAGGTAATATTTGACTATTTCAGTCCAGGCTCATTGGAAAAACGTGCCTGTGGTGACATTTCTGCTAAATAATATTACATTGCTTGTACATTTTGCAAAACATTCAAAGTGACGTTAAAAGCACAGTCGGTTTTAACCAAAACCAATTACCATTCAGTCAGTGTTTTATGTTGGTTGTTGCTGGTATCACAGTTAGGAAATGTCTGGTGAGTGGCCAAAAAGGTTAATGCTTTATCACATTTGAAAATAATGTACTGCCTACACTAATCCTAACCAATAGTGTTAACAGAAGCAAACGGGAGATAAAAACACATTTTTGCCACTTTAGCTTGCTTGTACAAGTCCTTGAGCGCTTTTATTGAGACTTATGTTTCACTGTTCTTGACCCAACTGCTTCGCTTAACAAGTGCAGTGCTGTACCGGATGAGAATTCTGAGCAAGTTTACTATGTCAAAAAAGCCTTATATATGTGGAGCTGGTTGTGTGATGCAAAAAGCATTTTGAGGTAAAAGTGTTAAATGTACAAGGAACCATGCAAAATAAGTATTTCTTAATCAATAGTATGCCACTGTAATCATAATTTACATAAAAGTTGTTTTACTGTCTTTTACTGCCTCTAGTGTTAATTTCAGCTAGACACTGTAATAAATTGTATGTACAAGTTTGTTTTTGGAGTTTGGAGTATTTCTTATTTAAGCATCCTTAAACAAATTTCAACATGGAATTCATGTAGGAGCAAGACAAATGAGCATGTGCATTTTATACGACCCCTATGCGACATCCAGGTCACATTATAGCCTACAATTTACATATATAAGCTGCATATTTTAGATGTAGATTTAAAAAATATGCTTGAATTTGTCTAATACATGATAAATATTAGTTTATAGAAATCTCTGTCAACGATGTGTAGGGTCGCAACCTCAAAGTTGAGTTTAGTAGTAGGTCAAAAGCACATCCCTTTTTCTCTTCCTCAGTTTGACAACTAAAGCGATGGAGGAAAAACAAAAATAGTACAGATTAGCCTTGAGCAGCCGTACAAAAGCTTGCTAACATGATCAGCAAGCCATGAAGATTCAATCAGACAGATGGATGATTTTGGAGTGTTAATAACATTATTCTGTTCGGCAAAGGAGTTTATTCTAATCAGTACAATGCAAACGTCATCATTAATCTGAAGAAGCCCCTAATAATGTCACAGTAAAATGATAGCTTTTGAGTATGAGAAAGACAATAATGGTTCAAATTATTCACAATGCTCATTTAACAAAATTGCAGTGTCTCATTGGGGGTTACTCAGGCTTTGATGCCAAAATACCAGTCAAGGCCCAGACATATCATCAGTTGGCAGTAGACGGCTGTGTTTTGTGTGTCTGTACAGGACAATGCAGTGGTTCTTCAGAGCAGGGCAGTGGCTTATGTAAGCCTGCACAATCCTGTCAGAGCCCCTGGATCCCTGCAGGCCATAGCATCACCTTCCCTTCAGCAACTGGCAGCTGAAACCCAAAAGGTACTTTATAAATATTCATTTATATCCACTTAGACAAGAAACGTGCAAATAGGACTTTAAATAGAGTAGATGCATATGTTCCAGAAGCTTACATAAAACCCTACCCATCACTATCATTATTGGCTGATGCAGTATCTTGCTGTAGCTGTTTGGCCTTCCTATTATTCAGACTTGCACTACAACAAATCTGTGCACATGGCCTAGACTCCAAAAAAAAAAAAAAAGTAATTTTTGTTACTTTTTTTGTTTACATTTTATTTGCTTCACGTAACCTCTTCACTACAAATATGTGCACATAGCCTAGACTTCCTAAAAAGAAATAAGGTTGGTTGTTTGTATTTATTTATTTGTTTGTTTGTTTGTTTGTTTATGCTTGTTAGTCTGTCTGTTTTTTAGTTGCTTCACATTACCCCTTTACTACAAATATGTTCTCATGGCCTAGACTCCCTCAAAAGACATAGGGTCAGTTATTTGTATGTTTGTTTATTTGTTTGTATTTATTGTTTTGTTTATTTATGTCTGTTTGTTTGTCTGTCTGTCTGTTTGTTTGTTTTTTATTGCTTCACATAACCCCTTCACTACAAATATGTGCACATGGCCTAGACTCCCCAAAAAGACATAGGGTCAGTTGTTTGTATGTTTGTTTGTTCGTAGGTATGTATGTATGCATGATTTTATTTATTTATAAGGCTTCACATCCCCTTATACTAAAAATCTGCACATGTGGCATAGACTCCCCAAAAAAGATATAAGGCAAGTAGGGGTGGAACGGTTCGCGGAAAAAATCGAACCGTACGGTTCTCCACACACGGTTCGGCATGCGCTAGGGTCGCGGTTCAACTTTAATCTGACAACGCATCTGTAATATGGTTTGCTATAAATAACACGTAAAACAAACAGGGTTCTGCTAATGTATGTTTCTGTTGATGGATGCGCATTCTGGCTTCCCAGTACATTACAACAACAGCGATGAAAAAAAAAAAAAGAAGGGGACAAACCATTCACTCTTGTTCAATGCAAATGCCGTATGCTGGAATATGAGCAGTCATTTATTACGTCATCACCTGGGTGCTGATAGCGCGCGCGCACAGGTGAAACCTGAACAGCACACGTTGATATCTGTGTTTAAACTAAACTTGTTTAAGCTTTGCCAGTTTAAATATTTAAGAGCCAGAGGACGCGAGCTCACGCGCTCAGTGAGGAGATTTGTGCGGGCACTCATCTGAAGCGCGCAAACCCGCGCCTCAGAACACGCACAAATATTAAACTCTCTCTGAAGTATTGTGTTTAAATGGACAAATTCACACAAAAATTGTCAAAATGCCGACATAGCCGGCTGAACGTACTGTATCAGTGCATTCTCTTAAAGTGACAGCACTATTAATCAAACAGCAACAACAAAGAATTCACTCATACAGTGAAATATGCAATGCTGTTTTACATTTCATTACTTTATTCAATTTCTGTACCT
>NW_015548296.1:4094436-4096495 GCF_001515605.1 Sinocyclocheilus anshuiensis | reverse complement strand
TAAGCTTTGCCAGTTTAAACATTTAAGAGCCAGAGGACGCGAACTCGCGCGGGCAGTGAGAAGATTTGCAAATATTAAGCTTTCTCTGAAGTGTTGTGTTAAATGGACAAATTCACACAAAAATTTTGTCAAAATGCCCGTCTTGGTAAGTATCCTATAGCAGACATAGCCGACTGAACGTACTGTATCAATGCACTGGATCAGTGCATTCTCTTAAAGTGACAGCACTATTAATCAAACAGCAACAACAAAGAATTCACTCATACAGTGAAATATGCAATGCTGTTTTACATTTCATTACTTTATTCAATTTCTGTACCTAAAAACTAATGCTAGGCTTACCTAAAAAAAAATGAAAATCACTGTTTATTTTATTTGTATCTTTACTCTATTGTATTTATTTGTGCTGTTGCTTGTAGTTAGATAGATTATTCTTATTTTCTTTATTTTTATTTGACAGTATAGTTTTCCCTAAACATAGCACATACCGAACCATACCAAAACCATGACTGTAAAACCGTGATACAAACCGAACCGTGAGTAAGTTGAACCGTTCCACCCTTAAAGGCCAGTCATGTACTTAGTTCAATTGTTACACTCTTAAAAATAAAGGTGCTTCACGATGCCATAGAAGAACCTTTTTGTCTAAATGGTTCCATAAAGTACCTTTAACATCTTAAGAACCTTTCTGTTTCACAAATGATTCTTTGTGGAGAAAAACGGTTCTTTAGATTATAAAAAGGTAAGAAAGAGATGGTTCTTTAAAGAACCTTTGACTGAATGGTTCTTTGTGGAACCAAAAATGGTTCTTCTATGGCATCACTGTGAAGAACCTTTTAAGCACCTGTATTTTTAAGAGTGTTTGGTCAAAGAAAAATATAATCTGGCAGTATTGCTAGAATCATAGGCGGAGGGTGAACCAACTCCAGGGTAAGGCTAAAAGCAGCCAAATCTATTAACTACAAACATCATAAACCTGTCTTTTTAGGCAAGAACCAGACATGGGTGTCATGTAGGCTAATAAAATATGTTTAATGGGACTGAATTTGTATTTAATGTGATTACAATTTAATTAAAACATAAGAAATTGATAATTATATAACGTTTCCTTCCCACGGTTATTCAAACGGTGAATAAATTATGTACAGAAATGACATTATCACTAACTTTGATCTATCGCACTCTCAAAAAAACAAAACTATCGTTATAATCACTGAAACTGTCTACACTGCGAAATGAATCCCTTACGTACATTGAACGTACATCTGCGCTTTGTTGTTTATGATGAGATAATTCGCGGAATTCAGTCATCGAACGTGCGCGCATTCAACAAAGCTGATGAGTTTCAGCGATGACTCATCTGAACGTCTCTGATTGGCCATTGTATTTCTAAGCTCAACAGAATCGTGTGTGATTGGTTATAATGTGCAACACTGTAAAAACGCCTAAAATGAAATACGGTGCAACATGAGCAAATCTTAATTTAATGCGCAGTCGACACTTTCTATTCATTTACACTTTGTTAGCAACAGACGTAATAGATTTAATTTGTTTGTGCAGGGGCATTTTTGCCCCAAGAACCCGTGGCCTTCCCCAGCCTTACACACGCTCCGCCTATGGCTAGAATGTGTACGTACAGTCAGGGCCGTTTTAACCATTGGGCTAGGCGGGGCTGAAGCCCCGGGGCCCGAGCAAGGAGGGGGCCCATGATTGGCTGTGGAGTAGATTGACTGGAGCGCCGATCGCCAAAGCCAGCATGCCCCCCCACTTATTAGCGCTGCTATTTAGTTGAGCTTTTCCGTAAATTCCATGCATTACCATTTGAGATTGAAACGTAAAGTCTGAATTTGGTTTACCAATCAAATGCATTTATTCTATATTTGACTTTTGAACGATATGCGCACGTATCTATCAGGTGATTACTGCCCAGTATGTCTACATTCACCTCTCTTCACTTTGTTCTGGAGTAATCTGGAAATGGTCGCGCAATGAACAACATTCAATAAGTAAAAATGTCAGCAATTCTAAAAGAGAGAGGGGCTCAAAAAACAAAAAACTT
>NW_015548296.1:4093759-4094223 GCF_001515605.1 Sinocyclocheilus anshuiensis | reverse complement strand
AGGTGATCGCTGCCCAGTATGTCTGCATTCACCTCTCTTCACTTTGTTCTGGAGTAATCTGGAAATGGTCGCGCAAAGAACAATATTCAATAAGTAAAAATGTCAGCAATTCTAAAAGAGAGAGGGGCTCAAAAAACGAAAAACTTCAAATACAAACAACATAAAAAACATGACTTAGTAAATTCCTCAGCTATCAGGTTATTTTACTAAAGCTGATGATGGAGTGGAAGTTGCTGGAACAGCGAGTGAACCAGGCAAACGGAGATATATCCAGCTGCAGGCAAACGGAGTAGATAAAAACAGTGTCATCGTCCACACAGATTTTAGGTTAGTTTGATTATTAACTGGATTTATATTGTTTTTGTGTTTGAACAAACTCCAGATTCATTTAAGGGTTGGGAGATAATCCGGTAGAAATATATCAATCGTTGATTGAAGCGCGTCATGATGTAGTCTAAGCTTAT
>NW_015548296.1:4077727-4093177 GCF_001515605.1 Sinocyclocheilus anshuiensis | reverse complement strand
ATATTATGTTGGGTGTCCATATTAGAGATAATCACCATGTTTAGAATGAAACCATCATATTTAAAAACATGATATTAATCATATCATATAATAAAATATCATTTGTTGTTACTACTGTAAATATATATTCAATTATTATTGGATCTCCTTCAATACTTTCAGAATCTTTACTTATTAAAACAATTTTGTTTCTGTATTTTAAAATTTTAATTAAAAAAATTAATACTTTTATTTTTCAAAATAAGCAGAAAATAGTACAAACTTTGCTAAAGTGATTGTTTTGAACAAGTATTAACTTAGACATTATTTAAAAAAACAACATTATTTTAGCTGAAGTATTTGTATAAATACCGTGTGTCTTTTACCCCATGCTGGTGAGCCTTTTACCCCGTGTGTGGGGTAAAAGGCCCCTCTTGCCACCTCATACATTTATACGATTTTTAAACAAAATAAACAACTTGAATGATTTATTTTCAGACAAAATCTGTTGCTCCATTAATGTTCAATACAACGTATATATTTTTTCTGCAATTATACATTTTAGGCGCAGTGAATGGCACATTTTTTCTTAAGGTGGGCCTTTAGCCCCGTTGTACCCTATATATATATATATATATATATATCATTATTGTGATGGGGGGCCCTGCAGTAAGTCATAGCCCCGGGGCCCAGTGCAGTCTTAATGCGGCCCTGCGTACAGTCTATTTTTGGGAATGTCTTACATTTAATTCAGTTGTTTACATGTAATATCACCTTCTTTTCTTCTTGCTGTCTGCTATTTTTAGTGCAAATACAATCATTTTGGTTATTATATCTGTAGTAGGAAAGAAAAATAAATTGTCTTGGCAAAGGGCACCATCTTATTTTGTTTAAATTTAAAGTGCATGTGATTGACTGAACGCTTTAAAGTTAAGGGGAATTTGATTTTGAATGCAGAATTGACACTTATCCTAGACTGTAAATGAACTCAACAAGGTCTTGGTATTTGAACATTGTGCACCCAACTTCTTGCATAAAACCTTTTTGCTGTATCTCATTTACAGTGAACACTGAATCTGAGTTATGAATTCAAATGGCATTTCCAATAATGTGATATATAGCTCTTGTATTCTGCTCAAGTTTCCAGATATATGGAGCGTCTTACTCATTCTGACAGGTTCATTTATGATTTGTGTGAATATATTGTAGTTTGTCGGAAATTATGACTAACATCCTTTAAAAACCTTAGCATCGCCTTGCTTATTAAGTCTGTGTAACTTTATGGCAACTTCAGTGAGTTTTAACTCATACTGACAGCCTCTTTAGCATCAGGTAATTGTACCAGATGTGAACAGAGCAACAGAAAGGGTTAATACATTTAAATATTGCCGATTTATCAGTTGCTTTGTATAGCGTGCTGTAGGTCAGAGGCCCTGATCCAATGACAGCATGCCCTATTATTTTAAACTATACAATATTTTTTTTCATTAACCTAAATGCCAGTCTACCTGTGACATTTCAACCTAATAAAGTAAGCTCTGATCTTCACCGCTGCCACTATCGAAATCTCTCCTGCGAAACTTCTAAGAAAGAAATGGCATGAGTTCAGTGGAATAATTATTTCCTTTATCATCAGCAGTCTGGCCATAATGTTTGTAAAGTAGTTGACTGGGGAAAAAGGAATTGATGAGACTGTGATCTGATGTGAGTAGGCAGAGAGGACTCAGGATGAAGTTTTGCAATATGGCTTCGGTATGCTTTGCATAACACTTAAGTACATGTTTGAAAAGCAGTTAGAGATGGAATTGTGTGCATATACAGTATGTGCTTAAAGCTCCTTTCTTATGAGATTTTTGGGTTTGGGTTATTTGTCATTAATTTAACAAAAGAAGAGCTGGAGCATGTTTAGAAAATTCCCACTTGTTCCAAAAAACGTTTTTACATTCATATTCATACATTTTTACTGTTTATGCTTATACCTTTTTGCGCCACTATATTTTATTTAAAAATGCTTCACGACCCAGTACTTTTGCTTAAGTTAAAATTAAAGGATAAGTGCTTATACCTTTACAGGAGTAATATTTTGTTAGTGTTTCTGTACTTTTACTCAAGTACATACTTGATGTAAACTTGATTTACATGAGAAAAATAAAATTCTCAAAAGCAATGTGTCATAAGATCAAAAATATGCATCGTACACAATGCCAAACCATTTATTGTAGAGTTAATGATTTTTTTTTTTTTTATAGCTTACACAGATCTCAGTTTGGTTTCTTTAATTTGTGGAATGCAAACCAGGCCTGCAAATACTTTTTTAAATGTTTTGTGCGTTTCATTGGCATACCTTCTGAGTCACAGGTTTGGGCTCAATAGTGTTTTCAGATTCTTTCTGCATGAATTGTTGAAGTGGTTCTTAAAAACTCATGAATTAATATTTTTAAAGTAGCAAAAATATGTGTCCCATTCACTGATTCCATTGATTTATTATTGCATAGTTCTGTTTTTTAGTTTCAGTGAACTCTACACACTCACATAAAGTACTTTAATTGAGACTAATCTGAAATTCCTTTAAATGCTCTGAATTCTTTGAACTGAGATAGTCATAGTTCATTCAGCTCCATCAAGATGCTATTTAAGGTCTCTTTTGAAGTTTGAGATAAATTACCGTCTTGAAAGACAAAACGTAAATGTCCAGAAAAAATAAATAAATAAAATAAAATCTCCTTGAATGCGCAACCTCTCGTTTATCCGATATGCAAATTCTATCTGCTGTCCTGTAGTGTGATCACAACAAGGAGGAAAACCGTTTAGCATCAGAACTTTTCATTGTCTAAAAGTCCAGCTCCGTGACCCTATGCCTCCCCTCCACCAATCAGTCTCTGTCTCTCAGTAAATTGATAATGGCTTATGCTAATTGCTGTTGTCCTGTCAGAGCCTTCGACGCAAGAGAGACACAAGATGCCCTCATTAGCATGCTAATTGAATGGAATACCATCCAATCAAAGATGCACAGGGACTGTTTGAGGATGACTTGGATGAATGACTTCCACTTGTCAGGTGCGATAAAAGAAAGGTTTGTTTTTGTTTTTATGAAGTGATTGTTATTCTTTTATTCTGCTTAAATCAATATCACAGGCCTTTATCCCGGTGTCCCAGTGCTATATTATTAACCAGATGCATCACATGTGAGGTTTATCATTTCAGCCATCGGTTTGTCCCTTGGTGGCATTAAAATCTCTTGCCTGCGCTTACTTTATGTGACCTCTTGCCTCTAATTGTACATGCAGTTTTTCCAGTCATCTTGGATTGCTGCAATTGTGCAATTTATCTTTCGAAGACGTTCTTTTGGAGGCATCAGGTATCCTCAACTCTTTCAATATTTTGAGACGTTGTAACATCACTATAAATCATGTTAGAGCTATGGAAGTAATACTTTCCACTTATCTTGCTTTGCAGCTGTCTTTGGAATAGAGATGCTACTGCTGTAATGTTTTGAATGGGTGCTCTGGAACCAATTATAATAAAGAAAGTACTTCTGTTGGGATTACAGAGCAAAACACAAAGTAAATTGAGAGACTTTTTATTGTTTAATTGGGTATTGTTGTAGCAACATGTGCGTGTCTGTCTATTTTAAACTGAAAATACACAGGGAGAAGAGCAAACGATGAGGTATAATGTTTTGAGTGGGAAAACCTGTGACATGGAATGGTGTCATTTGATTTAGAAGGAAGCATGTTTATCTCAGTCATCCCAAATTTCATTGAATGGTTCAATTCATTAAACACAATGGGTCAATCCTGTTATGCACTACCTTAAAAACTGAATATGCTTGTGTTATGCCAGTAATTTCAGAAAATATTTATTTTCGAAAAGGATATATTAACTTTTTTTAACCACCTTTTAAAATTTTCCTAATAAAAAAACAGATTATTCAAAAAAATTACATCACCATTTCATCACTTGCTCACCAATGGATCCTCTTCAGTGAATGGGTGCCAGAATGTCCAAACAGATGATAAAAACATCATAGTAATCCGCACCACTCCAGTCCATCGATTAGTATTTTGTGAAGTGAAAAGCTCTGTGTTTGTAATGAACAAATCCATCAAGACATTTTTTTTTGTTTTACTTCAAACCATTACTTCCAGCTAAAATATGAGTCCTCTATCTATAATATTTCTTTCTCTGGTGAAAAGGACTCTTGTCTGAATCAGGAGAGAGATATGCAAAGATCAAGCACAGTTCACAAATGAAAACCATTCTGAACAAATATGTTGGTGGATTTTGATGTGAGAGGACTTTTTCACTGGAGGAAGCAGAATTATGATTTATGGACTTGTACTTTGGCCAGAAGTGACAGTTTACAGGTAATATGCCTTAACAATGGATTTGTTTCCTACAGACATGCAGTTTTTTGCTTCACGATGGTTTAATTGATCGACTAAAGTCATGTGAATTACTTATGGATTATTCTGATGACAAACAACTGAAGTTTTATGTAACTTTTTTTCTAGATTAGGTATTTTAAAACCTGTTAATCTCTAGGTAATCCTCTCTAAAATCCATGTCTCTTGCACCTAAGTAAACGGCAGTAGTCTCTTTCATAGAATTTTTTTTTTTCAGACAGCTCAAAATATAGGTCACATTCACATGTACACAACTTTTGCCACAAATACTACATGCTATTTTTATTTTTTTGAGTTTAAATCTGATTTCACTATGATCTTAAGGTGAGCTGCACTAAATAATGATCAAGGCAAGTTTGTTTCATTATTTATGTGTCATAAGCAATATATATCAACACATGCTCTTGTCTCTGACGGATAAAGGACATCGCATCTTGTGCTTTTAGTAATAACTTTGGGATTTGTTTCGGCCCACCTTGTATTCCCTCCCACTCTATACCTCATATTGGTTCACATAAATCTGACCTATATAAAATCTGACAGCACAATTGTATTCAGATGTGAAATGTTTAGAGAACATCAGTATAACATGTAATCCTCTTCCAAAAAAAAAAGAAAGTCCATTTGATTATTGAGAAATGCAGATTGCTATACAAGCAGTCTGAATGTGTTTATCAAAGCCAAGCTTAGCTTTGAGATTGGAAACTATTTTTGCTTTTGTGCAGTCAGAACGCCTACACACTACAGTTTACAATGGATGGTGCGTCACATGGACATGGAGTAAAAAATCTAAGCATTTGTTAAGCGCAATTTCCACTTGATGTCAATTTCCGATTTCAAAATGCAGTTTGTGAGACAAAGTCCTTTAAATGCTTGGGAATGCACTCTGGCAGCTATTTTTAGTCATGCAAGTGCAGCTCATATATAATTTAATTTAATTGATGGTATCATAAACTTTAATTGATGGTATCATAAACTAAAAAAAAAAGCGAAAGCTGGTCTCACAATGTTTCCCAACGCCAACCATGTTGCCCCAGCTAACTGTTCTAAAAAAGTTTGGCTGAAGTTCATATTAAGTTATTTCTGTTTGTTTTCACTGAACATTCAAAACATCCCGTTTAAAACAAAAAAAATATATATATTTATTTCTTGGTTAAGGGAATCAGTGGGAAATGATGGTTGAATAACAAGGGTGTAGAAGCACCTAACTCTGGTTATAAGGCTAAAATTGACATCTCCTGTAAACGTATCCCCCAATTCTGATTGGTTGATTGGAATGTTGATCCAGGAACATGTAAATCAACCAATAACAGTTCATTTTGTTCTGCATAAAGTTCAGGGTGTGAAAATGTAAAGTCAGACTGGCACGCAACCAATAAATCATTCATTAAAGAATGTTGTGCAAATTTACTTAACATACTGTACTTTTGAAAATCCAGTGTTTAGTCGATCCTGATGTCACAGTTGTAAATACAACAGCTTTTTTCTTTCATGAGTTGGTTTGCCATCATGACGGCTTTGTTTTCACGTGGACCGTCAAAGAACACGACACACGCATCTCCTTGAAATCGAATTCAACCAATCAGATGACAACTTTGAAACTCCCGAAATGTTTCTATTTTGTTTGCCTTATGCATCAGACGTTCAACCAATGGTCCGTGGGCGTGACGTCTGAGGCTGAGACTGCATCTATGGTGTAGATGCCTGCTGTTTCTCGCCGAGTTCACCAAGTACATTCTGTTTTATTTTTCAGGCTTTTGTAATAAAAACATAATCTAGCTAAATGTGAATTTCTGTTCTCAAGAGTATTCATCTGCCTCTGCACATATCACACCAACCGTATTATCTCAGCATTTTACCTCTGCAGAATTGGAATTCAAGCCACCTATTATACGTGTTGCATTTCATTTTCTATCAGTGCACACTGGCTTTCTTTTCATGACTTGAAAAGAAGATGAAATACTCTTTGAAAGACTCTTTCTCTCAGAATGAAAAACATTCTAAGCATTTACGCTCTTTGAAACGGTCTAAAAAGCTTGGCTTTGCCTCAGACTCAGTGCAAGTGCTGGTCAAAACATCTCAGTGATGGACTACAACAAAATAAGAGGAGCTGGAAAACAGCCGTCTGACATTTTTGGCAAGCCTGTGAATGATAGATTACTGACCTTAGCAGACCCGTGATCAATACTGTAAAAACCAACCAAGGATTGTGTTTCAAACTCACCTGCATCTGATAACCCCTACATCTGATATTGCAGCCCGGCATGCATTTGTCACTGTTACCTGAATTCCTGAATTCCTTCTTGTGCATCAAGAGCCACTGATCACACTTGACTTAATCTGCCAGTATAGCCAATGACACAAACAGAAGGCAAGGCCACTGAGGGCGTACTCTTCCATGGAAATCATGTGGCAGGACCGAATGCGCAGCTGCCCCCAGCAGTCTGTTGGGCTGTAACTCTTCATTCTGTGGCACCGTGGTCCTGTCACTCAACACTTCATAAAAGCCCGGTCGGGTCCCCAGCACGATAACATCATCCACCATTCTCTAGATTAGACCCTTTTCGCTGGGATTTCATCAAGATAATGCATGTTTTGTGTGCGTGCCACGACACGCTAATTGCAAGCAATTAGTGAAAGGCATTTGGCAGGCTTCGGAGGAAGGCGTCTTATGCATACAGTCTTAGATTTCTGTAACAGTGAGTTCATTGTCACCCAGCTCTATTCAACACAAATGGGGCTTTCTGTTACCCACAATTGTCGCTTCCTGTATTAGTTTTTCAATGAAAGGAAGATAGATTACTCTTTTGTGGTTAATAAAGGACATCATGTCAGATTTCCATTTGGTTATTTCCATTTAACCATTTTGTGTGTCTCACTGTAAAGTGTATAATATACAAATATATTAGAGTGATTTCTGAAGGTTCATGTGACACTGAAAACTGAAGTAATGATGCTGAAAATGCAGCTTTGCCAACACAGGAATAAATTATATTTTAAAATATAGTAAACACATAAAATATATTAAAATACAAAACACTTACAGTATGCAGTGCAATAATATTTCTTAATATTACTGTTTTACTGTATTTTTGATCAAATACAGCCTTGCTGAGAGACTTATTTCAAAAACATTAAAACATTTTTTTGAAAGAAGTCATTTATGAGATATTGTAAAATAATATATATATACTCTTCTATATTTAATTATTCTTGTTATGCAAAAGCTGAATTTTCAGCATCATTACTCTAGTCTTGAATGTCGCATGAAACTTTAGAAATCATTCTGATATGCTTATTTGCTGCTCAAGAAACATTTCTTACTACTATCAGTAGCTATGTTTCCATCCAAAGTTATAAGAATCAGAATGAGCTATATTGCCAGGTATGTTTACACATACGAGGAATTGACAGAAGCTCCACAGTGCGGCAGAATGACAGTGACAAGACAAGACACAGTTAATAAAAAGAATAATATACAAGTATACAAAATAGACAATGTGCAAAATAGCAAAAACACAATATACAAAATAGACAATTTAGTATGTACTGTACAGGTATGTTAGGTGCAAATTTGAAATGTAAATACGTATGTGTGTCTTACTACTATCAGTAGCTATGTTTAGAACCATAAGAATCAGAATCAGAATGAGCTATATTGCCAGGTATGTTTACACATACGAGGAATTGACAGAAGCTCCACAGTGCGGCAGAATGACAGTGACAAGACAAGACACAGTTAATAAAAAGAATAATATACAAGTATACAAAATAGACAATGTGCAAAATAGCAAAAACACAATATACAAAATAGACAATTTAGTATGTACTGTACAGGTATGTTAGGTGCAAATTTGAAATGTAAATACGTATGTGTGTTAAATAAATGTATAATAGTGTTGTGTGTTCCATGTTTATTGTCAAGTGTTCATGAGATGCATTGTATTGCCTGAGGGAAGAAACTGTTCCTGTGCCTGTGCTGGGCATAAACTTATGCGCAAAATTGGAATATCGCATAAAATATTTGCAAATAAAGCACCATTTCCATCCAGTCATTTGAAGAGGACAAAGTCGTCACGTCCTAATTAACTTTAATAAACTAACTAAATATTACGAAGAAAAATTAAATTTGCTGCAGTAGGAGAAGGCACTGTATATAATTATTTTTGTATACAATAAATTACGAGCTTTAGAGCATGCAGACGAAACGTGATCATGTTATTTTATTTTTGGAGCCTGCTGTTTGGAAACGCAGTTCTGTGAGTTAATTATAACGAAGCACTTTGACGAGACTTTGCTCAAGCATTTTAGAATGACAAAATAGCAGATGCTGTGCAATGAGATTGGTCCAGTTTTGCTGTCCCATCGCAAAGTCACTTGTCTTTTTTAATGCGCATTAAGGAATTTATTCGGTGAAAGTGTTTCCATCGAAATTTATGTGCATGTTTTCTTACTGGATAAGAAATGTATTTGACTTAGTTGAGCGCATAAGTTTTTATGCGCATTTTTAGAATTTAGCGCATCTTGGCGTTTCCATCCAGCGTTTTTTTTGTGGAAACCATTTGTGTGTGTGTGTGTGTGTGTGTGTGTGTGTCTTTAGTGAACATCTGTAAGCCTGACCTCTTTGTATGATTGGTTGAACTCTTAAATGGGCGGGACTTGTGATAAACTAATAATAACTCTGAGATATAGTACTCAGAAATATAGTAGTTGAAGTCTGAACATTTTGTTTTGTTTTTCTAATTGTCTATTTTATATTTCAGCACTTTTTTAGTAGTTTGGGAGCACAACTGTGATTCCTCACTCCTACTTCGCCACTGGCAGAAACATAACATTTCTTTCATGTAAGAATTTCACTTTTATGTCTAACTTCACAATCCAATGCCCATTTCACAGTAATAAAAAAGAGCTCCTTCCCTGTTTGTCTCTTATATGAGTTGCAAGCACTAAACACTAAAATGTAGTCATTAAACAGATTTTTTTCCCTCGCAGAATGAAAAGAAATAAAATGACTTCTGTAGTAAATACCGTGTACATTGTGTTACATCAGTCATGCATTCACTGAGATTTGATTGCTTACATTCACTGCAATCGTGACTAGGCAAAAAATGACGTTTTCTATAATGAGTTTTGTAGCAATTTGTGGACCATTTTCCAGCCAAATGCGTTGCATTTGAAACACTGCAGTGCCTAGCACTAGATTAAATCATTTCCTTGCATTAACCGTCTTAGATTTGTGCTTAACCACACAGAGATCTCATCGATTGAATAAAGAGTGCAGCACAGGGTCTGATCACATATGTTGGAGATCATTCATCACCGTAGCATGTGCGGAACGGCCGGGCTCTGCTCCCACACTGGAGGCCACGATGTGATTTCAGACGCTCCCTTCCTGTATTAGTGATGCTGTCTGCACAAGCACATGGTTTATCACTTCAGCTGGCAATCAATTAGTTCCCAATCAATAGCCTCTCGCTGGCCAACAGGCAACAAATTAGCAGCCTCTCTCCGCTCGCACTACACTTGTTTATCCCGGGAACTTGTTTTTCATCGGGAATCTAACCCGTTCTGCTAGCAGCTTAAGCTCGAAGTTGTGCCACGTGTATCCAGGTGTTTAATTAAACAAATATTTTATGAGCAAACATTCAAGCTCTTTCGGTACTAGACAAATGGATGTTTCTGTGTTTAAAAAAGGGTCACTTAGAGGAGTGAATAATGGGCACGAAAACAGAGCAGACGCTAAAAGCTGTTAATTACTAGGTTTCATTCAGAAAGCAGTCATGTCAATTTCTGTCTAATAACTAGTTGCCATAAAACAGGAAAAACTTTTTCATTGAGCATCGTAGCATCACATTTCGAAAGGTCTTTTTCATATGCAACTGCCACTGGAGACACTTTCAAATGATTTCCATATTACTCTTTCATTTTAATGGATGCATTAGGCAAAAAAATAAGCTTTTATTTGTCCTCTCAATTTAAAAGGCTCCAGTGCGCCACCATCTGTACGGTGATGGCAGACCTCTCACATTGTGCACAGTGACACACTTCTTGTTGTTTTTTTTGTTTTGTTTTAAATGATCTCAGTCTTATTCATCCATTTTGTCTCTTCTTTTTATAAATGTATCAGTGGTTCCAATTCCACTTCCCTGCAAATGTAATTTCCAAAGGTCACCTTCTCTGAGAATAAATTATTTCCACAATGCAAGGTCATTCTCCGTCTCCAGCACATTCAGAACGAGATAACAGTTTTGTTCACAGATGTGCTGGCCCTTCTCTCCCTCTCTCTCTCTCTCTCTCTCTCCCCCGCATTCTCACTGTCGTTTTATCTTTGTGCTGTAAGAAATTTTAGTTTGATGTCATATTTTATCAAATACAAATAGTCATTTTGCAGCTGTGAATTGATGAATTATCTCAGGTACCTCTTACTGTATGCAGTGATTTTTTCCATTCATTCCAAAGCAGTTTTAGCGCACACAGCTTGACTGAAATAATGGTGTACAGCGAACAGTGGGAAGCATTCAGGAAAGGATCTGGCCATTCTGGGTATTTCTTCAACTATTTCTTTAACAGCTTTGGCCCCTGTCAATTTTATACAATAAACTCTCATAAAACACATTTTGACACTTGCAATATTTAATTTATCCACTAATAATGACCAGCAATGTACATACGTTAGTAATTTTTCCCCGATCCGTCCATTCATCCATCCATATAT
Organism: Sinocyclocheilus anshuiensis; assembly: GCF_001515605.1. Taxonomy (NCBI): domain Eukaryota; kingdom Metazoa; phylum Chordata; class Actinopteri; order Cypriniformes; family Cyprinidae; genus Sinocyclocheilus; species Sinocyclocheilus anshuiensis. The sequence continues at coordinate 4,082,077 of NW_015548296.1, read as the reverse complement.
TTACATATACACTGTCGTTCAGTAAGATTTGTAATGTTTTTTAATGGAGTCTCTTATGCTCATCAAGGCTGTATATATTTGATCAAAAATACAGAAAATAAAAACAGTAATATTGTGAAATATTATTGCAATTTCTAATATTGGTTTCCTATTTTGAATAAAAACTGTTCTTTTTAACGTTTTATTCATCAAAGAATCCTAAAATAAAGTATTACAGGTCCCAAAAAATATTAAGCAACACAACTGTTTTCAACATTGATTATAAATCAGCATATTAGAATGATTTCTGAAGGGTCACGTGACACTGAAGACTGGAGTAATGATGCTGACAATTCAGCACTGCGTCACAGAAATAAATTATGTTTTAAAGTGTATTAAAATACAAAAATGTTATTTTAAATTGCAATAATATTTCACAAAATTGCTTTTTTTTTCTATATTTGTGATCAAACAGATACAGCCTTGATGAGCACAAGAAACTTCTTTAAAAAACATTAAAAATTTTACTGATCCCAAACTTTTGAACGACACTGTGTATAGATATATAAAGTAGTGGCTTAAACTAAATGATGAAGGCATGGTTATTTATTTATTTATGTCCCTTCACATAACAAACGGTTATATCAAATCTGTTAGTTTTAATTAAAAAAATCAACCCCCAGCATGCTTTATAGATCCTGTGGCCCAAATAATTTCTGAAAGGAAAATAAATGGCCGCTTTGTATAGTCAGGCAAATTAACAACATTTCTGTTGAGGTCAACTAAAGCTTGTGTATGAATAAGAATACTTTTTAGGTATAGTAACTGCATTTAAAATTATTGTTCATGAAAACATACAACAAATTCAACTAATTCAGCCCCCAGGACAGGTGCCTGTAGTTAAAGAGACGCTGTTTATGCCACTGATCGTTCCTTTGGCTGCCTGTGATTATGTGTGGGTGGTTTGTGTTTAGATGTGGAAGTTGTCAGTCACTGGATCACAGTGATCACAATGGCATGGTAAAAGCCTGCTCATTTGCTAATGGTCTTTAGCAGGCAATGCTGTTTGCTTCCCATCAGCTGAGTGGATGAGCAGCTTCATTTGCTGTGGCTATCTGCCAGTGCAACTTCCTCTCTCTCCTCACTACCCACAGGTCTATTCAAGCTCAAATATATAAACAATGATTTTGCCATCTCGTTATCATTGCAGACAGAGAAATTAAATATTGATTCTCCCCACAGGGAAAAAGAATTGCTGTGCAGAAATTACCTATTCTCCCTCTTTCTCGCCGCTCCCAAGCCGTTTCTGCTGTCACATTTTACCTCAGGAATTTGTGGCTAATTTTGACTTTAATGGCTTTTGCTGCCTATGAAGATGGAGTCCACTTTTTTTCAGAATGAAGCACCGAATGTTACAGTAATCCATGCACAGTGCAAAAATAGACACACGAGGGGGCATATACGACTGTTTTGCAAATCATCATGTCACTTAATTAATATTAATGAGTCAAGCTGATAATGCAGTTTATTATGTGCCCCCCTCCGCTACTTTTCAGTTCCTGTGGCCCAAATCATTTATAAATGAAAAAAAGCAGTTTTGTTTAGTCAGACAAATTAACCACATTAACACTGAGGTAGACTAAAGTTTGTTTATGAACTAATTTAAATAATTATAAGGTATATGTCATTATAAAAGTATCATTGCAAGCTTGATAGAACTAAAAATAACTAAATATAAAAAATAAAATAAAATAAAAGATATTTGAACAATGTATTCCCTACATTATACAGAGAGCTATTCTACTCATTTTTTTTTCTTTGAGCAATAGTTACGTTATTTGATTGCTTCAGCGAATTGTTTCTTTTAAATTTAATTGTTCCTTTCTTTATTGTGAGTATATTTTTGTTTGTTTGTTTTTGGATGGATCATTTTAATGAGGCCTGCTAAACTAATGGGGAAAGCGCTTCATCAGGATGTCAATCAGAGTATAATATCAGCACATTACAGTAACTCACCGAATGTGTGTGAACATGAATGAACACTAATGCCTGTACTAATTGGCCCAGGGCAAAATGTGACAGTGCTGCATAAAATACTAATAGTGCACTAAAATGTTTTGTCTAATGGCCTAAAAATTGGTAACAGTTTGAAAAAAAAAAATTATATTACTGAATAAACTTGATTCTGTTAAACTTTTAAAAGAAGAAATAACTTCTTAGGATAACAGTTATACATATCCTGTTTTAAATCAGATTTTAGACAGATTTAAACAACATTCCTTTACTTATAAATATTTTCTCCAAATAAGTATGCATTTTTTTAGAAATTAAAGTACATGCATACATTTATTAATCAAATGTTATTCATTTTTATTTGAAATATTTAAAATATTTATTCATATTTTAGGCATCTTCCATTTTTGTATTCAAAGATTAATCAGAAATATTCCCTAAGTCTTTGAAAAATCTCTTCTCATTTCTTCACCCAGAACCCAAGAAGTCTGGTCTCTTTCTTTCAGAAAAAAGTTACAGGAGAGGAAAAAATACACACACACACACACACACACACATTAGTTTAGTTTAGTTTTATTTTAGTCTATAGTGCGGAACAGAAAAAGAATTATACCAGGCCTTGAGTCCAGCTGCAGCTGTTATGTTTGTTTTCCAGGGCCTGTCTGATATGAATTATTCTGATTACTGCTGTTGGTTACAGTTGATTGTAACAGCAATCTGTATTTGTTTCTGCGTTATGCTTTCAAACAATGTTTGTATAGATTTACATTGATTTTGGCCCCACCAGTCATCATTTGCACTTGTTTGAGGTTTACATAGCTGCGCATGTATTTCTGTATGTTGACAAACAGTAATATATATTATGGCTCATGTCAGTTGCTGTACAGCAGAACAGAATCTGTTCATTTAGCAGCAGTTTTGTGATCAATGCAGTTAAACCTTTAGGATATTAAATATCTGAGGGCCAGTTTCAACCAAAACAGATTAATCCTAAACCACCACTCAATGAGAAATCAATAGCAGTTCAGGGTTTAGGCAGGACTTTAGTGATGCGCATTATATGCAACTACAAATTAGATTTAAAAGCATATTCTTATTGTGTGGAGAGAAACTACAAATTATACAAACTTTAATGAACTCTAAATGGAAAGAAATTAATTTTCTTGAAAACAAGGACAATCCTGCAGGTATTCAATAAAAAGCATATTTAGAAAGCAATAATGCAAATATTTCATGAACATCACATATTAGAAATACTTAAACACCCTCAACTCACATTCCACATTAAAAAAAAAGAAACACTTTTCATTATTCACTTTTCGTACTCATCTCTCAACATATCTCTCATAGTGAGAAAATATTAATAAACGCTCCTTACATAAATGCATTGCCTTAAATGCATTGCAAATTACCTTGACTTTTGAGATTTTTTTAAAGCATTTTCCTCATATTTTATCTGAACATATAATATGTATAAGACAAGTTTGTACAAGATGTAGTTGTAGTTCATCTTTTCTGCATAGATACTTAACAAGTGATTTGTTTAACATTTCATCATGTTGACAACTTCATGTGTAGTGCACTTGGAATAGAATTTTCTTTAAATAGAGGGTTAATAAAGAAAAAGTCATCTTGAATCATGTTGTAGTTAAATTTTTAAGTTGACTAGTTAAAAAATCGTAAAAAATCGAGAATCGGTCAAACGTTCTGAAAAAATCGAGATTTTAATTGTTTGCCAAATTGCCCAGCCCTACATAGCCTTGACCAGAATAACTATAGTGTGATAAGATTGCATTGTAGATTGGTGTATATTCTCACAAATTGTCATGACGCACATGTGTTTTTCTTTCAGAGACATTCGATGAGCTGCAGCAGAGGAGGTGGTTGTCCTGGTCGGAATGTCAGTTCGCTGCAGACACCTGGAGATTTGAGCTTTTTCTCCAGTCAACTTGCTGTCCCCACAGTGGAGTTCACATACTCAGAGTTCCCTAAAACAGAGGTGCGTTAACATACTCATGCAAATTTACTCACATCAGTAATCCAATCCTTCATTAAATGCACTGTAAGTGCAGAAGATGTTAACAATGAACAGCCATTTTCTGCACCCCTGTCCACAGATGGGGAAAATGTTTTCAAGAGGCAGACACATAAAAGTCTAATGCACAGCATACGTTTCAGATGCTGAACAATTTCCCATATGAGCACTAGCTTGTAAAGACACCATGAGGAGATGTCTCTTATTCATTTCTTGCTATTTAGAGGTGCAGTTAAAGACCCAGAATCTCCAGTCAGGACACTCATATACTTATATAGAAGTATATGAGTGTTTACAGTATATTTGTGTGAGTGTGTGTGTGT
>NW_015548296.1:4074987-4077411 GCF_001515605.1 Sinocyclocheilus anshuiensis | reverse complement strand
GTGTGTGTGTGTGTGTGTGTGTGTGTGTGTTATTATTCTAATTATTCTGATAAATTATTCTAATTTGCTACATTCTTTTTTAACATTAAAAAACATGAAATGCTACATCAACAGGATAGTGTCAAGGAAAGTAATATATTCAAAATACATTTATTTCATACTACTTAGTTCAAATCTATTAACATATTTACTAACATGTCGCTCGAGACTAAAAACTCAAATGCGCAAAAAAAAGTAATGGATAAAAAAAAAAAGAGATATTTGGATACATGTGCACACCTATGTTAAGTGTTGGCCAGTGGTACAATTGTTGCTTTTAACTTGACAGATCCGGAGTGAATTCTAAAATTCAAATAGGATTGACTTTGGCATCTGTCTGCAGTTAGAATGCATTCCCAGAAACCTGTGAGAGGGGTTTGCGCTCACTGCGACCCTAATGCTTTCATACACTTTAATGTGGATTCTCTGGTTCAGCACAGACTGTCACGTCATTCTCCTGCAACCCCGTTGCCTCATTATGATACGTGAGGAACTGCTTCCTGACGTGTAAAATGATCTTCCATGTTCCTCCATCACACAGCAGCACAGTCAAACCCCAGGACTCCTTCACAGGCAGCATCAATGTTGCGTTCCATCTGTCACGGCCCTGATATCTGTGCTTTATCCGTTATGTCCTTTCAGATGGCACATGCGAGTGTATCCCAGGAGCAATGAGCTCTCTCTTCCTTTAAAATAAACACTCAGGAAGCCTGCCTTGTAAATTGCATACATATGTTCCCTCATTTTCATTGCTCTTGAACTTTATCTGAACGCATCCTGCATCTCGATGGCTTTTATGATGTATCTTTATACTTCCTCACCACAATGTAGGTGGTTAGATCCACTTCAAGTTGTTATTTTCTGCTTCCTGGGTTCATAAACACAATGTAGCAGTGTAGGAGTTAAGCATTTCACACATGGAGTGAGTCCTTTCCTCTTTCCTCTTTCTGTACAGTACATATTTCAGCCTTTTTCTCACGCTGTGGTGGTTGACACTTTCTGCATGCTGACTTGTACATCTGTCTCATCCAGCACACATGCCTGGATAAGCATTTGCAGTGCAATGCTAGTGTGCCTTAAACTGTGAGTGTAACCTTTTCCTGGCATTCGAGCCATCAGGCTGCATTAGCGCTGGGGGTGGCTGGTGTGTTTGGGAACAACATGGTCCGTGCTGTGACATCCAGCTCCCAGCATCCCTGATTCTGCACTCTGCCACGTGCTTCTGCCCCAGGAGCCGTCGCTCTCCCAGATAGCAAAATCAAAATGACATACTTGGGCCTTCATATGCTAACAATACTTACAGTGCCTGTAAAAAGTACTAACCCCCTTAGATTTTTACATTCTCGCTCTTTCTGGCTATTAATATATATGTCTTTTTTTTTTGTTTTTTTTTTGCACTGATTAATGCTCTTTAATGTCCTTTATAATATACAGTATATATATACAGCGGGTAAAATAAATATTGAACACATCACCATTTTTCTAAAGGTGCTGTTGACATGAAATTTTCACCAGATGTTGGTAACAATCCAAGTAATCCATACATACAAAGAAAGCAAAACAGACACCATGGCACTGCACATCACCCCAAAACATCATGGTGTAGCACTGGCAAAATTCATATAATTGAAGGAAGGATGAATGGAAAAATGTACAGAGACATTCTTGATAAAAATCTGCTGCCATCTACCAGGATGATGAAGATGAAATGAGGGTGGACATTCCAGCGAGACAATGATCCCAAACACAACCAAGGAAACTCTCATTTGGTTTCAGAGAAAGAAAGTAAAGCTGCTAGAATGGCCCAGTCAATGACCTGACTTGAATCCAATAGAAAATCTATGGAAAGAACTAAAGATTATTTGTACAAAGTATTAAATACATTTCAGTAGTTCAATACTTTTTCCCTGTGTCATTCCATTTTATTACACATAACTTTATTTATGAACTTATTTGTTTTGTTTTCTTTGTATGTATGGATTACTTGGGTTGTTACCAACATCTGGTGAAAAATTAATGTCAACAATATATTTACTGAGAAAAATGGTGATGTGTTCGATACTTATTTTACCCGCTGTGTATATATATATATATATTAGGGGTGTAACAGTACACATATTTGTATCGAAAATTTTCGGTACGGGGCTTTTGGTTCGGTACGCATGTGTACCGAACAAATCAGCTTGTAAACAAAATGTCACGTAGAATTTCATTTACCTCAGGCAAGTCATAAGTGTCTACAGCTCATTATTTGCTAGAGAAATTAAGTCTAGAGAAGAGCATTTTGCGAAATATTGGACCTATACTTTATCAGTTAATGATGCCTTAATTATTTAATGTATATGTTTAAATAAATATTTTATTGAACAAGTTATGACTCCGTAA
>NW_015548296.1:4065700-4074977 GCF_001515605.1 Sinocyclocheilus anshuiensis | reverse complement strand
TTTCTGAACTTATTTGTATTGTTTTCTTTGTATGTATGGATTACTTGGGTTGTTACCAACATCTGGTGAAAAATTCATGTCAACAATATATTTACTGAGAAAAATGGTGATGTGTTCAATACTTATTTTACCCGCTGTGTATATATATATATATATTAGGGGTGTAACAGTACACATATTTGTATCGAAAATTTTCGGTACGGGGCTTTTGGTTCGGTACGCATGTGTACCGAACAAATCAGCTTGTAAACAAAATGTCACGTAGAATTTCATTTACCTCAGGCAAGTCATAAGTGTCTACAGCTCATTATTTGCTAGAGAAATTAAGTCTAGAGAAGAGCATTTTGCGAAATATTGGACCTATACTTTATCAGTTAATGATGCCTTAATTATTTAATGTATATGTTTAAATAAATATTTTATTGAACAAGTTATGACTCCGTAAATTATTGTATTTCAACAACAAATAGAAATTGTATCATTTAGAAGTTAATTTAAAAATAATTTACATGTTTGCATGCAATTTTTTAATTTGAGTGTTGATTATTATAGTTAAAAATAAATAGTAATTGAGTTTGGCCTCTGTTGTTAATTGTAACCTTATAGTAATGGAAAAGGGCTCCCTACAGTTTAGAGCAGAAGCTGAGGTAGATTTTTATCCCTAAGAACATTTTAAATATAATTGAATTTATTTAACGAAAGAGCAATTTGTTCAGTAAACCATTGTTATATAAAAAAAAATAGATACGTTTAGTTTTTATCCTCGTGCTGTACCGAAACCATACCGAACCGTGACGGCAAAACCGAGGTACGTACCGAACCGTCATGTTTGTGTACCGTTACACCCCTAATATATATATATATATTCATTCTTATATTTTGTCATTTTTAGATTTATATCTCAAAGAAAAATTAAAATACTAAATGCTGACTTTAATTTTAAATTAAATGTTTTTACTTAGTTTGTAGATTTTTTCATATTTTACATTGTATATTATGTTTTTCAATAATTTTGTCTTTTTTAGATTTAGTATATAACTTTTTTTATTTAAATCTCTTTTATAAATGTCCTTTTTTGCATTAAAATGTTTAAATGATATTTTAATATTATATAATGTTTTAATATTTTTATTTTTATGATAAATCATTGAAAACATTAACACTTAAGCAGACACTTACTTTGTATGCATGTTTGATTTTCTAAGTGATTAATTAATTTATTTATTTAGAACTGTTTGTAGTTGCATAGTTATAGCATATCTGTGATTTGCCTGAAAAAAAACAGCCTTGTTTTTGCCTTGTTGTGATTGAACATTTGAAACCAGACCAAGCAGCAATGGGAACTAAACTAAAGCAATACGGATTCTAGCAGAAATGACAATCTTCCTGAATCAAGCGTTTTTTACAAAACCCTTTGATGAACCTCCTCTGTTTCGGAGCACTAAAGACAGTAGTCTAATGCAGAGTGACAGATCAGGAAGTATATCTCCACCCATGCTAATGTAACTCCCTCTCCAGATGGCCTTCATGCCTGCGGCTGAGGGTCAGAACTGATCGCTAACTCAGAAATCTGCCTGACCATGCAAAAATCTGTCACCAGTTGTTTACTGCTCCAGATGGCCTTCATGCCTGCGGCTGAGGGTCAGAACTGATCGTTAACTCAGAAATCTGCCTGACCATGCAAAAATCTGTCACCAGTTGTTTACTGGGAGCCTTCCCCACCCAGGGTTACCATCCAGCTCTTGTCCTGGAAAGTCAGAGGTTTGTTGGCTGTGAACAGACAGCATGTTCAAGTTTCTTGGCCCGAGGTGCTGTATTAGTGTCTGCACAACTAATCTAATTAGCAGTGTGAAGCAGCGGCAGCTGGATGTGGTAGATCCGTAGGGTCTCTGCGCTTCAAAATCATATGGCAGTTCCCTTTGCTAGCTAGCTCGCTGCTCACAGCTGACAGCTACGCTAGGCTTGTCTTAGCCTACCATCTGGTTTCTGCCGTTGGCGGCGACTGTGTGGGAAAAAATATTGGGTGTAACATGCACATGTGCTTTAGTACGATATAGTAAAGTTCTCATCTACATGACATCTATATATGTAGCCTACTCTGTCTACCAGAGAGGATGCAATACATTAGTATCTGTATTATATAGTGTCAAAGATCAAGTCGTATGGGAGTTGATAGAGATTAATAGTTGCCAAGGAGAAATAATTCATTATTACTAGAGATCTGTACTTTCTATATTACTATATTATTATAAAAAGCATATAATCAGCATATTAGAATGATTTCTGATGAAAAATTTAAGGGGGTCTGAATACTTTCCGTACCCACTGTATATATATAGTATATTAATATATATATATATATATAATGTAATTAACTCCTGTGATGGAACTGGATTCTCCAGTCTTCAGTGTCTTCATATATATACAGTATATTCCTCTGGAAACCTCTGTCTGTATTTCAACACTGGAGAAAAACTTCTTTTTTTTTTTTGTCCTGTCTTTATGGTTCAATAACGGTACAATTTTCTCATCTGAAAATGCCTTTCATTCATATTCTCCCTTTTTTTAAATTGTGACCATTTTGCTAAAATGATGGCAGTGAACCATCAACAAACACATACAAAGAGGGCATTGAAGTTTGAGAGGCTAGTTTGAGAGCTTTAAGTTGCAATCATTCTGTAATAGCTTGACTGAGTCCCTGATTGGGTTTTCATCATTGACTCGGATATTTCCTGATTATCTCTGTGAAGCTGCTTTGACACGATCTGTATTATAGAAAGTGCTAGAAATAAACATGACTTAACTTATAGCTGACAGAAAATAAAGTACTTGGCAAATGAAAATGCAGAATCTGAATATAAACATATAAATTAGAAGATAATCTGATCACGAGTGGATGTGTTAGCCTGTTGGTGAGCTCATGTGGCGCTAGAAATGCCAGACAGATGTAGCATCTGTTTCAAGAGCAAAGACGCTGTTTCCTTCTCCAGCCTGGACTTCTGCTGGGAAAAAAAAGTGCTCCTGGCTGGATGCTAATCGTTTTGGCAATCCCGAGTGGGAGTCTCCATCTCCCGATAGCGCTCAGGTTAACTCTGCCTTTACATATCCAGTGTAGCCAGGGTCATCCTTTTTGTAATAAATTACACGCATTCATTTTTGTATATATGAATAGACATATCTACAAACCATTTAACCAGCATCTGTCAAACATCATTCTGTTACCATACAGATTAATTAATTTAACCACATGTTCAGAGTCACTATAGTGTCTGCAATGATAAAGTTGTATCCTTCATCTCAATCTCCCTTTTTTTAAATTGTGACCATTTTGCTAAAATGATGGCAGTGAACCATCAACAAACACATACAAAGAGGGCATTGAAGTTTGAGAGGCTAGTTTGAGAGCTTTAAGTTCAAGTCCCTGATTGGGTTTTCATCATTGACTCGGATATTTCCTGATTATCTCTGTGAAGCTGCTTTGACACGATCTGTATTATAGAAAGTGCTAGAAATAAACATGACTTAACTTATAGCTGACAGAAAATAAAGTACTTGGCAAATGAAAATGCAGAATCTGAATATAAACATATAAATTAGAAGATAATCTGATCACGAGTGGATGTGTTAGCCTGTTGGTGAGCTCATGTGGCGCTAGAAATGCCAGACAGATGTAGCATCTGTTTCAAGAGCAAAGACGCTGTTTCCTTCTCCAGCCTGGACTTCTGCTGGGAAAAAAAAGTGCTCCTGGCTGGATGCTAATCGTTTTGGCAATCCCGAGTGGAAGTCTCCATCTCCCAATAGCGCTCAGGTTAACTCTGCCTTTACATATCCAGTGTAGCCAGGGTCATCCTTTTTGTAATAAATTACACGCATTCATTTTTGTATATATGAATAGATATATCTACAAACCATTTAACCAGCATCTGTCAAACATCATTCTGTTACCATATAGATTAATTAATTTAACCACATGTTCAGAGTCACTATAGTGTCTGCAATGATAAAGTTGTATTCTTCATCTCAAGTGTCGGGGACTAATTTGGAAGTGTCTTGTCACTCACAGACAGAACTATTTCAGCTCGACTGAGTCCTTGATCAAAGGAAAGAAAAATCCACTCATCCATGATGTAGCAGTACGTAAAAACAAGAGAAAACAACACCAAGTCTCAATCAAAAACATCAAATCAAAGGATTCAGTAGCATTCGTACATGATGTGGTATGTTTTGTAAAATGCATATAAACCACAATTTGCATACAAATAATAGTGAGAAAGCATTGATTTAGCAGCTTGTTCTTATAAAGTATTGCATGTAGCGCTTTGACACATTAACACCATTTTATCGGAAATCAGAAGTCCCACTCTGGCTTATTCGATAATGAGACTCCGTTTCATCTGTTCCAATAGAAAATCATTTGAAATGCTACACTCTCACTTGTATTGATCAGATAATAAACAGTTAATAGTCCTCTTTGATGGCTTTGAGTTTGAATCAGTTAATGATTTCAATTTCTTTGTCTACTTTCTGTTTTATCACTTGTTTAAAACGTTGAAGCACGAACGCAGCACATCTTCCGTGAAGACGAGCAAAATCAAAGAGAGCTGATATATTTCAGAATTCTTCACACCCACGTTCACAATTCCTGGGTGTGATTGTGCTAACAAGCTTTTAATTAATTATGATTAATTAGTATTTATGAGAAGCTCACATAATTTCAGCTGAGTTCAGATGAAAAGACCAAATATCTGTATTGCAAAGTTAAACATTGTTGAAACGTATTAAGAATCAGATATTAAAAGTGTTTATGAAGCTAATAAGTGAAGTGCAAATGTTCAAATATTTTCGACTGACTTTCAACTTGCGGTTAGTTTCAGTATACCAAGCGTGTGACAAACAAAACAAGTTTGTTGGTTTGATCTAGCGCTTTTCCTCGTCAAATAGGGGCATTTCATCGGCTATCCTTCCCTCGCAGTGTTGCCAGATCCTCCATTTATCCATCATTGCTGTGAAAAGCACACACAAACAGATGCATTTGGCAGCAGCGAATGCTATGTTTGCCTGCAATGATTTGATTGACTTTTTTGGTTTAGTCCTCTCATTCTTGCATTGCTCAGTCGCTTCATTTGGTCTTTTATAATGTGTTCAAACTGAAATAATTTCTGCATGAGAATATTGGGGAAGTAGCTGTACAATAGCCTAACTGGCGTTTCTATTGTGCCCTCCACAGTGAAATCCTTCCATCATCTGAGCTTCCTCAGAGGTACATGGCTGATTAAGTCAATGATAGATGTGCGAAACCGCAGCTGAGATCGTCCTCTGTCAGCCCTCAGCCTGTCAGTGCATTTTACTGTGTCTTATTATCACTCGCTCATTGTCAATGAATATTCATATTGCTCCCTGCCAACAATAGACCATTAGTTCTGGTTACTGGGAGATGATGGCACACCAAATAGCTCTGAACGCTTTCGGAGAGACTGCATCAGGGCTGGGCTTTTCAGAGCAGGCAGATATCCAGCCACACGCTGATTACTGCATTCAAAGCCTCATTTTCCAGCTTACATAAACAGCGTGTGTCCCGCTTGCCATGACAGTGAGACAGTAATTATTTCTTTCAGCTCTTGCTTTCTGCCAAACTAGTCCCCTCTATCCATATCTCTCTTTCAAACACACACGAGTATACACGTTTTGGTTGCTTGTTACATTTCCATAATCATTTAAATGCTGGATAAAATGGTGGATACTAAGTCTGGGTAAAAAAGGTTGTATTGAATACAGTTATTTATAGAAATGAAATCAGTGAGGGCAAAACTTAATTTTCAGCAGCATTACTCCAGTCTTAAGTTTCATATGATCCTTTAGAAATCATTCTGATATGCTGAGCTGGTGCTCCAAAAACATTGCTTGTTATTGTCAATGTTAAAAACAGTTGTGATGCTTATGTGATTTTTGTGGAAACTGTGATACGTGTTTTCAAATCTTACTTCACAATTTTGCAACATTATAAATGTTTCACTGTTACTTTTGATTAATTTAATGAATCATTGCTGAATAGAGGTATTAATTTAAAAAAAAATTACAGACTTCAAACTTTTGAATAGGAGTGTAAATGTTACACTGTATCATGTTGACACACAAACTATGAAAATAAATAAATAAAAATACAATGTTTGTCATCTGTCCTTCAACAGTACACAAAATAGTTGTGCACATACTGTAAATTTATTCTATAAGGGTTTTTGTTTCTTTTAATCATTTAAAATGTTAAAGCACAAACACAGCACATGAAGACAAGTTGAATTAGAGAGCTGATTTATTTCTTCACACCCACATTCACAAGTCCTTGGTGAGATTAATTATGATTAATTGTTTCTTGAATATGTGTTTTGTATGATTATTTCACTTGTTTTTAATTTGTTTATACTTAAAATATACCAAAGTATCATGTTTCAAGGTTTTTAAAATATTTTCAATGGAAAACCAGACCAAAATGTGACTTTTCCCTACAGCTCAATCACATCCATGCTGATGTTAAAAAATAATAATAATAAATAAGATTTACGATTTAAGCAGTAAGATTTAATTCAAGAACCTGTAAGATGTCCAGGGCAAACTAAGCTAATTATTTATAAAGTTTGGGTCTTTTTCTAGGGATTAAAATAGATCCTGTTTACATATTCATTGCTGCTTATGTTTAATGACTGAATACAGATACAGAATTTTTATTATCTTATTTGTGAGAAAAGCATTTTGTATTGCAAATTACATTTTATTGGGTCTCTAAACAGTAATATGCGGCTGTTGAATTTTAATTGCTCGTTGCAGAATTGCCTGTGGACCGGCCACTCCAGTCGTAACAAGGCCATTTTGTGTCTGTAGAATAAACAGTAATGGTTTCCCTGGTGTACAGTAGCCTCAGCTCGTTGCGGTTTGACTGTCAGATCACATTTAAACCTGTAGACCCTTCCCAAGGTGAGCCTTGTGGTTTCCTGCTCGCTCAGTCAAGAGAAACCAATTCACCTGCCCGAGATATCATTCCCAGTAACCCAAGCACAGCCCTATTCACATAGCCAAGGTCTAGAGGTTTGGCGATTATCCTGAGAGCCATGTGTTTATCTATGTGAAGAGCAACAGCTCTCTGAGAAAAATCCCCGGTTTCCATTCATACGGCTCCATGAAAAGCCCAGATTGTCTTCTTGTAACCGAATACCCATATTAGAGGACCCGCTTTGTGCAGAAAATGACTTCTGTTCATCAGGCTGGTGAAGAGTGGTGGGATACAGATGAAAATGATCTGCATTCACATTTAACTTGTCTGAGATCACCCCAAACCAACGTATTGCAGATGTTGCCAAACAATCTGTGAAGTAATATCCCCTGGTGAGGCTACCGTGCTTCAAAACAGCAGTGTCCGCTCTCAAGTGAGATGAAAAGCTGTGTGGGAAGACAGCCACAGGTGTAATGCTTCTAATCTTCAATGCGAATCAGTCTTTGTTGTGCCTCTCTGTGCGGCCACTACAAAGAGAAAGACACAAACAGCGGCCATCAACTTGTAGATGCCTCATGACATGCTCACTTTTAGTGGACAAAAACACTGCATGTGTTTCTGCATGTGTTTGTTACCCATGTGACTAACTAAAGACTGGGGTGTTATCCATGACTTGAATTCGAATTTAATGTTTTACAAGAAAACACAAATCTTCTAGGAATCTGTCAAAAAACTTAAAACTAAAAATGTTATTGTCATTTAGTAGGCAGTATTTTGAGGAGAGCAATAGAGCAGTCTCTTTTTGTCTTTCTTTAAAAGTAAGGAAATACTGGCAAAGTGCATCGATAAAGGCCAGGGCCGGACTGGGACACAATTTCAGGCCGGGAAATCTCACACTCATCCAGGCCTCACAGAAAAAAAGGGGCCAAAATTGTACCTTTTGGGGTACAACAGCTTGACACTGTAGCAGTACTCTTAAAAGGACATCTTTGTACCTTTTTTACCCCCTTATAGGAACATATTAGTACCTTAGAGTAGTAATTGGTACCCTTAAGGTACTCATTTGTAGGCCTACCTATAAGGGGTAAAAAGGAACAAATATGTCCTTTTAAGAGTACTGCTACAGTGACAAACTGTTGTACCCCAAAAGGTGCAATTTTAGCCCCTTTTTTTCTGTATATAGCCTATACACCCAAAACAAATTCCGAAACCACAGACCAGAGGCGGACTTAACCATTAGGCAAAGGTAGGCGACCGCCTTGGGCTCCCAAAAGCCAAGGGCCCCCTAAAATGCTTTTTATATGCGAGATGCACGTTCAGTGCTGATGCACAAGTGGTTGCTGTGGTGTTCATTACCACGACAACCGTCTGTGCGTCCGCGTGGAACGTGCTTCTTAGCAAAAGTAGGGCGATGTAGAAAATGGGGACGGAATCTATTCATAAAAACGGAATTTACTGTGTAACGCGGAATGAAAGGCGCAGACGCGCGTTTCGTTTGCTAGTTTGCTATTTAAGCACGCGCAACGCTCGCGGTTGTCGTCTGTAGTAGCTAAATAGTATTTTTGCCATTTAATATTCACATACACTAGTCCATATCGCGGTTTGATTGAAGTGTACTGAATTGCATTTGATTTATTAATTCAATATTTGACGAATTCCGTGACATTGCTCGTTACACAGTAAACTTATGTTGTGTAGCATTTTGAATGTACAAAAATTAAAGGGTTTGTTTAATTTTCATTGGAATAAAAGATAGATTAATGTTTTTGCCTTCATTTGACTACCAGAAAAATTAAAATACACAACACAGAATTTCTAAAAAAATAAGTAAATAAAATTTTAATTTCATAGGGCCCTATTATTGTATAAAAATTTATAAATTAAGTTGTTTTTATGAATTCAATTAATTAGATATGTTTTTGATTAAACCATTAAAATGGAATACAGAAAAATTTAAATTAAAAAAAAAAAGAAAGCGCAGAATTTGGGCCCTAAGAATGTAATTTTTGTTAAACTTTTAATAGGCCCGAATTGCTGTTAAATTAAACAAGTTTCATGATTTTAATTAATTAGACATGTTTTTGTTCAAATTTTATATAATCATCCCCGAAAAATTCAAACGAAAAAAAAAAAAAAACTGAATCCAGAAAAATTAAAACGGAAAAAAAGATTTTGGAAAAAATAAAACTTAGGCTAATTTGGGAAAAATAAAACGAATTTCATAGGGCCCTAC
The DNA here is from genome assembly GCF_001515605.1 of Sinocyclocheilus anshuiensis. Taxonomy (NCBI): domain Eukaryota; kingdom Metazoa; phylum Chordata; class Actinopteri; order Cypriniformes; family Cyprinidae; genus Sinocyclocheilus; species Sinocyclocheilus anshuiensis. The sequence goes on along the minus strand of NW_015548296.1, from coordinate 4,065,759 downwards.
AAATATCATGCATCTGAAGCTATCATTTTAATACTAAGCAACAGTGCATATTATATAGG
>NW_015548296.1:4064229-4065401 GCF_001515605.1 Sinocyclocheilus anshuiensis | reverse complement strand
CCATTTAATATTCACATACACTAGTCCATATCGCGGTTTGATTGAAGTGTACTGAATTGCATTTGATTTATTCATTCAATATTTGACGAATTCCGTGACATTGCTCGTTACACAGTAAACTTCTGTTGTGTAGCATTTTGAATGTACAAAAATTAAAGGGTTTGTTTAATTTTCATTGGAATAAAAGATAGATTAATGTTTTCGCCTTCATTTGACTACCAGAAAAATTAAAATACACAACACAGAATTTCTAAAAAAATAAGTAAATAAAATTTTAATTTCATAGGGCCCTATTATTGTATAAAAATTTATAAATTAAGTTGTTTTTATGAATTCAATTAATTAGATATGTTTTTGATTAAACCATTAAAATGGAATACAGAAAAAAAAAGAAAGCGCAGAATTTGGGCTATAAGAATGTAATTTTTGATAAACTTTTAATAGGCCTAAATTGCTGTTAAATTAAACAAGTTTCATGATTTTAATTAATTAGACATGTTTTTGTTCAAATTTTATATAATCATCCCCGAAAAATTCAAACGAAAAAAAAAAAAAAACTGAATCCAGAAAAATTAAACTGAAAACAAGATTTTGGAAAAAATAAAACTTAGGCTAATTTTGGGAAAATAAAACGGATTCCATAGGGCCCTACAAATATCATGCATCTGAAGCTATAATTTTAATACTAAGCAACAGTGCATATTATATAGGGCCTATTTTAATTCTTTTTTGTGAAAGACCCAAGAAGGACCATGCACAGTCACTTTCCACACAGGCACACTTCATGTTTGGTTGAAATAATCCTTAAGCATGTAAATTTATAATTTCCTTCAGTTTAATGTAAATGTGCAATTAAAAAAAAAAAATAAATAAATGTATATTTTAAAGTTTAGAATTAGACAGCCTTGCATTGTGTAGACAATTGCATAGTGAACACCCCATTTCAATGTGTTGTTAGCACAGAATGTTATTTATCTTAACATGGCTCAAATAAACTAGATTTAACAAACCTATATTACATACAAATATACACTACCAATCAAAAGTTTTTGAACAGTAAGATTTTTAATGTCTCTTTATTAATATTAATAAATGTTTTTTTAGCAGCAAATCAGCATATTAGAATGATTTCTGAAGGATCATGTGACACTGAAGACTGGAGTAAAGATGCT
>NW_015548296.1:4046821-4064003 GCF_001515605.1 Sinocyclocheilus anshuiensis | reverse complement strand
ATATAAATCTTTCAATATATATATATATATATATATATTCAAATAGAGAGCAGTCATTTTAATAAAAATATTTCACAATATTGCTGTTTTTTGCTGTATTTTGGATCCAATAAATGCAGGCTTGGTGAGCAGAAGAGACTTCTTTAAAAACATAAAAAAATCTTACTGATCAATACCTTTTGACCAGTAGTGTATTAAAACACAATTTCTAAAGTGCCTAAATGTCAAAATTAGTACAATATATTTGTTGAAAAATTCTAATACTGAACACACTATTGAATTATTAGGCTGGGACTTATTTTTGTGTTGCTGTCTGCTCTAGCCCCCTCCCTCTACAATAAATCCATGTGAATATCTGTCTCTGCTAAATTTTTTAATGTAACTTTACAATCGATATTGATGTCCTTTAGCACAGTATTCTGAATGATGATAATAATGGGGTGCTACTGATAGCCTAACAGATAGCCTACTAGCAGTTTAATACTCAACTAGGTTAATAAAGACAAAACTATCTAGCATATTTACATATGAAACTGACCTGCACTTGAAGCCTTGAACAGGTCAGTAATGTTGCTACATTTCACTGCTTCTTCTGCCCGTTTTCTCTCTTTCGTCCCACGCATCGGTTCTGTTCGGAACCGTTTGACGGAAGCGCGGAACAGATGTGAGCTGATTCGTATAGTGCAGCGCTGCCAGTAAAGACTAACCGATTTATTATCGAATGACAAAATCGGAAATGATCACTTTGGTACATTGAGAAGGCATACATATAAAATATTAATAATAACAAAAAAAATAAAAACGGGCAGCGGGCCAAATCAGCCGCCAGTCCACCGGGAATTCTCCCAGCGCTCCCGATGGCCAGTCCGGGCCTGGTGTTGCTGTTTTGTTTTTTTTTTTTTTTCTAAAATTCAATTCCAGAGCCATCAGGACCAGGGGCCTTCCCAATAGGAAAGCTTATGATTGCATCAGATATCTCTTGAATTGTACTTTCAGATTTCAATGCTTCCTGATCAGCTTTACTCAGTTTTGGAAGAGGAAGCTGATTGAAGGAAGACAGAAATTGCTGCAAGTATAGAGCTTGGGTTCAAATAGTCCTTCATAAAATTGTCTTATTTAGTCATTGATATCCTTGGGATTTAGTATTTTGCCTTCCTATTGCTTAACGTTATGACTTTATCTGCTAGCATCTGTTCCCCCCCACAGCTCGAAGTGTTTTTGCTTAATTTAATTAGAAGAGCTCTTATTATATTCATATTTGAGAATCATTCTCTCAATTAGGATGCTCAGGGCTGATTTATCCCTGTATATTTTCGTACAGGGATACATCGGCTCACAGCTTCTGAAGTAGCATTACACTAATTAAGCAAAGGTTAAACAATAACAACAATAACATAAAGCAGGTTCCTCCTGACCACTTTCCCCAAATGAAGCACAGACATTTCTTCAGTGGTGAAGTTCAGGAAACTGAAGGAGATCAGAAGTCATACTCTCTATCCAGATAATGGTGCACTCTGACAACTATAGCTCAGAGACAGAATTGTGTGGCTTTAATCTGGCCTGTATGATGTGTGTGGTCGATTTTAGAAGAGAGATTTTGGGGGGAAGTTGCGATTTTATTTTCATTATTTTATTGTATTTCTTTTTTATATATATATTTTCAGTGATGCTGTCATGGTCTGTGTCTGTGCTTCACAAAAAAAGTGCATTTTTTTGTAGAAAAGGGTTCAGTCATTTCACACTGAAAATGGTCAGTGCTGTTTGAAAGCATATATTTTCAGTGCTAAAAAGTTACTGTGATCTTCAAACTACAAGGATGTAGCATAAAATCATCTGTGAGTTTTACAATCAGGAAACGTGACTTTAAAAGATATGTTCGGGGATCTACTTCTCCAATACATCTATTTCAGATGTACATTATGACAGTTAAACTTACCTATGTTGACAACCTTGTATGGGAGTGTTTTAATTTTTCATTCTTCATGTTTTTTTCTCATTTTTTTCAAACCTAGAGAGCGTTATTTCTCTCTGAGGCCTTTTTCCCTCCTGAGTCTTCATTAAGAGAGACCTTGGATCCAGCCTTCAAGCTCCATGAGAGTATTGCCAAGGTAAGAGTGCTCCTCCTTTCACTACAAAAGTCCAATAGTGATTATTTTGTTTGTTTGTTTGTTTGTTTGTTGCTGGCTGGCTGGTTTGTCAGGCGCTGCAGTGTTGTATGCCTAAAGTTGTCATTAGGATTACGTTTTGAGTGGAACCACTTTCTTGCACAACTTTCAAGTGCTAATTGTGCAGCTACACAAATCATAACTCGAGACAGATGGAATGAGAAAATGAAGCAAATAACTTCAAAAGTGTTTATTCGAAATCTTTTTGCTTTTTATTCTCCAAGTTAATACAGATAATCAAACCTTTTCTTAATCTCTACTTTAATTCCTTTAAGATATGAATTTTTAACCTGAACATTCTGTGTTCTCCAAACTCTCTTCTCTCAATAAATGCCTGCGATGAAAGTTTGAATTCATTTAGTAATTTAAGAGTTTCTGTGTGGTATTTTGTGTTCTTTTTTTCTATTTCTTTGGCAAACGTCTAATGCTAAATGATGGATCATTCAATGAGATGAGGAATGTGTATGAAGAAATAAAACAGAGTCCATTTTTATTTGTGTTACATTTTTGCCCATTTGAGAGCCTGTCCAGTCATCATATCATGAAGTGTGTCTTCCAGACGGGACAAAAATGCATTGACCAAGTGTCAAGAGACAGTGTCCGGTGCTCTCCTGGGTCACGTTATGAAACCCCAGCAGTGTTTCAGTCCACAGACACTGATTGTTTGGCTTCTGACAGCTTGTTCCCCATCCTGGCAGTCTGTAGAGGAACAGCAGGCATGCTTAGACTCAACAACAAACCCTGTGAAAATGTTATGAAATATAGATGAAACAGGCTGGAGATTTTATAAACAATTTTCTTTCTCTCTCTCTCTGCCAGTTATGACCACAGCATTAACGGCAACAAGAAATATGAGCATCATTAAAGTTCCTCATCACAGTCAAGGAGATACTGTTCTGTGCCATGAATTATTCAGGCCGCTTGAAGACACACTGGCAATGACACAAAGAGTTGTGGGACAACAGCGCATGCTAGAATAGATGAAAGGCTCTCAAAGTGTCCGTTCATTGCCATGTCTCCTCCAACTACACATTCAAAACAGTATATACAGGAACATTAGATAAAGCGTCTGCAGAATCTGAGAAGATAAATATTTAGTGTGGTTTTGAATTCAGCGAGCAGATTTGGAAGCGTCAAAATATCATATTTCTCAGAACAACGGGCAGAAAGGGTTGGGAAACTTACCTGAATAACCAAACAAGACAGAAAGGGTAAGATCTTAGCCTGTGAAAAACATACAAAGACACACTGGTGTCAGAGAAATGGTAACACTTTACAATAAGATTCATTCATTATCCTTTGTTAATGCATTAAGTAACAATTAACAACTTTTTTAGAGCATTTATTCATGTACGTTAATTTCAATTAAATTTGAATATAGGCTTCTGTTGTTAATTCACGTTTCAACTTTATTAACATCAACCTAGGTTAATAAATGCTGTAAAAGGATTGTTCTTTCTTATTTGTTACACTGGACCACAAAACCAGTCATTAGGGTACATTTTTTTAAATAGAGATTTATACATCATCTGAAAGCTGAATAAATAAGCTTTCCATTGATGTATGGGACAATATTTGGCTAAGATACTATTGGCCGAGAAACAATTTGAAAATCTAAAATCTGAGGGTGCAAAAAAATCAAAATATTGAAAAAATCGCCTTTAAAGTTGTCAAAATTAAGTCCTTTGCAATGCATATTACTAATCAAAAATTAAGTGTTGGTATATTTACATGCAGTAGGAAATTGACAAAATATATTCATGGAACATTATCTTTACTTAATATCCTAATGATTTTTGGCATAAAATAAAAATCTATAATTTTGACCCATACAATGTATGTTTGGCTATTGCTACAAATACCCCCTTGCTACTTATGACTGGTTTTGTGGTCCAGGTTCACATTTAATGTTAGCTATTGCATTAAAGGAATATTCCAGGTTCATTACAAGTTCATTTTAATCAACAGTACTTTACTTGGGGCATAATATTGATTGCTACAAAAAATTATTGGCACTTGTCCTTCCATTTCTTTAAAACAAGCAGAAATCTGGGTTACAATTTGAAGTGAATTGAGCCAATTTGTTAATGTTAAAATACTTTCAATACTACAGCCACAAGACGCAAACAACATGATTTCAGTGATAAATAAAATCACTTAATAAACACTTCTGTGCAAAGTTATATGCAAATTTACTGTCACTTTTACAAAGTAACACTTAAAACCCTAAAACCAATGTTTTAAGAAACCAGAGAATTCTAATGTATTTTTGATGGTAATGAACATTATATTACAAATGCTGTCAATTGAGCTTAACTTGTATTGAACCTAAAATATTCCTTACTATTAACATATACAACCTTATTGTAAAGTGTTACTAGAACATTTTTGGGAAGCAATGTTTTCTCAACTCAGGGCAGATTTCGATAATCTGCGGGAACTTGGATAGACTTTTGTTAAGTACTTTTCATTCATTTAAAATTAGTCCTCCATCACTAAGACACATAACATTTCAAGTCGACATGATTCATTCAATGTGATTTTGACAATTTAAGCATAAAAATTAGATGCATTCTTCCAACATGCAATACTTTCACGCTCACAGTCCAAGCCCAATCCTCTAGAGGGCATCTTGTATAAATATGCCCTACTTTCCAAACAGCACGAGTTCTTAGTCACATTGGCCCTGTAATGTTGCCGTTTTCTGCCTGCCATGAGTTCAGTGTGACTCTAAAGCCAATATTAATGAATGCTAATGCCTCTTGAGAGTTTCCTTAATATCACGTGACCTGTAGTCACCTGCCGGCCTTTCCCAGTATGCCGTTCCTCCAAAATAACAGCCACGGACGTCGTTAGTTTGGTGATCCAGATTTCATATGGAAACTAAACTCTAGTAGCCCCCTGATGCCAGCTTAAATCGGTGGAGGCAGACGTGAATTGATGGGGTGTGAGAGTTAGGTCTCGCCGCTGTCTGATAGTCTCCAGCTGCAGTACAAGCGCACTTGAAATCCCCAGGTCCCTCTGTAAGGCCAGCGCTGTTGTATCTGTGGTGTCACGCTTCTGTACGCCTCCAGGTCCCGCAGGACCTCGGGCCCGGGCCAAACTCTCTTTTTCTGCAGGCTGAGGAGCCTTGGGAGTTCTTTCAGCGAAGCTTATCACATCCTCTGCTCATTTTTCAACCCCACCTTTACAACCACAGCTGGGCCAGGTTGACGGGGAGGACAGAGGGGCCGAGTAGTGTTGAGTGTGTTTGAGTCAGTTCCACTCAGCCTGGCACGGAAGCCTGGCATCGATCATTTGAGCCGCAGGTATGCGCACACTCCATCACCCTCGCAGGGCCCACATGCGGCATACCAACTCTCTGGGGCTCAGAACCTCTGTGCTGACTACCTTTAAAGATCTACATCTAAAGTCGCTCATTCCCTTAACAGGGTAGTTTGCCCTCCTTTTAGAATTTCAACTCCGTTTACAATATCGTAGCCCTGTGAATTGTTTGCTGTGGTTCCCTTCTTTCCCTTTCCTTCTTTATGTACAAGACAATGCCAAGTCTGGCTATGCAAGTTGAAGAGACTCTACACTCTTTTTTGTACTTAAAAAAAAAAAGCGTAATTTCTACAGAATGCTATACAAATACTGGTGCTAAAACCTTTTAATTGGTTAGCTCTACTGTTAGGTACATTGCCATATACATTTGAAAAAAGTAGTAATGGTTTCATCACATCACATTAATGTAGTTTTACTGAACAGTACTATGAATGTATGTTTTTTTTTTGGAAACAATTAGTTTTTTAATTTAAATAATTCTTCTTATTTACACTACTGCTCAAAAGTGTTTTTTTTACAATGGTTTCCACAAAACGTCTCGGTTACGTATGGTAACCCTCGTTCCCTTTCAGTCGGTCACTCTCGACGTCACGTCGGATGACCGATACTAGAGTCAGGTCCCAAGAGGGTATAGAGGGGGGCCGTGGAGGATTTAGCCTTCTCGCCCCCTTAAGGAACCTGACAACCAGGTCATGCTTCCCCAGCGACTTCCCTTCAACGGGGTCGTGGTTAGCAGTGATTGCAGTGACATAAACTTTGAGGGTGGAGGGAGACAGCCTTCGCTCCAACCCTTGCTGCAAAAAGGACAGCACGACTGTGATCGGGCATATTAGGGGGTCTTCTCGGTGAGAAGAACACCACTCAATGAACAGGATCCACTTCAAAGCGTAGGTGTGTCTCGTAGACGGTGCTCTTGCTGAAGTGATGGTGTCAACTACCTCTTGAGGTAGGTCACTTAGAACCTCCGCGTCCCGTCCAGGGACCAGACATGAAGTTTCCAGAGATCTTGACGCGGGTGCCAAAGGGTGCCCCGTCTCTGAGTCAGTAGATCCTTCCACAGAGGAATCGGCCAAGGAGGGGGCCCCTTGAGGAAACGGAGCTTGGCCCGCGACTCTGAGATGATCATCTTCCCGCAATGAGAAGATGACTCATCCACAAACGCCACCTCAGCGTGCTACATGCCCAGGCACGTGAGGTAGCGATCGTGACCATCACCCAGCGCCAGGATAACGACCGCATCCAGAAACGCCCGGGTGATACGTTGTCTAAAGCAAGACCCACATCGTCTTTACAAAGACGTAAAGTCAAGTTTGCCACACAACATCGTCTTTAAAAAGACGCACCCGAAATTGCTCTTTTAGGGGAAAAAGCTCTTTTAGCGTGCTGAGGCGCACAGGGGAGATGATCATCTGAAACAGAAACAGGGGGTAGTGCAGCCTGATGTGTGCAACCCACTCGACACGGGAAACCACCACCGCTGAAGCGCCGTACCGCCAACACGAAGAGCTCTCCAAGAGCGCGCTGAACTCGTTCAGTCTTCTTCTCTCAGTAGAGTAGTCAGGAGCAGAACGATGTGATCGCTCGGCTCCGAAGCGAAAAGCTGAATATGCGCTGCATCTGCTGCCTACTTATACTCACGCTGTGATCAGCGGCAGCTGGATGCAATAATCGCATGCCAATGTGCATTGGCTCGTTTAGTTTACCCTCGAAGTAGATTTGGGTCTCTAAGCGAGATCCCAATTTCGTCGGTCATCCGACGTGACGTCGAGAGTGACCGACTGAAAGGGAACATATTAAGCAGTAAAACCGTTTTAATATTGATAATAAGAAGAAATGTTGACCACCAAAACAGCATATTAGAATGATTTCTGATGGATGGAGGAATGGCTGCTGAAAATGTAGTATTGCAATCACATAAATAAAAAATTACATTTTAAAACAGATTGAAAATTGGAAGCATTTATTTTAAATTGTAATATTATTTCATAAAATAACTGTTTGTACTATATTTTGATCAAACAAATGCAGCCTTGGTTTAAAAAAACAAAACAAAAAAAAATTGCCAACCTCAAACGTCTAATTATGAGACATTGAATAAAGCCTTAGTCTAACGTGAGAACAATTAAAGCCCTGTATGTTCATTGGATCTTATTCTTGACAGTTTACTATTCAACTCACCTGGATAACAGTTGAGTTACCTGCAAGTGTCTCAAGTAAAGTTTTCCAGAATAGAGCAAGATGCCCAGTATAGCGTTCACTAATGGAAAGATTGCAATGTACATGTAAGAAGCGTGCCTCTGTTAGGCAGAACTTACAAGATAGACTCATGCTATCCAGAGATTCTTTCAAAATGAACCTGCCATGCATCGCTTGCCCTGGGAATCAGCGAGCCAGAAATGGCGGTGGAGTAGGAAGCCTGAGAGAACTCAAGCTGCCAGTGAGAGGAAGCTGTGAGGTTGAGAGCAGCTGCTGGTGTGATTGAACGTCCCAGGACAGCCATTGTTGTGTGTCAGATGGAAACAGTGGCGGCGGTGAAGACTGAATGCTTGGTATTGTACTCTGACAGCCTGAGTGACACTAGCCGGGCAGGGGAAGAAGGGTGAACGGAAGATTCTGCCAGCTTTGCTTACATGGCACCTGGAAGGGGCAGGAATCCGCTGATGGACTCCGTGGGGAACGTCAACCTGAGAAGCATCTCAATTTACATTCTCTGCCCCTGAATCAACTCATCTGTTAAAGGGCGTCCAGAGATCCCCGTCTGGAGACCTCCAGAAAAATTAGTTGTGAATGAGTGAGGGTGTTTCGTTTGGACATGGCGTTCGGATCGCATTGTTCTGAGTACATCAGTGCTAATGCAGTGGCACAGGATCATCAGCTGCCCATTGTCCAAACTCACCCTCATTCTGGTTCTTAATGTTTTAGCCTCTTAATTGCTTAAATAGACCATCTGCTTTATGATGAATTCACCATTTGGAGGATAAAGGATTGCAGAAGAATTGCCCGAGAAAGCTCTTCCTTTTTTTTTTCCTAATATAAGGTCTGAAATGATAAGATAGCACTAATTTCCCAGAAATTATTGGCTTTGCCGTATTTTATAGAATTAGACTAGAAAAAGATTTTGAATTGAACTTCAATTAAGCCGTACAATGGAGAATGCTGGAATTTTAAATCACTAGATGTACAAAGGAAAAAGATCCGGAAGGAAAAAGTGGAATTAGCGAGTCTTAAAGGGATAGTTCACCCAAATTAAAAAGTGTAATCTTTTACTCACTGAGGTTGAATGTTGTTGTTTTGTATGGAGCCCCACAACAGTTGGATTAGTCCATATTTGACCCAAAGTTGGGTTTAGACAACCCAGCTATTTTTAAAGTGCAAGAATTAGAAACCACAATTTTCTAATTCGTTCCCCCATTTTATATTAAATCATGGCCGAATCCAATCAAGGGAATGAAGTAGTAAATTGTGTCCATTAATAAATTGTTAATTTGTGGGAATAAATTCTGGCCACTATTATATTTCTACCTGCATGTCATGTGCAGAGCTCCTTAGTTTTGGACCCCATTGGCTTTCATACACTCCTAAAAATAAAGGTTCTAAAAGGGGGTTTTCATAGTGAGGCCATCGAATATTTAGGTGAGTTTGTTTCATCAATGGAACCGATTTGGAGAAATGTAGCATTACATCACTTGTTCGCAAATGGATCCTCTGCAGTGAATGGGTGCCGTGAGAGTCCAAACAGCTGATAAAAACATCACAATGATCCACAAGTAATCCACACGACTCCAGTCCGTCAATTAACTTCTTTTGATGTGAAAAGTTGTGTGTTTGTAATAAACAAATTCATCAAGACATTTTTAACTTCAAATAGTGGTTTCCGGGTAAAATGCAAGTACTCCATCCATAATATTGCTTTCTCTATTAAAAAGAAGTGTCATCTGAATCAGGAGAAACATATGCACGGTGACTGGATGAAGCGCAATTATACAAACCACGTACTCTGCGTATCGGGAACGGCACTACTGGAGCCACATGAGGGCAGGCAAATGACACAATTTTCATTTTGGGGTGAACTATTCCTTTAAATAGCAATGGTGTGAAGATAATCTGGATCTTTAGAAAAGAGCACCGTAAATTGATGAATTACATATGGAAAAAATTGCAGCACAGGACATGTCAAAGCTCATTGAGGTGATTTAATCATGAAAGACAATGTGCCAACTCGAGTCTACTGCCTCCAGCCTCAGTGGTGCTGTCCCTGTATAGCTGTGCTCACTATGTGTGTAACAGATGTGGCTTTTGTCCGCTGGGATGGGAGACGGGGAGTGAGAGACTGAGAGATGATAAAGAGATGAGGTGAAGAGGTAATGGACAGATTCTCAACACTGCTTAACACCTCAGTCAGCCATGCAGAGGTTTTCATGAAGTATCTGTTGCCCTGGTTTGCTCTTCTGAACTGGGCTTGTATTATTTCCTACAGGAGAGACAAATCACCAAAGACACCTCAGTCGAAATTTAAGTCTCTAAGTTTGCTGAAAAGAATAGTTTGAGTCAGTCGCCATTATGAAAAAGCATGCTGGATGATCTGTAAAATATCTGTCTTCTGTGTTCCAATGCATGAAAAAAGTTACTGCTGTTTCTTCAACTATGAGCACTTTTGGTCATGTGGAGTTTTAAATAAAAAGCTTCTTATTTTGTGAAAATTAACATTCTGTAATGGAAATGATGATGATGGAAATTACTGTTATTTTTGGAAACAACAACTTTTTTTAGTATAGAATGAGAGACTCTTTGGCTCATTATGGCTAAATTCAAGCATTTTATGTATCCTAAATGCACACAATGAAATCAAATTTTCTCAATTTGTTTTTGCATAATTTCAGCTTGAAATGTAGAAAAAGTATTTAATATAAAAAAAATCAGCTCACAAGTGACATTTTCTTTTCAAAGTTGTGTGTGTTTTTATTTGTTATATTTCATAACATTCTGTTATGTAATGACAGCGGTGGAAATGACATTTATAACTTTTATTTTTATTTATTTTTTTTTTTTAAATAAACTCCTACAACACATTTGTATCATAGTTTTGAACATAATTATTGTATAATGGATTTTTTTTTTAAATCATAGCCTGGTAAAAACCTTTATATAAAAATAAAGAAAAAAGAATATAGTTAAAATCTTTTAGTTTTAATAAAAATGCACAAAGTTAAAGAAGCAGCTTTTTTTAAACAAGTAATGATGACAGATTTTTCATTTTAGATGAACTGTTTCTTTGCTGAAAACGTCTCTTACTCTTTGAAAGAGCTGCTTCTAAGAAATGAGTTTCTTCTGGGTTGCCATTTAGATTTTTGTATGACACAAATTTGCAACAGATTCATCAGAAGTTCCCGTCAGTCTGTTTAATAACTCCTAGTCACTGTCGATCTGTAAACAGACTACAGCAGTCTCTCGTGCAGACAGGCACAGACTTTCACTTGGGTTTTTCTGTCTGTTCTGTCTAGACCACTTTTGCTGATAGTCATTTATTGGTTTCTCAGTCAAGATGAGTGAATAGTTAGACACACAAAGGCTGAATTTCGCACTTGGCTGTGCTTTTCCCTCTTCAATTACCTGCAGATGAACTGGATGTGTAAAACATACTATCTAGGAACACAAATTATTTCTTCTTTGGATGTTTATGAAAGAGCAAATTACTGGACTTCTCCAGATTTGCTTCTTTTGTTTGCATCCCACTTTTAAATGTTTTGAAATGGATGTTTTACAGTAGCTAATCTTGACCAATTGGAGAAATTAGATTTTTTGAGTCACTGGCAGATTAACAAAACGCAGACATTTCCACGTTACCTCCCCAAACGAGGCGTGTGATTGGTTCCCTCCACTTCCTCTGCACCCCAGCACTGGCAGCATATCAGGAGGAGTTTATCGCCGCCTAATACATAACATGACGAGATGTCAAGGAGTAATTTTCCCAGGCACTCCTGGGTTTAACTCTGCGTTTGGATGGTGCTCACCCAGAGATACTCTTTTATCACCTGGCTAATACAATTGGCGGCTCATTGTATGAGAGCTGACGCAAGTGTCGTCTGACATGCATTGTAACATGGGAATGTAATTTGTCCACGGAGCGAAGGCTGTCCTAGTGTCTCTGCTTCATGTTCGCTGGTTTGTCCCAAGCGTGGTGAAGACTCATGGCTCATCCATCACTGCTGCTGATTAAAAAGCCCTCTGTACTTTTGAGGCCCTTCTGAAAAGTTGAGAACTTAAAATCGAGATGATACAGTATGACACTGGGAGCCTGCCTGCCAGTTTCTGAGGACAAATTTGCCTATCCTATTCAGCATTAATCTGAAATAGAAATCTTTTGCAACATTATAAATGTCTTTATCATCACTTATATATTAGATCAATACTTGTATAAGTGACACGACAAAAAATAAAAATATATACACCAATGTAAAAACTGAAACAATAGCAGCAGTGCTGGTGTACAATTTTGGCTAGAGGGACTTTAACAATTGTCAGCATAGTAATTTTATTGCTGTTGACAATCAAGTTCAGTTTCAATGCTGTTTACAAGTAGAAACTCAGGAAACCTCACCTGACCTTCGTACTGAATAGTTTGGGTTTCAAATGTCATTTTCAACTTTTTTTGGCTTTGTTTCGAATGGAACCACATAGCATTGCATCTTGTATTTTGTCAGGTCTACCAATAGATTCTTTCATTCTGTATAAATCATTTCTGAGCACAGAAGCCCTTTGAAGCAAGCGATCACTTCTCTTTTCTTTCACACTAAATCTATTCTGTCCCTTTTTTTTACTTTGTTAGTCATTTTGGAAATGGACCCTGCAGTGTTTTTGAAGTCCCACAAAAGCCAATTAAGCGCATATGATATGCATCTATAATGAAGCAAAATGGCACATAATTTGAAGTTGTTAGAAAACAAATGCAAATCTAAAATGCAGACATGGGTGTATGCTATCCGTGTACTCCATAGGGACTGCGGTTTCTCACTGTCTTTACAGCTCTGAGGCATGCACAGTTTCTGAGAACATCAGTAATTAAAAATTAACACACCATAACACACCAAGCCAGCTAATTTGTGCATTTGTGCAACTTGAGTCCACCATTTTTCCCCATTAATAAGCAGGCTCCATCTGTGTACTATGCATACTGTCTTATACATTAAAGGCTAATTATAATGTTCTGAGCAGGGTCACAGCAGTCATAAAAATGACAGTTCAGTTGCACTTTCACTTTTAGAACATATTGTATTTGTAACAAATAAACAGTACATTCATTTTATGATGGATAGAAAACATGGCTACAAAAAAATAATAGTGATCAGGGCATGGTTACACTGCAAAAAGTCAATCTTATTTTTCAGGAAAAATATTTCAACATTCAAAAAACAAGATTATTGAATTACTTGGAAAGCAAAAAAAAAAAAAGTCACAAAACTGAATACAATTTATTTCTCTTATCTTATCAGTGAAACCTCAAAGTGCATTTTTATCCTTTTATTTTCAAATTCCTTTCAGACGAAGCTGAATTGCAGCTCTGGCATTTAACCACCTAAACATTTATCACAGACATGTCAATAAGTGCTTGAATTCTGAGAAAGCTATTAGCATTGTTTTAACCACATTCCATTGATGTGTCCTCACAATGCTTCAGTACAATATGTCACATTTGAATGTTTAGCCTCTCATTCATTGTTTCGAGAGATTTGATGTCAGACTAATACCGTTTCATCCCCTTAAAATTGTTCTTTAAATATTTTATTATTTCATAATTAATTAAATGTCTGAATTGGTTATTCACATTAGCAGTCAGCCAATTTAAACGCTGTAACACTTTATATATGAAAGTTGAAAGTGAAATTTAATAGCAACATTTTAGGTTTTACAGATTTAATGTAAATTTACAGTAAAAATTGCATTAACTGCTATAATTTTAAAGTACCAACCTACTGAAGTGCTAAAAATGTTTGTAACTATAATATACTGACAGGTGGAAATGAGAAAGTCGAATAAGAATCAAAGTTCATCACAAGTAGCTTTTCCATAATCTGAGGTAAATAGTAATATATAGACGGTGCACACAGCGTCAGGTGCGAGCAAACACACACATACACAAAAACACACAAAAAAAAATTTCATGGAAACACACAACACTAAAATAATGCAATAATATTAATTAACAACAAGATATAACATAAAACCTAGTGTGCATAAATGCTAAGAAAAAGAAACAGATGAAAAGAAAAAACAGGTATTATAATACAAAACATCAAACGTGAAGTGTCACACATGGAATTCTGGGAATGTCAATTTTCATTTTTCACTATAAATTACAAAAAAAAAATCACTTCCACAAACTGTAAATTGAGCAGTATTTTACTGTAAAACTACATTAAATGTCCTGTGGGATTTATTACAGTTTTTCACCATATATAGCAAGGTAAATTACAGGTTTTTACCACAACATTTTACTGTCTTTTGCTGGGTTTTTTTCTATTACATATTACAAATTAATTATACATAATTATACATAATCTAATGATATAACGTAAGATATGATTTTGAACATATTTATGAATGTAATGATATAAGTATAAATAATGGTATATAATTGTTATGTCATATAAATCTGTTGAGACTTGTTAATCTGGTTTAAAATAAACAATTTTTAACAGTTTTACAATAGACTTTTGACACTGTGCCAACTAACCCTACAACTAGTGTCAACTGTCCAAAATATATATCTGATATGCTGAGAGTCAGCTGATGCGAGCTTGACTAACGTGACCTGCCAGAACTAACGCTATGCTTGATAATTATTGATTTATATATGTATGTTTGCATGTACTGTATGTATTATTTTAATAGTATTAATCTGTTTCACCAAAAAGTTTGAGCAACATAATACCCTAATATATAAGCAATGCCTCAGAGAGGTGTTTTTTTTTGTTTTGTTTTTTTTTTACATCTGTGGTACTGACATGTTCATTAACAGGGGTATTAATGCATACAGCACAATTAGTTTTTTTGATGAACCAGTCTGATCATTTAAGTCCATTCTTGCTCTTTGAATCCAAACACAGAACTCTGCTAAACACATGCGGCACTCTAATTAGCTTTTAATAATCAAAAAAATGCTTGCAGAATGGGAAAATTGCGAGCTTGTAAGTTGAAATGAAACTTTGCTAGCAAGAAGCATAATTGGTTGCAGCATCTGGCAGATGTTTGCCATGAATTAATCTCTCCCCAGTTTACTGTTCAATAAACACACGCAAATTTGCACATTCCTATTTTTGCTCAATGGTTTTCCCATTTTCCGCTGGTCATTGCTACATTTCTTTAGTCGAGAACATCATTGTGTGTTTGTTGAAATTTTGACTGGCTGAAAAAACATTACTTAAGCTCCTTTTCAATGCCCTCTAATTAGCCATTTACATATGAAATCACAGGGCTTCAATTCATAGATGACAATTTTCATAATCTGCCAGTTCCTAGCCAAAACGGAAGGTTTAACGGCTGAATTAATGCACAACAACATGGATGAATGACCCACCAGTACAACAGACTCAACACAAACACGCTTTCTCTGTTTACAGCTTGATGGTCATGCCGCTCATTGAGAATTTAAGATAATGTAAATCAATTGTCACATAAGCCCCTAAGACCCATAATACACAATAATGCAAGTCCCTAATGAATAACTGTTATGCATTGCAAGATAATACGCTTACACCACAAACGAAGCATCTTTTATGTTCACGAGAAAAGTTCACCTTTTCTACCTGCATATTTAGTTGTTGTTTTTTTCGTTCACTGTTAACTCTTGACACACGGTACCATCTGGAAGCTTAATGACAGAAGCAGAAGGCCGCTTGACGAGAGATTCGTCTTCCTGTACATATTGCAGGAATAAATTTGACTGACAGTGGTCATTAAGGCATTGATTCATTAAATGCCATGTGGTCAGCTCCGAGTTTTAGTGCTTCATTGCTGTGCAAATCTTCAAGAGCTGCTTGAATTGTGAGGGTCAGTGAATCAGTTCTTTCATAAGAAGCATCTGTCATGCTGGCTCTTGTTTAGACACTTTTTGTATATTCATTTTAATTTTAGTTGATGAAAACAACATTTTAGTTTAAATGAAAGTGCAAGATCCCTCATCTCGTAGAGGGGATGGACAAAATAATGTAAACAGCTGAGTAACAGGCAACATTTTTTAAGGTGTTTTACTAACATTTGCCTTTAATACAGCTTCCAACCTTCTTAGAAGAGATTCATACAACTTTCGAATAGTCTTCAGTTAAATGCCCTCTATCAGAACATCTGCTATTTGTTTTAGAGATGTTGGAGGAAGAAATCAGCTTCTCAATGTTCTCTCTCACTGCAGTTTGACAATATTAAAGTCAGGTGATTTGTCTGGCCAGGGCAGATGTTAAAGTTCATCTTGGTACTCCAACTGTTCAGGTTTTATGACCATGACTCCATCTTTTTCATTGACATTTTTTGTCCTCAATACTCTGTGTCTTTGTCATGCTCTGTACATTCGCTGTACATCCATGCTTTCAGATTTTCCTCTAGTCTGTCAGATCTGATGGGTAAATCCCACAGTACATGTGCACTTCCAAATCACAACATGTCTGACCTCATTGTTAATACTCGTCCCGCTAACAGAACAATGCGACACAGGAAACAAACACCCTTCAGTCTGGTGTTGAGATCAGACACAGGCCCGTCTCTATGCTGTGAATTAGTGTTCAGCCATTCATCAGTCAGGCTGAGGCGCTCAGAGGGAGCCCTCTGCTGTCAATAACCCCCCGCCTCCCCTGCTCCCGCCTGTCTCTAATGTACACAAATATATTCCCCTGCAAAGCCCTGCAGTACCAACATGTCCTGGAGCAAAAGGCAAGCTGAAGATTGAAAAACAAGAGTGTGCACACGTGCGCGTGTGCTCGCTCACACAAACACACACTGACAGTCTTTGTAAATGCCACAAGAGATTACAGAGGACAAAAAGGCTTCTAATGCTAAAAATATCACCTGAATTTAAATAGGAAAGTGCTGATAACTATCAAAAATGTGGACTCATTGGGTTTTCATGTCAAAATGTAAACAGATAATGTATGTGCAGACTGAACTAGCTGTAGGAATACATGAGTTGTTTACATGCAGAGCAAAATTGGGCCAATGGGCAAAAATGTATGTGTGCCGATCAGGTTTCGCTTAACTGTTGGCTTTTACCCAACATAGAGACATAATAAAAATATATTTCTGTGTTATCTGTGGTTCTGTAGTGACTTTAATAATGGAATGTAATATTTTTGTGATATATGTGGTACTTTAGAGACATCATAATAAAATATCAAATGTTTTGTGGTATCTGGGGTCCTGTAGGTATAATAATGATGATATTAATAATGATAATAATAATGATAAAATTAAATGTTTCTGTGACATTCTGTGGTATTGAGTCATTAATAATAATAATAATAATAAAATAAAATAAATATTTATTTTATATCCGTTACAATAATTTTGAAATGTAATATTTTTGTGATATCTGTGGTACCTTCGAGACAATAACATAAAATATATATTTCTTTTTTTATTCTGTGCCAAGACTATACCTGCTAATAACACATTTTGAAGCTCTCTCTCTCTCTCCCTCTCCCTCTCTC
>NW_015548296.1:4038023-4046079 GCF_001515605.1 Sinocyclocheilus anshuiensis | reverse complement strand
TCTCCCTCTCTCTCTCTCCCTCTCTCTCTCTCTCTATTCATCTTTTGTCATTTAAAGATGCTGACAGCAACCATACTTCTTAACATTTGCATCTGTTCACCACCTTAAAGTGTCTGCAGACGGCAACTGATGTTGTAGATGATGAAATTTGCCAACACATTTCTAAACAACATTGTGAAAGACTGGAGTGAAAGAATCCAACTGTATAATGTAGATGAAGTGAATGTAGTTATATGTGTAATATGTACATGTTTCATGTATTAGAATCAGTTGAATGTGTGATAGTCCTTATCTCTGAGGCCTTTTTCTTGTAGGTTATAGGTTTCTGCCACCCAATAGAAAGACAGAGCAGAAGAACTGAAGAGCATCTCCAGGAATGAGGCTATAAATAAAAATTTATAAATAAAAATTCAGCTTTCGGGTTCGAGCACATTCTGTAGATTAATGCTCTCTCTGCTGAAATCAATGCTGGAATCTCTCTGTCTGTGATTGATTCCACGTCAAACCAACTTACACTTAGGGCTTTAATAAAAAAGCAAAAAAAAAATGTTTTTTAAAAAATAGGAGAACAAGATAATGTACTATTTTGCATTATACATAAAGGCTTTAAGTAAAGTGTTACCATAATTTTATTTTAAAATCCTGGTTCTTGCTCTTGTACATCCATCCACCAAACCATCTGCCCACTTTTTCCAAACTGCTTATCCTGTGTAGGGATGCAGGTTGCTCTTGTACAGCTCTTGTTTATTCTACACATTGAAATAATACATCCATTTTAATGTATTTATGTCATTTAAAGGGCATTTAGTTTGGTGCTGCAGCATAGTGGTTACCCACTGAGCCATGGTGCTCATATGGGTGATATAATTTTGAGCCCAGCTCTCAATATCCTATTCTTTAAAAAAAAAAAAAAAAAAAGTAATAGAAATTTTTCAAAAACCCATGTGACCTGCTCTTTAATGAAAGAATGGAGCTGGAGCAATGTGACGTAATTGAAAGAATGCTGATTTGGTGACAGAGTTACAATGAGCCTGAAAGGAGAGAGATGAATCGAAAATAACACCACAATAGAAAGTTTAAAAAAAAGCAGCATTTATTTGAAACAGAAACATGTAACAGTATAAATGTCTTTACTGTCACTTTTCATCAATTAAATGCATCCTTGCTGAGTAAATGTATTATTATTTTTTTTTTTTTTTTTTTTTTTTTTTTTACACCAATGTTTTGAATGGTGGTGCATTAGGTTTTACACAAAAATAGCTGTTTTCAGTACTGATGATAATAAAAATAGTTTCTTCAACACGAGATCAACATATTAGAATGATTTCTGAATGATCATGTGACACTGAAGACTGGTTTAATGATGCTGAAAATTCAGCTTTGCCATCACAGAAATCAATTGCATTTTAAAACACATTAAAATAGAAAGTAAAATACCATATTTTTAAAATACAATATTACTATTTTTACTGTATTTTTTATCAAATAAATGCATCTTTGGTGAGCATAAGAGACTTCTTTCAGAAATATCGTATTATACAAGAGCTGAACTGTGTTCACGGTATATTTAATGGCTGAATGAAATTGTGATCTTGTGGAAGCAAAAGCGAACTCCTGCCCTGGGGCTGATTTGTTTAGGCAGAGTCAGTGGTCAGACACTGAATCCTCCTTTGAGGCGTGCGTTACAGTGCCCTTTCACCGGTCATACTGCCAGCCAGCAAACTGTAGCTTTCACAGAGGTCAGGCAGAAGGGACACTTACCATATGATAAAACCGCAGTCGATACGTGTTCATGCTGTGCAGTTTCCCTGCCTGTGTGTTAACCTCATGCAGGACGTGAAAGGACAGTAAGAGAATCAATAATGTTTGATCAGTGGGTGCTGTGGATGCAGGAAAAGCTTAGTACAGATCTTACTGACTGCACAATTACAATCAACCATCAGATGCCACTGCAGAAAGCAACGGAATCCAACAAGGGAGTCAAAATCAATAGAAGAGCATCGGAAAGATAAGATGGAACGTAACCAATAATTATGCTTCAGCGCTGAAAGACTGGCAGCTTAAAAATGCTCTTGTTATCTGAGCCCATTAGAAAGAAGCACTGTGGGAGTTAAAACACTTAAAACATAAATATCGGTGTTGTACAATCCGTTGCTAAAAGAATGGAAGAGGAATGTTTGCCTAAAGTGCCTTCAGATTTTGAGCCAAGTTAATAAATCAATAGTAGTTTTACAATAGTTGCATAATTGTACTTAAAAATTGAGTAATATTTCTCTTCGATCATTTGAGTTTGCCATGTTTTTTGTTTTCATCAAAAATACAGTAAAACATGTCTTTGAGGCAAGATGGAGTCCAATCTTAAGAATAATACATAATAATACCTAACTGACTATATAGTGGGCTGGATTATATGCAACTATATACGTGTTTACAAAGCATATTGATTGTCTTTTAACACGTCGTTATTTTAAAACTCTTGAAACTGTGAAAAACACTGGGGGGGGGTTCTCGCATTTTCTCTATTTTTGTAAATCTTTTCAAATATCTGCACCCCTATTGACTATCTCTGATGTGTAACTTTTATAGTATGTTCTAATAAAAAAAAATAAAAAAAGAGTTAAAAAAATACAGTGAAACAGTAACATTTTGAAATATTATAAGCACTTTCCCATCAAATATTATGAAATTGAAATAATATTGCAATTTAAAGTAAAACAGTCTATTTAAAAGTGTGTCTTCAGTGTCACATGATCATTCTAATATGCTGTTTTGCTGCTCAAAAAACATTTCTTATTAGTATTAATGTTGAAAACAGTTGTGCTGCATAATCTAATTGGAGAAACCCTGAATACAAAACAAAATTTAAAAAAAAGAAAAAGAAAACACTAATAAAGAATAATAAAATAAAATAAATATTTGTAAGTTTGGTTTTGGTGATACTGTAGTGACATTTATGATTGAATCAATTGTTTTGTGATATTGGTTACTTTAGAGACATTATTAATATAATAAAATGTTTAATAATAAACAGTCAGTCAATCAATAAATAATCAATAAATTGACTTGGCAGAATTTTGGTTGAGCTTTTTGTCTTTTGTTGATTTAGATCACAGCTGAGGCCATCCTGCGACTCGCTACAGATCCCGTTCTTCCATTTTACCCTTTGGATATCGCTCTTGATGTTCAGAACAAACTCAGAGGTAAGAATGCACCTTTGAAAACCTATTTTACATTCTTAATGAATTTATAACAAAAGTACAGTATGTTGGCAGAACTTCTGGAAGTTTCAGGCTGTTACACTGTGTCAGTCCTGACTCCTCCCATAAAGATGATTTACGCAGAGATCATCTGTTTGGGTGAACCTATCGATCTTCCATTCACAGTTTAAAGGGGCGCTGAATGAATGACCTTGATTTCTGCATTTGTAAAATTCAAATTGGTGCCAGCCATTTCTCGGCTCAGATCAAATGGGCTTATAAGCTTCAGACCTGATTGGTCATCACTCTGGCACTTTTCATAAAGAGCTTTACCTTAGATCGGGAACAAAAAGGGAGAAAATTCCCACAAGAGGAAAACGCTTTATACTTTCTACTTCATCAGAGCCAAAGAAACCCAGAGGTAGTAATTAACTTTTGACAGGCTTTTATTTCCAAATGTTCTCTACATTTTCAAAGACTTGCAGAATTGGATTTCAGAGATTCAAATAACATTAAATGATTATACAGTGGCTTGCAGGTATGCCGTTTTTCACCTCTGCAGAGACATTGAGGGCTTCTCCTCTGAATCTGTTCTGGCTCTCTGCTGGAGAGATGCGCCTTTGTGTTTAAATATTCATGAACACAGAGAAGAGGACAGGTGAGAAATGTAATTGCCACATAATCCTGCCACATGAAGACAGACTGCAAAGCCCTTAATGCTGTGCAGTATTGATATTTCATCAGACACGCGCCAAACACTCGTGTCCGATCTTTTGTTTTACTGTCTCGGCTGCAGCGGGGCAGAAAGACTGAGGCATTGCTCGCCTGAGAAAATCCCACAGATGCTTCGTGAAGGCATTTTCACTGTCACTGTTTGGGATGGAAAACATCCCGAATATTTTTTTACGTATTGACGCTTCCAGCTGTTTCCTGACAGATATACACTAATGTGAAGTCTCCTCCAGATGTCAATGTTGAGTTAAACCTTGTGATCTCATTGTACTCAATACCTTTGTCAGGTATATTAAAAATAAAAGCACATTCAAGTGGCTAGAAGCATAACTGGAATTCCCAGACCATAATATATATTTGCACACCATTGTTCAGAAGTTTTATATTTTTTATATGAAGTAATGGCTGATATCAATAAATCACATTTTAAAATAAATTCATATAGATAGTTTAAAAAATCTTCAATTGTAATTTTTCACAATATTACTGTTTTTTTACTGTATTTTTGATCAAATATATCCAGTCTTTGTAAGAGTCTTTAAAAACATTTCACTTAAACTATTATTATTATTATTATTATTATTATTATTATTATACATACCTTGTTTTTGCATACACCATCAGTCAGTTGGGATTTTCTTTCTTTATTACAATTTTCCACATTTTAAAATAATAGTAAATTCATCAAATGTATAATTGTTATATGTTAAATTAATACAAATATGGAATTATGGAATTAGGAATTATGCAATGACAAAAAGAGTTTAAACTATCAAATGATTAAAAAGTCTTATATTATATTTTACCTGCTTTCATGTATCCCGGCTTGGACACATGTTGACCGATATTAAAATCTACTACAATTTTCAACATAAATAATAATAACAACAATAACAACAAAATTCAGTACAAACAGCACAGTGTCCAAATGTTTAATTTGTAGCGTATAGAGATGATGGATGCTTGGTGGCTAGGACATTCTCTCTCTCTTTCCTCATGCTGTGTTATGGTTGGAGTTTCAGAGACATGAAAATTACAGTATTCATGAGGAATAATGAATCGAGTGAGATCAAAGAGTCATGGCTAATTGAAACCTTTGAGATCTTTTGTTCCCTTCAGATTCAGACAGCTCATTGATGTTCAGATTATTTTAGAATGACTCGGCAGAGTGAAGAATGAAGACTGCCAGACATCTGAAATCATACAAGTTGATCACTCACTGGAAGATAACTTTATAACAAGACTCTTATTGGTGTTGGGAAGCTACATTAAAACTGTAGTTGCCACTCTTAAAACTCTTTTGAGAAAGTTAGCAACAACAAACTACTAAAAAAATTAGCTAACATTTATACTGTAAGGGAGTATTTTTTTAAAGTGTTATAATTGAACTAGTGCAGCTTTCTTTGGATTTAAAATTAAAAATAATGTGTCATATGCTTTGAAGTGAAAAACTTAAATGTGTTGGAAATTTCTGTTAGCAGAGGAGCTGTTTCTCCTTCTGTTCATCATAAAATGCACAAATACTGCAATACACAAGCAGTCACAGACATTGTTCAGTCGCAGCACTCATTCAAACATCATGTGGAGTTATTTCACTCCACTAAATAACCATTAAGCTAATTGTTTGTTATATTTTTGTTGCATTTGATATAACTTTAAATTAGCTGTTAGATATTAAGCGCTAGCGTTAGTTCTGGCAGGTCACGTGAGTCAAGCTTGCATCAGCTGATTCTCAGCTGATCACATCTACCTATAGGAATACGACACCTATAGCAGCATTCCTATATAAGCTCTATTCAGTATTATTCAGCAGCTTTTCAGCTTGCTCAGGAGCAAATGACCCTCCTCCATCCCCAGCTCCTCCTTTCGCCACAGTCAGGACTTGGCTTTCTGATATTCCTTGCTAATCAGACTCCTTTATCTTGAATAAAGTGTTACACTTAAATATCATTAAAATACATTAATGATATCTGCCTTGTTCTGTTCTGTTAACCCTAGGGGGGTTATTATTGCTGCTCTCCCTGCTCATTCATGACAGGCTGCATGGATGGGCAGGGAATTTTTTGCCCAGAAAAGAACCATACCGCCAAACCAAACTTTATGCTAAGTATCTATCATTTTGACGATAGTGGTCCTGACAGAAATCATGTTGGATGTCTAATATAATACATACAAATACATAAACAAAAGCTTTGATGATGCATTCTAATTCTAAATATAAATTACTGTAATTACCCATTGTATCCTCAGAAATCACTAAAACTTTCTATTTAATATTGTACAAACTGAAACTGTGCTTTTTTTCTGGAGACTTGCTCACCAATGGATCCTCTGTAGTGAATGGGTGTTCTCAGAATGAGAGTCCAAACAGCTGATAAAAACATCACAATAATCCACACCACTTTAGTCTATCAGTTAACATGAGATGTTTTAACTTTAAATCATTGCTTCTGACTAAAATACGAGTCCTCTATACATAATGTTATTTTCTGTAGTGCAAAAGTCATCTTGTCTGAATCAGGAAAGAAATATGCACAGATCAAACGCTGTTTACAAGTGAAAATAGTCCTAAAAAATATGTACTTTATGGATTTTGAGGAGAGAGGACAGCAGGGGATGGGCTTTTTCACTAGAGGAAGCGTTATTATGGATTAGGCACTCGTATTTTAGCCAGAAGTGAAGGTTTAAAGTTAAAGCACCTTAATTATAGATTTGTTTCATACAAACATTTCACAAGATGGATTGGAGTCATGCGAATTACTGTACTTGTGGATTATTGTGATGTTTTATCAACTGTTTGGACTCTCATTCTGGCGGCACCCATTTGCTGCAGATGATCCATTGGTGAGCGAGTTATGTAATGCTAAATTTCTCCATATCTGTTCCAATTAAGAAATAAACTCATCAAGATCTTGGATGGCCTGATGGTAATTTTTGAGTGAACTATTCCTTTTAGATTTTAATGTTTTGTTTTGTTTTTTCTTCCAATTAACTGACAGCCTGCTTTAGCTGTTTTATAAGTTTACACAGTAAAATCCTTTCTGGAAAAGCTGTCTTTGAATTCATCTTGTTTAAAGCCCCACTGCTACTGCCAGATGTTTTGGGGGATGTTGCATCACATCTCACACTGTTTTTTTAAGCTTTTGCCACAAACATTGCAAAAGTGTGTCAATAGTCAACTTTTAAAAAATAATCTTGAGAACGCTGCATTCCTTTGTGCTCCGTCTCGCTGTTTATAAACGGCCACAAAAGAAAAGCATTTGCATTATGCACACACACACACACACACACACACACACACACACATAGATATTGATATATCAAATAATATGTCAGTTTAAAATAGAGTAACAATCTATGTGTTAATTTCATGCTTGCATGTGTGTCTTGTGTGTGTCTGGTATGATATTACTATAGTTGCTTTCCCACATCTCTCTTGTCTGAAGCCCTTGGCACAAACATGGAACATTGAAGTGATATGCATTTCGTCATTTGTGAAATTGTAAACCTCGGTTGAGTTGGTGACAGTTTCACTGGGTCTTCTGCTGTCTGTATTACAGTGAGTGATGAGTTACAGCAGTCCTACTGCAGGGAGTGCTTTTCATTCTGCAGAGAAAGACAAAGAAGGAGACAGTGTGTGTGTTCAAGTTTGTAGAAAAGTTTTTTTTTTTCTGTTTACTTAAAAGTTTTGCATATCCTCCGAAGAATCTATATTCATAAACATATTCTCCAATGATACCCATCACTCAGGGGGTGTTTAGCCTTTTTTAGGGCCCCAAGCAAAGTTGGGATTTGAGCTGCTAGAAATACCTGGTGGAAATTACACTGGAAATCATCATTGTTGAGTCAGATTTGAAACTTTGTGAAAGCCCTGTGGAATTTGATTTTGTAGAATTTGATTTAACAGAGTTATCCATTATTGAACTTTATTTAACATATAACCACATTCTAAGGCAGTATCACATAATTTGCTTACAAGACAATCCCATGAAGCATTGCGCCAATCTTAGTGATTTAAAAATAAATAAATTAAGAAATAAAAATCAATCAATCAATCAGTCAATACAAATTTAAGATGACCGACAAGGCAGAAAATATTGTAAGTATTAACTAATAAAATAACACAC
>NW_015548296.1:3991831-4038004 GCF_001515605.1 Sinocyclocheilus anshuiensis | reverse complement strand
CCAGATCCACCTGCGATCCCCACGAGCTCATTCCCTTCCGTGCCTCAGCAGCGGCGGGGCCTGAATCGCGGGAAGCAGATGGCTGCCCCCCTTTCCTCGAAAAGAGAGACAAACGAGAGCGGAGCTTTTCATTAAAATACGCTCGCAATGGACGCGGATTTCCCCCTCAAGGACATCGCGTGCGTGCTCTTTGCCCAAATAAACAACGCAGAGATCTTGTGTGTCATCAGGTGTCAAATAACGACGACGCGGATGCACACACCCTCTAAACGCTTTGCTAGTGCTCGCCATAATGATAGGAATATAGATCGCTCTTACCACGGAAATGCACGCTTCAAACAAAACGGTCAGTGAAGACGAAGAAGAGAATGACATGTTCTCCCGGCGCCTATTTATACTATAATCGCACCAGTAGTGATGTCGTGGGCTGTCGCCGGCCAACGTGTTGTTGGTGTTTTTTCAATGTATGCTTCAGCCACGGGTCACGACGAGGCGTTCCCCATAGCGACCCCTAGAGGACGCAGTTCGAAGTTCCCTTGAAAGGGAATCAGAAATAAACATTTAAAATGTTGAATAAAAATGAAAATATTAATACTTTTTTAAAGGGTACTTCTTTAAAGCACGAAAAAAGATTATTAAAACATTGTGATGTTTAAAATGTACATTGATGTGTACCTAAGTGTGAGACAGTCATGAAAGTGTACTTCCTTTAAGTGCATTTAAGGGCTGTTATTTATTATTACATTAACTGCATGTAGATTATATATAAATATGTTAACATGAAGTCTCAAGTGCTATTTATGTCAAATGCTGTCTAATGGCCTCCAATAAGTGAATGTTATTGTTTTCAGAATGAGTGTGCCTCACATTTTTTGTTACCAACAAAATTTAGATTTTAGTAAATGCCTCTTCTGCGTGAAAATGTGTGAAACAATCTTCAACTTAGCGACACTGTGAACTAGCCTGTTAAAATGCACATCCGTCACCCGTCACAGGCCTGACATTATCTTGAGAGGTTGTACAGTTCTTAACAGCTCCTGCTCAACACATAATAGATGCATGCTTGAGTAAGCAAGTTGAAAGATATATATCAGAATTATGTCAGTTTTTAAATGTATTCTTTTGAATTCAAGCCCTAAAACCAACCAACAATAGAGTGGTTACAAGTCATGTTACTGACACTATACTATATTTGCATATTTTTAACACATATCTTGTTAAACTGGATGAATATGCATGTCTTCGACTCATTTGTTAGCTTTTGTTTCTGGGCAGATGGAGGTATGCCAGGGGTACATCTTTGTTTAGCACACAGATTTGGCGTTAAATACTATGCTGTTTAATTTTGAGGGCCAGTGCTCTGCTGGAGTTTTGAGGGTTGCTCTTAAGCTGTCAAAACAGTTGCTGCTAACAAGAAGTGAAGTCAAGTGCAGAGCCGAAGGGTGCGTCTGAGACGATTAGGGCCATGACGATGAAGTGAAATTAGATAAAAGCTGCTTTGAGTGACGGGTAGGTGTGGTTAATAGCTACTGCAATGCATTAAGCCCAATTTGGCCATCCGTGTTATTCTACCTAAAAATGACAAGAATTATGATGTTCAGTGCCTGGAGCTATTGTGCTAAACTTGATGTTGAGGTTAAAAATGGAAAGTCATCAAATTAAGGTTATTGCTGTTAACTAACAAAATAAATTATATAGAGCACATTTTGCAAGGAAATACTGTTTCAGACATTCTACTTGAATATTCATAATTCTTGTCTTACATTTTTCAGATGACACACTGAGCCGGCCGGACCTGCTGAACGTGGCTGCATCGTTGAGAGACAACTCAGCTTTCTTCCAATCTGAGGTCATGCGTCCTGCCAATGACCCCAAAGAGAGAGATCCCGCCCACGTACGCATGCTCAACGACGTCTTACGAGACCTGGAAAAAAGCTTTCTTATCCCAAACCCACCTCTCGGCTTTTACAGGTAACTGTTGGCTTACAAGATCGCAAGCGTGGAACATGAACGACGGTTTAAAGAATCCATACATTTTCACAACATGAAATCTTCCATGCAAAGCATGATGTATCATATAAGTTTCAGAGGAAGTGAAACAAGGTGAAACATTTGGTGGATATACTTTGATATACCTGACAACAGAGCGTTATTAATTATTGAGTGTTTGGGGTGAGTGAAAGCTGAAAAAGTTTCTTGTGAGAATAGATAAAGAGAGTGGTATGTGCAAAGCCTGCAAACTTTTTGTCAAATGACTTTACAGAAAACAAAAAAGTAGCTGATATTGTTCAAGACCTTTTTTTCAGAGGGCTGACTATCCTACTTTTTCCCCACACAGGTTTATCAAGAAGTTTGTGTCTTTAAAGACTTCAAGCATCTTGTAGAATGCAAAATATTATATAAGCTTCATCTTCAAAAGCTTTTGAAAAGTGTTTGCATTCAGACAAGGAACCAAAAATGAGCTGTTAAGTTTGACAGTATTTCCACTTCTCATAGGATAGTCACATTCATGTTGAAATTCATGATGAAATGGATGGATTTGGTATACTTTTAAATACAGTTTGATATATTGATGAACAAGTAATCAACTGTTCCA
The DNA here is from genome assembly GCF_001515605.1 of Sinocyclocheilus anshuiensis. Classification (NCBI taxonomy): domain Eukaryota; kingdom Metazoa; phylum Chordata; class Actinopteri; order Cypriniformes; family Cyprinidae; genus Sinocyclocheilus; species Sinocyclocheilus anshuiensis. The sequence goes on along the minus strand of NW_015548296.1, from coordinate 4,035,408 downwards.
GTTATTATTTCCCTCAAAATCTGCTATTTTGTACTTGATATGACAGCTAATTTTAGAATTAAGAACAAAGGCTCTATGCTATTGAGTGCTATGTTGCATCGTCAGTTGGACTAAGCAACTGCAGCGTCTTGCTTTGAAAACTGTGGCATGTTGAGCTGCATGCTGAATCAGCATGCACCTGGCAGAGCGGTGGACTGTTTATCTGAAATAACCGACTTAAAGGAAAAGTTTACTAAAAAATAAAAGTTGTTTGGATGAACTATTCCAAAAGGAACCTGCTTGTGTTTTCGTTGGGGAGTGAATGATGACATCACTTCCCCATGGTCTGCTGGGGCAGATGCTGCTGAGAGACATGCAATTTGCATCTCTGTCAAATTTTGTTACCCCAGACATAAGTGTCGGAAACACTGCCTCATCTTGAAAATGAAATGTTAAATAAATAATAAAAATAAATACACAAGTAAAATAAAATTGCCTGCTTCCTCTCAGAGACGCTGTAATATTATGCTACAGTGTAGAAACGCTCATTTCGTAGTATGACAATTATATTGCATTTGTAAAAAGCTGTACTGGCTCTTTATTTTATATTCGTATGGTACAGATACAGTTTATAAAGAATTGCCTCCAGGCTCATAAAAAATGAATGATCGTAAAGATTATTAGTTGTTCATTGTGAAATACCATAATTAGCACAAGATTATAGTAGAAGTCTATAGGAATTTATTAGCCTGTATAGTCCCATGATACCCCTAAGGGGGATTTGTGGGTCGATGGACTGAAGTAACCATCATTTAGCCATTGTGCAGATGTCATCAGCTTCTGCCGTCACAGACAGCAACACTGGGATTGCATGATTCAACAATGCAGGTCAATAAATCAAGAATATTTATATATATATACAGTGGGTACGGAAAGTATTCAAATGGCTGCAATATAACAAAGAGTGAAAAATTAAAGGGGGTCTGAATACTTTCCGTACCCACTGTATATATATATATATATATACAAAAGCATCTAAGTGTCTTTCATTAAATCCAATGTTCCTGGTTGTTCATCAGCCATGATTAGGTGCTTGAAAATGCAAAGAGGAGTGAACAAAGGGTCAAGCACAATGCAGGCCTGCATTACGGAGTTAATGGTTTCTTGCGACCTTCTCAGTGGAGGAGATCTGGATCTCAAAACCACAGGACTTTGGCCAGAATTATGTGGTAAAACACTACTGCTGGTACACACACACACATCATCTCGCAGGGAATAGAAGTAAATCCCTCAGTTGACTGTGATTCACTCCTCAGCTCAGCAGAATAAAATGCTGATCTTCGGCCAGTGTCCTCAAACTCTCCTTCTCAGAATTCCACTCACCACGGCACATGTGCTGTTGGCGATGTGACAATAAAAGCGATTTGATTTGATTCAACAGGGATTTACCGATGTGCCTCTGTTGTTGATAAGGAACTGTGTTGCAGCTTGATCCATAATGGAGTGGCCGGAGATCCATAATGGACGTTCTCATTATTTCTCCTTTTTGTGTTTGGGTGAATGCTTGTTTGATCTTCCATCGATCTTCAAGGTCCACGACACACCCTGGGTGCTGCATTTCTGCTTTGACTTTTTTTTTTGACGCCGCTGTCGCCGTCTGTTGGTTTTGCTAATCTAGACTGAAGGAGGGCCCTGTTATTATCAAAGCGACATGCAATTGTAATCAGCGGCAATCAGTGTGTCCTGGAGTGGTTTTTATTAAATTAACAGAAGAGGAAGCAAACGGAAGAAGTGCGGGGAGACTCGTCAGGGTACCTGCTCATTATCTCTCTTTGGGTTCTGGCCTGTGAGAATTAACACCATCTCGCTGATCTTCACTGTTTCACCCCCTGTGTTTTATACACTTGTCTCTCTGTTTATTAATCAGTTTTAACCAGTGAATTGAAATGTAGACTGGAAAAAGATGTTTTGCTTTTTACGATATAGGCAATCCCAGTTCCCCCAAAATTACCATTTTGTTGACATATACACACTCTCATGTCATTGCAAACCCTATGACTTACTTTCTTATGTGGAACACAAAAGGAGACGTTTAGCAGCATGTTCATGCTGTTCTTTTCCATATAACGAGTGCATGGTGAATAAGGGCTGTCAAGCTTCAGTATAATATACAGTAACAAAAAACACCCTTACAGTATCATAAAAGTGACCCATATGACTATATTCCACAGACTGGAAAAAGATGTTTTGCTTTTTACGATATAGGCAATCCCAGTTCCCCCAAAATTAAAATTGTATTGACATATACACACTCTCATGTCATTGCAAACCCTATGACTTACTTTCTTATGTGGAACACAAAAGGAGACGTTTAGCAGCATGTTCATGCTGTTCTTTTCCATATAACGAGTGCATGGTGAATAAGGGCTGTCAAGCTTCAGTATAATATACAGTAACAAAAAAACACCCTCACAGTATCATAAAAGTGACCCATATGACTATATTCCACAGACTGGAAAAAGATGTTTTGCTTTTTACAATATAGGCAATCCCAGTTCCCCCAAAATTACAATTTTATTGACATATACACACTCTCATGTCATTGCAAACCCTATGACTTACTTTCTTATGTGGAACACAAAAGGAGACGTTTAGCAGCATGTTCATGCTGTTCTTTTCCATATAACGAGTGCATGGTGAATAAGGGCTGTCAAGCTTCAGTATAATATACAGTAACAAAAAACACCCTCACAGTATCATAAAAGTGACCCATATGACTATATTCCACATCTTCTGAAATCATATGATAGCTTTTATATTACAGTAAGTAATAGTAAGTACCAATAAGTACATATCACTGCAGATTCCAACAGAAATGAACTCTAGAGGCATAAAACAGCGAGCACCTGTAATCGTTTCCGTACACAGTTATGATTACAGCTCCATGTTTCGCTTTCCGGACTTAACAAGCTTGCTCGGTAGCTCAGCTAGCATGGAATTGGACTTAGGATGTGGAATCCTTGGGTACGAATCCAGTGTAAAACATGACTCACGATGAAAGAGCTAAAATATAAAATATACGTCATATTTACGTTCATCTATTCTGGGGAAAAAAACGTATAGCGCCACTTAGCGTGGACATTTCACATTGAATAAGTCACGAAATGTACATGATGCTACGTATTTCGAATCTCGCAAAAAAGTTCCCACAGGTACATTTTCGTCAAGGTGTGACATCCTTTTTATGACTTCAGTCCCAAAAATAAATTCATATGGGTTTGAAATGCCATACGAGTAAATAAATCATAAACAAAAATGTCACTTTTGTCTTTTGTCAACTTTTTGTTGTGTCATTATTGAACACGCTTGTCAAACGTAACTGTTCCTTCGGTGTCAGGCTGCAGGTAAGAGTTTGACCTCACTAGCACTCACAGACACTCTAGAGGGTTTGTTCCTACAGATAAAACAAACGCCAATATGCAGTAGATATGGAAAAGATAGTATCTGGACCCACGCAGGGGACTCCGCTGTGTACGCTAAACTCGATTTGTAGCTGCTGTGCAGGTAAACTCTTTCTCCATTAAAAACAAAGTATATGGTGTTACCAGGGAGCCCAGATCAATATCTCAAAGATTTTATGGAGAGTTATATAAGAAGACCTCTAGCAAAAGTTGCTGTAAAAACGACATGACTGAAATTGTAAAAAAAGGGACAAGACTTGGAAAATGAACAACCTGCACTACTTGTCATTGTGGGTCAGTAGTTTAATTGGTCTTATGTTGCATCTAAAGATCTGGATTGTGGAACTTGTGCTTTTGGCAAAGGTGTTTTAACTTTGTAATGTAATGTTGAAAACCTGTAAACCTGGTAACTTTAATGTCTGTTCAAAGAAGGGAGGTGATGGACAATAACTCGCAGCTCTTCACACAGAACAGTATTCCATCGCTTAGCATATATGTGGAAATAGCAATACTTTTTATGGGAATAATATACATTAAAATAATATACTTAAAGGGATAGTTCAGTCATCATTTATTCATCCTCATGTTGTTCCAAACCTGTATGAGTTTCTTTCTATTGTTGAACACAAAAGAAGATATTTGGAAGAATGTGTTTAAGCACACAGTTGACGTAGCCATCGACTTCCATAGGGAAAAAATACTAGTCTGACTACCGTCAACTGTTTGATTACCAACATTCTTCAAAATATAATATTTTGTGTTCAACAGAAGAATCTCCTACAGGTTTGGAACAACGTGAGGGTTGAGAAAATGACAGAATTTTCATTTTTTGTTGAACTATACCCTTAAATGCAAACTTAAAGTAATGTTTTTGGACCCTTAACTGTATGTTTAACAGCAATTAAATAAAAACGAACTATAGTTTAGATTATAATAAATGCATTTAGAGTACTTTTTAACTCGCTAAGTTGGATTTGAGTACATCTGTATTTATACAGGCGAATAGTCTTGAAAGTGTATGCTCTTTGTACACTTAAATGGCCTTTTATTTCATAAATATCGTGTGCAGTTATGTATACTTTACAACTCATAATAATTAAAGTACAGTATGTGCTTTTAACAAAAATATGAGGAAAAATATATAAAGACGTTTAGATGGACAGAGAAAGCAAGCAAGAAAGAAAAAACATAAAAAAAGCAAAAAGAAAAGTGAGGAGCGAGTCAGTCAAAGTGTCCTTTGGTAATCAACATTCAACAAATGCTGTCAGTTGAGCTTAACTTGTATTGAGCCCGGAACGTTTCTTTAAGAACGAAGGGTAGCTACTTTCTGAGTATTATGACTCACAGGGTGAACAAAAAAAAAAGGATAACCATTTCCTTTGGGAATGAAAAGAGAGTGTTTGCGATGTGGACATTTCAGTCTTTCACTTCAAATAAATCACACCGATAAAATGCTCTGAGGTCTTTCACTGTACTGTGTTTTTAAAGATTAATAATTCTGTTAAAATGCTAACAAACAGTAAGCTAACACATTTATTCCAGCTCTAAATTTTATCTCTGGCTTGGTGATAGGAGAACAAGCTCTGTTCTCATGTGATTTCTACCTTCCAGTTAGCAAGTTCATTATAAAGTTTGCATTCTGAAGGTCACAGGCTCTTTCTCAACTTTAGTCGACCTGTTTACAGGTAAAGAATTGTCTCGTTTATTGAAGCTGGTTAAAACACTCCAAAAACAGAAACCAATGCGTGACCCTGAACCGTGAAGAAAATAGCCCATATAAGTCTGTTAATATTGTCATGCAGGAGTTCGGTTGATTTCTACGTGGTTGCTCCAAGGTTGTTTTAAGACACGTTGGTATTGATTTTGTTTTGTATTTATGCTCTGTGTTATATCTGAATGTAAGTACAGTACATGACAACATATAAGTCGTTACGTATTTTCCTCTTACTGTAGCACCTCTCATCTCCTTGGACAGTCATGCGAACTGAATGCATGATGAAAGGCATATGCGGCATATCTTAAATCTAGATTATTTTAACCTTAAAGCACAGATAGGGTAGATTAGCATTGGCAACTGTCTAGACAGAGAACAGAGTACCAGTTTGAAGAACCAAAAAATGATTCAGTTTGGTTGTCTCCAAAAATTACATTTCTCAAACTGGGGTTCACAAACCCTGAGATATTTGAACATTTTTCACATTGTGATTTTTGTTGCATTAATAAGTGTTGTGCTAATATTTCGAGGGGTGAGAACCAGAAGGGCGTAAGTGACATTTCACCAACTTTACAGGAGAGCCAAAACAAAAATTGACCATAGTTTGATCTGATTTTGTGTACTTATTTCAGTCTTTTATAATAAAAATGTGTACACACATGGATGACAGGATACTTATTGAACACTATTTTAACATTTATTCAGAAAAAAAAAATCATTTTTTTTTTAAATTTATACTTTCAATCTTTTATAATAAAAATGTGTACACACATGGATGACAGGATACTTATTGAACACTATTTTAACATTTATTCAGAAAAAAACAAATATATATATTTTTTTAATTTATAAAAAAAGTCACTTGCGCCTTTTTGGCACCAATGTTTTATTCAATACGTGTACAAAAACATGGACGCATCTGCTGACAATTTGAACAAAACATTACATTAATGAGATTAAAGAAATAACAATCCATTGTGATAAAATAAAATATCACATAAAAAGCCCTTACATCAAATTAGTTAATTGAATGTGGTTAATTTTACTGAAATGGTAATCTCAGCCACTTAACAATTTGGCCAAATGGTCAATTGAAAAGCCTTTACAGATGCCTTCTCTAGTGAAAAATAAATATACAGAAATGTATTTTAAATACATTTATTTCATGCTAAATTACAAATACATTTACATGTTATTCACATACTGTATCACTAAACTGGTATACTTAAAGTCTGCTAAATTGGAACAACAAATGTTTTACTTAATGCACTTTAATTGTAAGAAAGTAGTGCTGAAGTCTAACTAAAGATATACTGAAATATATTTGATTGTGCTAAAAGTGGAACTATTGCAAGTATAATTTAGGTACTCTTTAAATGTCTTGCATTTAAAGACTGATATTATTCAAAGATCATACAATCTTCATCAGTAGAAATGTGCACTGTGCACAAGTAGTACTCCAAATAAAGTTTAATTATCATTTTTATGTCAGTAAGTATCGAGTGATATGTCAGAAAATAGACAATAAATAAAGCAAATAAAACGTTAATAGATTTTAACTAGTAGGAATGTGTGTCATAAAGAACGTTTCAGATGGAATAGTGAATTGTACATGAAATAGTAGCCTACTCTGACTGGCTGACTTGTAAAGCTTGGTGGAAATCCACATAAGGCTGTGGGATACCGTCATTTGTGCACGAAAGTAAGTCTTTCTTTTTTACAGCAATGATCCTAGGTGGACATCTGTATAACGGTTTACTCACTGCATTTCTTGTATGCTTTCCCCAGCCATCTCCTTTGTCTCTGTCTGTCTGTCCCTTCTCTGCATTCTCTCTCTTGTGGCTAAGCAGTAACTGAGTGCCTATATGATAACACCCACAGTAAAAAAATTAAAAAAAAAAGTAATGTATTTAAAATACATTTATTTCTATACTAAGTATAAATCAAATCTATTAATATATTTACTGACATATTGCTCAAGACTTACTGATATAAAAATTATAATTAACTTTAAAGACTCAAAGAAAACATCTTGGAGTGCTACTTGCTGAAAGGACCTCTGTTTAATAGTCCCAGAAGGTGCTCTTTGGTAGGGTTCAAAATTATATCTATAGAAACTACGGATCCAAGGCACTTCTTCCAGTTCCAAAATGTTAAAAAGCCTTTATTCAAACATGGCTCACTCTAGAAACATTAAAAATGACTAGAACACTGCACACTGATGCATTTCGGCCATCCAGCCTTCCTCAGAGTGTGTGGCCTTTATTCAGCCATGTTTGAATAAAGGCTTTATAATTAACTTTATTTGGACTACTACTTGTGCACATTTCTCAATATTAAGCCTAAAATGTGTTTTAATGTCAGTGTTGATGAGGATTGTATGATCTTTGAATAATATCAGTCTTTAAATACAAGATATTTAAAGTGTACTTGAAGTATACTTGAAATAGTTTCATTTTAGCACAATCAAATATACTTTAGTATATCTTTAGTTGGACTTCAGCACTACTTTCTTACAATTAAAGTGCATTAAGTACAAAATTAATTGTTCCAATTTAGCAGACTTTAAGTATACCAGTTTAGTACTAAAAGTACAATTGCAAAGTATTTTTATTAAGCACATAAATATGTATTTGTAGTATACTTAGCATGAAATAAATATATTTCAAATACATTTTAGTATATTTATCTTTCACTTGGGACATACCATCAGAATGTAAGTTATTGGTTACTACCCGCTAGCTAGCTGCACCTCGCTGACAATGAATTCTGGATACTTCATTTTCTCCCTCGTCATCCAGCTCTTTGTCACAAAATATGATTAATAATACATCTTTAGCAGTAAAAAACTGTTTTCTTCTCATGGTTGACCTACCTGGCTTACATCTGACTCAAGTGCTATCCACAGGCTTTACCCACACCTTCATTTAAAAACTGCATGTTGTGTTTACTTGTGTTATCTTTGACTAATATTTAAATTTGTTTGATGATCTGAAACATTAAAGTGTGACAAACATGCAAAAAAATAAGAAATCAGGAAGTGGGCCAACACTTTTTCACACCACTGTATTTAATATATTTTCATACTAAGTATAGTTAAAATCTATTAATATATTTACTGACATATTGCTCAAGACTTACTGATATAAAAATTATAATTAACTTTAAAGACTCAAAGAAAACATCTTGGAGTGCTACTTGCTGAAAGGACCTCTGTTTAATAGTCCCAGAAGGTGCTCTTTGGTAGGGTTCAAAATTATATCTATAGAAACTACGGATCCAAGGCACTTCTTCCAGTTCCAAAATGTTAAAAAGCCTTTATTCAAACATGGCTCACTCTAGAAACATTAAAAATGACTAGAACACTGCACACTGATGCATTTCGGCCATCCAGCCTTCCTCAGAGTGTGTGGCCTTTATTCAGCCATGTTTGAATAAAGGCTTTATAATTAACTTTATTTGGACTACTACTTGTGCACATTTCTCAATATTAAGCCTAAAATGTGTTTTAATGTCAGTGTTGATGAGGATTGTATGATCTTTGAATAATATCAGTCTTTAAATACAAGATATTTAAAGTGTACTTGAAGTATACTTGAAATAGTTTCATTTTAGCACAATCAAATATACTTTAGTATATCTTTAGTTGGACTTCAGCACTACTTTCTTACAATTAAAGTGCATTAAGTACAAAATTAATTGTTCCAATTTAGCAGACTTTAAGTATACCAGTTTAGTACTAAAAGTACAATTGCAAAGTATTTTTATTAAGCACATAAATATGTATTTGTAGTATACTTAGCATGAAATAAATATATTTCAAATACATTTTAGTATATTTATCTTTCACTTGGGACATACCATCAGAATGTAAGTTATTGGTTACTACCCGCTAGCTAGCTGCACCTCGCTGACAATGAATTCTGGATACTTCATTTTCTCCCTCGTCATCCAGCTCTTTGTCACAAAATATGATTAATAATACATCTTTAGCAGTAAAAAACTGTTTTCTTCTCATGGTTGACCTACCTGGCTTACATCTGACTCAAGTGCTATCCACAGGCTTTACCCACAGTACATTTCTCAGTGCCAACGGGGCGTAAGTGCAGTTACGCTCTTTTGGCACCAACTGGCTTAGTATGTTTAGAGTCAAGTCTTTTGGTTTCTAATGAATAACTCCAAAGTTATTAAGAATTCACTTGTGTCAGTTTGGTAGTAGAAAGAGCTCATCAAGAGCTTTCATTTGATATATATATCTCCATTTCACTCAAAATGTCACTTACGCCCTTCTGGTTCTCACATTCTGGCACAGTTTATGGAGTTCAGATTGTAATAGTATTTACATGTTCTAAATAATTCTTCTAGAATGTAAATGATTTTCACTGCTGTAATCTTACATAATCTGATGTGCCTACATGTAGAAGCTGTTTTGGTGTTTATTTTAGTGTTTAATTTGAGTTGCTGAGCATATCATTTATATGTTTTACAGGCAGTTAACTATTACCATTTTGTGTTTTATTTAAATGTATTATTTTTATTTATTAATAACATTGTTTTATGTTTTATTAATAATAATGCTTGTTTCAATTGATTAAAATTTGTATTATTATTTTTGTGGTTCATTTTATTTTTTTCATTTGTAAATTATGTTATTATTTGAATTAATTTATTTTGTGTTACTATTGGTATTTTTATTTATTTACTATTAATGTCATTATTAATGTTATTAGCTTTTATTTGGAGTCATTTTTTATTTTAAATTTTAAAAATTTTACATTTATTAATTTATTATGAATGTTTTATGTTTTATTGAAATATTGCTATTGTTTCAATGTATTTAAACAATTGTATTATTAGTATTTATTTTGCTTTATTATTTTCATTTGTTTATTAATATTTGTATTTATTAAGTTATTAATTTTTTTATGTATATTTTGGAATTACTATTTATTAATTGTATTTTTATGAACGTCAATAATATTATTATTTGAATATATTTAATTTTTTGTGGTTTATTTTAGTGTATTATTACTTTCATTTTTTTTTATAATGTTATTTGAATTTTTTTCATTAATTATAACTTTGTGTTCCATTTGAAGACCCCACTTTCTTTGGTTTCTCTCTCACACAGGAACATTCTCTATTGCTTGAGCAGACAAACTCCACGCTTCTCTATCCTGAAGGATGCCCTGGAGGTCCCCTGGCACAACAACGTCAACCAGTCCCTGACTCTGGTAACCAGCGCCATCAGTTCAGCGGACAAACTCGTAGAAAGCGGACTCGACCTGTTTGAGAATGAAAATGACATCCCGCAATGACTGCGGATGTCTGGAAAGAGACCACACCTCACGGCGTCAGAATATGACACAAATCCTGAGATCTTCTGGTCGACACAGAGGTTTCAAAGGGATCTGAAGACACTTTGAGAAATAGAGGGTATCATTATTAAGTGCACTATTAACCTGAGGTTCACTTGAGGAATTTCTTCAGGCCAATACTAAGTTATTGTTTTTGCTCCTCTAATGATGTTCAAAAATGGATCTAGAAAGATTAATGAGAAAAGAGTCAGGGAGCTCACAGGGTCGAGACTTTTTGTTCTGGGGAAAAACACCAGCAGGTTTATCACTTATATTTCCAGTCACACAAACCCAAGAGGACGACTGGAAGTCAGGACTCAAAACAGGTTCAACTTGATGTTTGAAACACGTTTCAAAATGTTTTTAGAATATATTTTATTTGGTTAATAATACTAAGACTAGTACACCATTTTTTCAAATGGCAAGCAATGACCTTTGAAAAAGGAGAAATGCTGTGACTCAAAATCAACATGGAGTCAAACTTCATAATGCAGAACGTACTAATACTGATACTGTCTGATTGAAAAGAGAAAGCTGAAAGGAAGCACCAGCAGCGTGTGCTACTGTGACAGTCTCTCAGGGGTGTTTGTTTCAGAATCTGTAGAAAAATAGGAACGGAACGAAATATTTGTTCCAAAAATGTTTGTACTTTTTTTTTTTGTACAGGTAAACCAATTTAAGTTTAACTAAGAGAGCTCAAGTCAACAAAACAAGAATTCAGGGTAATGATTGTTCTGATACTAGAAAAGGAACATTTAGGCAATACAGTAGTGGTATAGTTTGTAAAGTACTAATAGTTTTGTATATGAAAGTAGTCATAGATCAGGGTTAGTATTTTAGTTTATAGGTCATAAATTCAAGGTGAACAGAGGCAAGTCTTTAAGAGGGCTGAATTGAGTTTGCAATTTGATTGGACATTCCACCAATGAGGAGCCAGGATGGCAAATATATAAGCTACACAAACAGTGCAGGTGTAGGATGTCATAATGGACTGTGTCATGGTAATGTCATGTTAACGTCTTTTATATTCTGGCGGCCAGTGTATTTGTTCTCAGCATTTGCACTAATGTTGTTTTTCCTCTGGTAACTATTTTGGGGGAATTAAAGGGGTAAGAGAAAGGAAAAATTGAAATCGCATCATATGACCCCTTTAAGGGTTTTGAGAGCAACTAATATCTTCCCTTTTACTTTAGATACTTAACTTTTACAGTAGTAGTTCGCCCAAAAATGAAAATTTGATGTAAAACCTACTCACCCTCAGGCCATCCAAGATGTAGATGAGTTTGTTTCTTTATCAGAATAGATTTAGGGAAATTTAACACTGCATCACTTGCTCACCAATGAATCCTCTGCAGTGAGTGGGTGCCGTCAGAATGAGAGTCCAAACAGCTGATAAAAACATCACAATAATCTACACGACCCCAGTCCATCAGAAGTGAAAAGCTGTGTGTTTCTAAGAAATAAATCCATCATTAAGATGTTTTAACTTTAAACTGTTGATTCAGATGAGACAATTTTCACTGGTGAAAGCAATTCTCATATTTTAGCCAAAAGCAATGATCTGAAGTTAAAAATGTCTATAACAAACACAGCCTTTTCACTTCACAAGACAATAATTGATGGACTGTAGCTGTGTGGATTATTGTGATGTTTTAATCAGCTGTTTGGACTCTCATTCTGATGGCACCCATTCACTACAGAAGATTCATTGGTGAGCAAGAGATGTAACAAATTTAAAACAAAAAAATGAGTTGATCAAACAAACTCATCTACATCTTGGATGGCCTGAGGGAGAGTATATTTTCAGCATGTTTTTCCTTTTTTTTTTTTTTTGGTGAACAATTCCTAAGCATGAAAAACAGCTTAATTAGAAACACAAAATTCAGGGAATCTAGTTTGACCCAGCTGTAATTTATTGACGTTCCTTCAAATGAGTCACACATGCTTTTAGAGCAGCAATTTGCACTCAGATATTTAAATACCAAACATTTACCAAAATATCTTGTACTGTGGTTGTTTTTATTTATAATGTTTCATTTGTCGAGTAATCATTTGAAAGGACTTTTGCTGTTTTCTTTTTGCCATTTTATTGTTTCTTATCTGTTTACTAACCCCCTGAAACATATTTTTAGAGAGCAGCCATTTAAAACTGTGCATCATTTTTCCAGAGTCAGCGTTTCCTTGATAATTATGACAAACCTTTTAAACAGATACTGCATTTGCACATGGAGAAATGCTGTGGATCCATCTACTGCTGGCTTACTACGCTAAACAACCCAGAAGAGTCCAGCTCATTTGCATTGCACTAAAATGAACTGTTAAACTGTCAACCTGCCTGTGTGTTTGTATGTGTGCTATTGTATTTATTTATTTTATTTTCTAAATAATTATGTAAATACGTTTAATTTAATCTGTCTTATTTTTCTGTTGACCCAAGATAATTTTCAGGTTCAGTAATGTTGTGCATTGCAGTCATTTGTATTGTTTAACATTTGTATGAATTTTATATAATGTGAAATCTCTCTAAAACTGCAGCTGCAAGATGCATGAAGTGTTTTTATTCAGATTAGGATAAAGAAGTTAGACAAGAGTTTAGATTTAGTAATAGTAGGCTAGTAATTTAGTAATAGTAGGCTATTCATTCTCATCGTTAGAATAAAGGGTCGGGCAATGAAATTGAACATGTAATTGTTTCTCAGTGTAACATCTCACAACAGAAAACCACCTGCATTCAATCAAACATACAAGATACAAAGCTGTCACTGGGGTGGTACCATAAAGTAAAGTAAAAAACCTTATTTACCCCTAAATGGTGCATATACGTAAATTTTAGTACTACAGCCCTAGTGACAAGTTTTGTACCTTTTTTCATTAAAGCTGCAGTCCGTAACTTTTTTTTGGTTAAAAATGATCCAACCAGTTATAAATGTGCTTCTGATTACAGATATCCTGGGATTACAAAGATTTGTATTTTAAAGAAAACCAGTTCGAAGGGAGCATAATTTGTTTTTTGGGTTAAAAGAATTTCTTAATATGAAATTTGAAGAGTATGACAATTAGATTAGACTGTGCAGAAATTGCACACTAATACACATTACTCATAGTCACCAATGCTGATGTTGTTAACATTAATATAAAATAAAGTATAACAATAATAATAATTTGAACGGTTTGATGTGATATGAGCTAACTGATCTTTATATTTAATCACCATTGGTAGCGAGATTTATGGTAATGCTTTTTTCTCCAGTTGGTCAGAACAAATGTGGCAAACTTGTTACTTGTTCAGATGGCAATATACGGTGAAAATTCTTATTTGGGTCATATTCCAAGACGTAGGCTAGAATCTGTGATTGCGAAGTACAGTAAATATCCACACCGGTGCGGTGACTGCCTGCCACACATACTCTTCAGAACATTAGATTCATCCGCGCTGGAGCCTTGCCGAATCACAACCCACGCAAGCTAGATAATTCCGCACACAGCTGCAATTTCAGGTTTTCAAACAGAGATGGCGACAAAGAGGCAAAACTTACGGACTGCATCTTTAAGTAAACCCAGACAGTGTGATCAGAACTCCTACACAAACCAGAAGGGGTTTATTTAGCAAAAAACAACCATCTGACTATATGTTATCTCGCTTATTATGCGGCTACTCACCAAATAAATTCATTAATATGCTTATTTTTAACAATAGTGTAGTAATCTGATGTCATTTTCACTACAACTGATAACTGAGACAAGATGGTGGAGTTTTGCTTGCATTGAACAAGAAAGTAACATTTGTTTCAGTTAAGGTGTAGTCACATATCGTTGTTTGACAAATTTTTGGGCGTGAAATCTAATCATTTCAATAGGAATCCATCCGACTTGGAATTTTGTGTGGGGGCGAAATGTTTCTCCACATAGATTTTGCAGCAGGTTATTCATTCAAATTCGGAAAGTGGAGAACATTTTCGCCCCTCACAAAAAATTCTAGATCGTGTGGATTCTTATTAAAAAGACTGGATTTCGTCCGTGAAAATTTGCTGAGCAATGGTAAATGTTCACCTTTACTTGAATAAGCGGTCTAATAAACATAGAGTTGTTATAGGCAACGGCAAAATATCTAAACCGCTAAATGCCCTGATTGACCAGTCAGAAACGAGTATTCCTGAAAGCCGTGTACTGAATACATATGTAGAGTAGATCTGTAAACAGTTTTTCCCAGTATTTTTTTCCATGGCATCACATTATACTAAAATCAGTATTGTTGTAAATGCAGTGCATGTTAAATCACTCTTGTATATGGGATGTCAAAGCTTGAGAACACCCAGTGTGGAGAGCAACACTCCTGAACATAATTCATAGAGTGTGTTTGGTGACACATACTAAATGACATTTTATTGCATTTAATGTCCGACACTAAATGACATTTATGCTTTGTCTCAATGGTCCACAGAGGTTGAATCCAGACTTTTTTATAGCCAGTGGGGCATTAAATATAATTGTGTTGTCTTTAGTTTGATGTCTCGTGGACCCACATGGGTCAGAAAACACCTAATGGATGGACAATGTGAACACGCTGTCGCTGTTTAAATGGGTGGAAGGTTTTATTTAATTCACGGTATGTTGGAGAAAGGAATATTTAAAATGAGAAGCAATATAATGTGATATTCAAAATGCACTTAACTCTAATAAGGGTAGAGAGGATTTTTAGATGCATGTTATTTTTTTCTCTGCTTAATTTGTACGCCACGGAACATAAAATGATCCTAAGGCAATAAATACCAGTGCTGGAATAACATCAGTTGGATCATCAGTCTCATTTCATTTCTCACTGAAAGACTGTTTCACAAACCATATAATGATAATCTGCCTTTTTCTGTCAAGTATAGATGAATTACAAGTGATTCTGATGGCCAATGTTAATATAATAATACTGACCCCGGCAACCGGCGGGTACTCGGGTTCTAGTGCACTCAAACACCTATGTTGTCTTCACAAGTGTTTAGGCTAAAGTAATCAAATTATCCTCAAGAGTTCATTTGTTTTCTCTTAGGAACAAATCTCTGAACAAAAATTTCCTTAATGAGCTTAATGATGAAATCTGTGTCAATGTATCTGTTTTGACATTTTGGCTTACAGCCATTTAAATAAGCTTTTTTTTTTTTTAGCAAAAAGTTGTATTTCTTTCCACACAGCTGCTCTGTCATTCCATTATATTTGTTTCCAAGTACATGTGATAATCACTTTTGTTATTTGACCATCCAAGAGGGAGTTATTCAAATCTGTTGTTATAAATGTCTTTAATCATTGCAGTCGTAAACAGAAAAGGGAAAAGGTCACAGCCTTCTCTAAAAACTGTATGGGGAGAGTATTAAAACACTAATGCTGACTTGTAAAGTTCCTTGATTTAAAGGGGTCATATGATGTTGCTAAAAAGAACATTATTTAAGTTATGCCTTCTTTCTTTGCGTGAACATTTGGGCGGCGTTATGCAAATCTTCCCACATCCTGACGTAGATATGTGGGGCCGTGTTAGAACGAGCCGTTTTAGGTAGGCGTGGCTGACTCTTAACTTGTATAAAGAATATCTCTTTGGATTTGAGACTTTAGTCTTTGCAACTTTACAGATCTTCTTTATGCACCAAGAGCTTGTAACACTCCAAAGAGAAAGGAAAAATTTAAATCGCATCCTATGACCCCTTTAACATCAAATTGCTATTCAATTTAAAAGAATTCCTGAATATGTTTGTTTTATTATAGTTTCGCCTTTTGCTCTTATTGTTTTCCTTCAAATTACAGTATCAGTAGCAGCAGTGACATTACAACGCGCGCACTTGCAACTCGAGGCGCACGCGCAGCATCACGCGCTTCCAGTAGGAACGCACGCGAGAAACGGGATACATTAAATGCAATGATGGCGACAGCAGCAGAGGGGATCTCAGAAAACACTGTGACACCAGTGTCTTTCAAAAGCGCAAGGAAAAACCAGGATAGACCCTGGAAACTGAGCTTTATTTATCTGCAGTGCTGTGAGTATCAGGGGAGAGAGAGATCGATGTGTGATAGCAACGCAGAGGTCTAAAATACCCACCCCGCACTATATCACTGAATTGAACATTTAACACCATATTGCATAACGGACAGAGCACGTTACATCTTTATATCTCTCCTGATTTGCCGCCTTCATGTCCAGTTCAGAGATACAATACCATGACGTCATTCTCCTCCGCTGAATGCTCCGTTAACGTGCACCTCACACGCATGCATGGGAGAAGCTTATTTTTTTTCTAGTTGTTTCTCTTGACAGGAGTTGTTATTTGATCTTTTCCGGTGTTATTTTTATGCGTTATGGCTTTGTTTATTGTCAAAATGTAAGTTGAGAAATTGAACCGTTTCTTTAAGTTCGTCATAGGCTTGCTTAAACGTCAACCAGCATCTGATTGGATTCATGTTGAGACATTTAAAAATATAATTTAAAAGAGTCGTTTATCCGAAATGACAATTCTGTCATCATTTACTCACCCTTGTGTTGTTCCAAACCCGTGTGATTTGGTTTCTTCCACAGAACGGTAAAGGAGAAACAGCTGTAAACAAATCAGTGAGTCAGTGAGTTGAAGAACCGGATCTGTTCTGTTCGTTAACGAATAATTCAGATCGGTTTCTTGTACTGTCTCGTCCGAGTTAGTTGAAAACAATACATCTTTCACAGTAAGGTTTTTCTAAGCTGTAAATAAAACAAAGATTAATGGAGCAGGTTCAAGAAAATACTATTTCTGTCTTTCTACCTCAAAATTTCACGTTTAATTAAACCTGTTTTCTCGTCGTTTCTTTGTAAGTATTTGTGAAATTTAATAGCAGTGTTATTGTCTCTCATAAATGCACCAAGGAAAACTAGGGTGGATATTAAGATTTAGTAGTGAATGACAGTATGAAAGTTCAATCAATACTGTATATGGACAATACAAATAGAGAGTATTATGATGTTCAAAATTCGGTTAAAATGACAAAGTTCAATAAGTAAAGTATATATTCTTAGATTGGGACATACAATCTATTTCTCATGAATAAAATATGAACAGATAAATGTGAAACATGTTTATGTAGGGAAAATGTATCCCGTATAAGGTCACACTTTATTTTAAGGTCTAATTCTTGCTATTAACAAACCATTAACTACGACTATTGCCTCAGTAAACTCCTAATTTGCTGCTTATTAATAGTTAGTATAAGGTAGTTGTTAAGTTCAGGTATTGGGTAGGATTAGGGATGTATATGGTCATGCAGAATATGTGCTTTATAAGTAGGCCTACTACTAACCAGCTAATATGTTAAAGGGATAGTTCACCCAAAAATGAAAATTCTGTCATCATTTACTCACCCTCATGTCGTTTCAAACCTGTATGAGTTGCTTTCTTATGTTGAACACAAAAGAAGATATTTTGAAGATTGCTGGTAATCAAACAGTTGGTGGTTGCCATTGACTTCCATAGTATTTTTTTTCTTACTTACTACTTCTGTACTTACTTATTGTCATCCATCATCTTGAGTGTGAGTGTGGGCGTAATTCAAATCCGCAAATAGCTGCCCCATAATTCTGCCTGCGAAGATTGTATACAGTATTTCAGGCATTCTGTCAATTAATCAAATCTGCCCATTTACCAGCTTTACCGAGACTTGTTATTTCTGTTATTTGCTAGCTTACGGCATTGACGAATCTCTTTCATCTCTCAAATTTCATTTCCTGGCATGTCATATTATTACACAAACTCATATCTCTGAGCTGAGAGTTTATTTAGGGGCCTGATGATATGGCCATGCTGCTTTTACAGATAACAAAAGTTGTTTTTTTTTTCTGGTATTTTTAGACATGAAATGCTAATATCACTCCTTGCCGACGAGAATACCTGGTTTGTTGTACTTTGAGGCAGATAAAAAGCCTTCAAGGATCATTTTTCCATTTTAACAATAAGTGTTTATTCCCTGATGATATTCGTGCATCTGTAACTAATCCTGCCCAAACATTTACACTGTAATTGGAAAATCAAATGCTATCTGTAGTGTCAGCAAAGTCAATTTGAACTTTTCAGTCTGGCTTCTCATTCGTGACTGCCGCTGTTATTTCTCTGTGAGAGGCTAATCAGAAGCATCTTATTAATATGCATCAAAGAGTCGTGGCGTAATTTTTGTAATTAGGCCAGAGGAGAAGTGTTTATGCTTAGGAGTTTTTTTCTCTCTCTCTCTTCTATGCAGCACAGTTCTTCTTGCATTGCTTCTCTCATTTCACTGTACAGCTGCTCTTCAATCCTTACCTGCACACATGTAAATCTTGACTGCCACCTCGGGTTAGAGCTGAAAGAGTTGAGCTGTGTTAAGACAAGGTGACATTGTGATGGTTTGATAGGGAGGATCTTTTATTTGATCAAAGTTTTTATACTGATAGTATTAATATCCCTCTCTCTCTTGTATGTTTGTTGGGCTAATTTGATTATGGTTTCAGACAGCAATAAGAGTGGACTATTCTCAGCTTCATTTAACTTATTTTGGCATTGTTGACAAATTTTGCCAGAAATTTTCCTTTTTTATTTTTTATTGTGCATTCAAAACAGCCCCTGAACTGAAATAATAGCTACTAACATCCAAATTAAAATAAAACACTACTGTAAATGGATCAAAAGTGACAGTAAAGCCATTTATAATGTCACAAAATAATTTCAAATAAATGCTTTTTAAAATGTTCTATTCATCAGAGAATCCTGAAATAAAGGTGCCATGGTTTTCCACAGACATATTAAGCGGCACAACTGTTTGCTAACATTGATAATAATAAGAAATGTTTTAATGCATCAAATCAACATATTAGAATGATTTCTGAAGGATCATGTGACACTGAAGACTGGAGTAATGATGCTGAAAATTCAGCTTTGTATCAGTACAATTTAAAATAGAAAACATTTTAAAATGTAATAATATTTCACAATATTGCTGTTTATACTGTAGTTTTAATCAAATCATAGTTCATCATTATTGTCAAAATACACAAAACCAAATGAATAATAGGTTAGATCAATCATAGGAAAATTCTGTTATTTTTTTTATCTGATGAACTGTCCCTTGTTTTCATTTATAGTTATGTGGTCAACATCATGTATCATTTATGTACATGTGTTCATCCAGTGCACAAATCAGCTTCCCTGTTACCACAGATGATGTGAATTATGCATACAAGAAATACATTCATTAATTCTGTTCTGTTATATTAAACATTTGAACACATGTTGTCTCTCCACAGATTTTTTAACAATTGCTACAATACTGGGGACCGGGATCCTGGGTATGTAAAATCTTAGTGTGCAATTAAAAATATACCAAATAGCATTATGCTGATTTATCTCATTTAGTCCTTGTTATTTTTTGCACAGCATATAAGACAGATGTTCACTGATCCACAGCAGTTCAGAAAAGACTGCAGAAGATCTTATTTTCTTTAATTAACTATTGGAATGGAAAAGGAAGGAATAAAATCCATGCATGCGAACATTAGCAGGCAAAATGGAGTTAAACATAATTTCTCAATGGGTTTTCAGCAAGACTATATTCTGTTTTGTTAATGATATACCCAGGCTTTATGGTCTGAACAGTAGCAGGTATATATTTATAAGACACCGCAATTACATGGAGCATTGAATTTAACTGTTCTGTTTCAGTGAGATTTAATAGTTGTTAAAAAAATACATTTCTCTTTTGATTTCCTCCTATCTGAGTTAAATCATTTTAAAGTGTTCTTCTAGCCATAATAAAATTACCACCATCAAATGATTCAGTCTAGAGATAATATCTGATATGAGTGGCTGAATATGTGAATATGTTTGCTTTAATATAAGGCCATGCAGATATATTCAGAATACATCAGATTCTGTCGTGACATAATCATCAGATAAGGTTTTTTTTTTTTTTTTTTTTTTTTTTTGTAGGACTGCCTGTAACTATCGCTTGGGCAGGTCTGGTGCCTTTCTTGATATCCTTCCTTGTAGGCTTTCTAGTGCAGGTAAGATGTTTTTCTTTTTCTTTTTTTTCGTTGTTGTATTTATTCTGATATTGTTTTGGATTCTTAGCTCCGTTTCAAACGACTTTAACGTTTCAAAACTGACATGGTTTTTCAAAACCGCTGCTTCTTTTGGTAATTATGAGGTGGCTTCTTTTTCTATTCATATTTTCATCTTCTTCTTTTATTGAACCATTTTCTGACATTTGATGGAGTTGATTTTGACTTCACAGTATCTACAGTTCTAAAGCAGATCTTGCGTTTTGATAATAACATGACATTGCGACTGACATTTGTCTTGTTTGACATTTAAGAGAGACTTATTGTAAAAAAATGTCTGAATCTTCAAGCTTTGAAAAACTTACTTATGCTGCTGTCTTTGATTCTTTTCCAAATTCAGTTCCTCTTTTAGAACTTTTGTGCTATTGCAGCACAAAAAAATTAGGTAGCATTTTTATTTTAAAGGGGTCATATGATGCTCTTTTAAAGATCATTATTTTGTGTATTTGGTGTAACAGAATATGTTGACATGCTTTAATGTTCAAAAAACACATTATTTTTCAAATACTGTACAGAAACGGTCGTTCATAAAATGCATTGCTGTTCTGTTGTAAGTAATCTTAAAGATTCCTAAATGCATCTACTTTCGGAAGGCCAAATAAAGTGCTTTTGCTTTCGCCCAGAAACACACAGCGTCTCCCTGACATGGCTGCATCAACACTAACTGCGGTTCCTGAAACCACGCCTTCTTTCTTTGCGTGCACATTTGGGCAGCATTATGCAAATATTTCCACATAGTGAGGTAGATATGTGGGGGCGTGTTAGAACGAGCCGTTTTAGGGGGGCGTGGCAGAATCTTAACTTTGATAAAGTATATCTCTTTGGTTTTGAGACTTTAGTCTTTGCAACTTCAGGGATCTTATCTATGCACAATCAGCTTGTAACACTCCAAAGAGAAAGGAAAATTTGAAATCGCATCATATGACCCCTTTAACAACAAAATCTTCAACAATTTACTCTGACCGCAAACCATCAGCCACAGAACTCGACAGGATGTCCAGCAGACTTCCACAGATTAAAAAATAAATAAAAATCATAAAAACCTACACAAATGCATATAAATTTAAATGAAACAGTCAGCTTTTAAGAGCACACCGGCATCTTGATGGTCTTTAAACTGCCATTTTTTTTCAAACGAACATATTTTCTGGATTTCTTGCAAAATTAGAAAACATTGTGTCTGCAATAACTTATTTAGAATAAATGTTGATTCATTCTCTTTTAGGCTCTGCTCATTTACCTGTTTGTAGATTTGCTTCAACGATGCCGTTTAGCCCAACTTGAGGCACTGAAGGTAAACAAATTACACTACCGTTCAAAGGTTTGGGTACAGTAACATTTTATTTTTCTATCACAGGAATACATTTTATTTTACAATATATTAACAAAGAAAACCGTTATTTTGAATTGTAATAATATTTTTTAAAATTACTGTTTTACTGTATTTTGATCATTAATGGAAAATAAATGCAGTGAGCGTATGAGACTTCCAAAAATATATTTTAAAAAAATCTCTCCCAACCCCTGAACAAAATTATAAAAGTGTAATTGCATTCACAAATGAGGCAAATGCACAATAGCTAGTTTAGTAGTAGAATGATAATGTCAAATCAGTTAATTGTGTTGATGAAGATGATGTATTCTGGTGTCCTGTGCCAGACTGCAGAAACTGAGAGGATCTTAATGGAAGAAGTCGGTTCTGCAGAACCTCCGACACAAAATGCAGAAGAGGAAGAAGATGGGGAGGAAGTGGAAGAGGCAGGTATGACACATTATAAAAAGTTACTGAATGAAGCATCTGACTCTATGACTCTATTTATTTATGGTTTGTTTTCATTTTATGTTATTTTAATATTTTTTTCTTTTACATTTTTTTCCTAAATATGCCGGTTAATCAAATGTTTGAAGAAGATTATTGACTGAAAAGTTTCTAATGAAGATTTGCATGCTTTGCCAGTTCATAGGGTTTTGCTAGTCTTTTCATTTTCAGTGTAAGTGAAATGAGAAGAATATTTTAGGATCTAATATCCTGCAATGCAGCTTTGACTCCTAAGTCTTTGGAATACTTATTATCCACAAGAGATATGATCCTCAAAGCCAATATTTTTTTATATGAAATACACTGTTAAAAAAAGTGCTATCATAATTTGTTTTGTTTTTTTAACTAAATGTCTTGACTGAATTTACAAGGGTAACAATCAGCTAACGGATCATTTTGAGTATTGTACCAAACACACAAACAGAGGTTACTAAATGTGACAAGAAATTCAGCAACATTATGAATAGAATGGAATAGAAATGGTTAAACAAGGCAACTATAATTTTTCATGCCCCATGCTAGGAAGAGGGAAAATGGAACCACAGAACCATGCTTGCTCGATAGTAAGTACATCAAATGCTGTTTTATTTGTTGATTTTATTTTTAGAATTATTACATGGTCTACTCGTATTTAGATAACCTTAAAGTTTTTAATAAAGACTTGATCCTTGGATTTATATATCTCTGTGATTTCCCATCTCTGTAGGTATTACTTTACCATTGTTGTTTAGAGGCCAAGGCTCAGTGGTAAATTTGGCGCTGGCACTCATTTAAAGTAAACATATTTGTATTTGCCTTCATTCTTGCTGTTTTCCCCGCTGTTTAACTGGTTAGATGGGAGGTGGTAGGCCACGTAAATCAGTAGGAAGTATAGCAGGAAACAGATGGCAGCTGTATTGTTTCTTTGCTAAAAGGACTACAGGGACTGTTAACGGAACCAGATCGGAGAGTAACGCAGAGGCTACGCTGAAACGCTTTAGTATTAGCGCTAACTAATCAGGGCTCATCTTGGCCCACGCAACAGAGACATTAAGTATTTTTGACATGAGATGGAGGGAATAGACAGCTAATGAAGATGAATGAGGCAAAGAGAGGGGGCCGCACTGTCAGCGGGGATGATGGGCGAGAAAAGAAGCCTTCCTGTGAACGTCAGTGGGAATCACAGCCATCTGACACAGACACACAAATTGAAGGCTCATCTCCAAGTCACTGACCCACATGGTACTGAAGTAAAAAACGGTAACTTACTGTAAATATCCTGAACTTGGTTTAAGCTGCGTATGCTCATTATTATCAAGTTTTATACAACAGTTCTTTCTGGTCCTTAAATCTGATTGGCTGAGAGCAGTGCAATATTCTAGTGATAACAGAGCTATAACTGTTTCACCATTTGTATCTCTCCGTTTGCGGTATTTCTCACAGCGAGTGTCATGGCGGATGCCCAGACCACTATAATTTTATAAATAATAGTTTTTGTGTAACAAAATGTAGTTTTAAGAGTTTTTTAGGTGAGAATGTACTTGTTTAGACTTAAAATGATCAGTTTATTAATAAAGATAACGTCTATTTGAAAATTTGCTTCAGCGTTTTCGGAGATATAAGCTCCAGGGCGTCAGCGGATGTTCAGCGCTCATGAACCCGCTGAGGTAAAGCAGCCTTACCTCGGCCAGATCTTCTGGAATTTGCCACTGGCTCTGATGTCTCTATAGTGGTTAAACATGAGATATAATTTGTTTTGGGTAAATCTAATGGGCAGTCTTTGGTCTCATTAATCTATTATTTGTTCCAGAGCAAATAGTTTTGGTTGAGGGCAAAATCTCATCACGTTGCATTTTATATCATTTTAATGCTGTATATCAGAGCGCTGCCTTTGTACTTTTGACTGAATTGCCTAGCAACTTTTATGATGGCTGTTGTTGTTTAATAAATATTATTATTCAATAATAATATTTTATATAAATAATAGAAGTATTTAATAATAGTATTTAGTATTGGGAAACTGTGTGTGTTTGTGATGGTGATTAGTTACTTTATTCTGCCATTAGATGGTGACAAGAGACTTGATTAGTGAGTCAACATTAAAGACTTTTATATTGAAAGAGACTGAAGCAGAGTTGTAAACAAGGAAGTTATTTTTGCTTTCAACAACAGCTTGTAAGATGCAACCAACAAATGCACTGAGCAGCACTGTCATTGTAAATCGCCCTTATGAAAGGACAGTACGACAAAGAGCCTATCGCTTTCCTCAGTGGATATTCAAACTATTTATGCTGAATATGAGATTGAGTTGAAGAATGAATGCTGTATCAGATGAAGGTAATCACACTCGCTTAGTCTATCTCTCTCTCATAATACAATGCATAAAACAGTGAGCTTTTAATAATTACACCGTAAATAATTAAAGTCTACTGTGTTTCACAGTCAACATATGACTTTTTGGCTAGGGGTAAAGCAAGGAAAAGTACACGTTTAGATGAACAAGGCGATATAATGGAATGCACTCGTGGAGGTAGGAAAAGTTATCTATCTGTCTGTGTCTGTCTGTCTGTCTGTCTGTGCGTGCGTTTGTGTGTGTGTGTGTGTGTGTGTGTGTGTGTGTGTGTGTGTGTGTGTGTGTGTGTGTGCGTAAAATATAACATATAGTATAACATTGCAGTTGTATCACATGATATCAACTTTATCATGTGTTGGTATCGTCTAAATTGTCTATCATCATGGTAGAAGTTGCCTAAAATCTTCATAAGTCACTTTTTAGAATCTGCTGATGAAACTAGCAGGAGTATTAATAATCATTTTAAAATTAAGAGATTATTAAATAAAATGTAACCTGACAATGCAACCTACTAAATTTAAGCAGTAATTCTTTATTTAAAAAGGTACATTTGTGTTTATAGTGTATGATAAATGATAAATGCTGTAGAACAATCAAGAATTAATAAAAACTGTTGTAAACCATATTAAATTAAAACTTTTTAGAAGCTTCTCAAGCCATTTAATGTTTTGTCTGTATTCTTAAATTAAGTATTGCATTAAATTGAATGCAACTGCATGTGTGAGAATAGTTTTTACAAATAATTTACAGAGAAGTTTGTTCGCTTATGTTTCATTAACGTGGCTCATGGTTTGTAAAGTTGAAACACAGCTAAACATTGCCTATCCTATGCAGTGAATGGGTGCCGTGCAGATAATGGCTTTACTGCACACCCACTGTTCATTTGCACCCCTGTAAAATTAGAAACAACAATGCATTCTTTGTGGGAAAAGTTTGACTTTGCATACTGCAATATTCCTTTCCATCTTTTTGCACTGTTAACTCATAGTTAAATGCTTTGTCTGTGATATCTTCCAAACAGCCTTTTGCTTCGAGGTGATTAAAATTCCCTTTAGACTTCTTGAGGTTTTCTTTAAAGAGAAGCAGACCTCGATTATAGCACTTCATTTGTTTGTGCTGAACCGCTTTCAAATCAGCAGTTAAATAGAGTTTGACGCAGTGTGCGAAATTAACTGGAGGAATACCATTTAAAATGAATTGGTTGCTTGGAATATTTCTCACTATGCTTAATGAATGACTTCAAATATAAGGCAGTCAGCGTTCCATGAAGGAAATCTTTTAGGAAAGATAAGCATTTTACACAAGTCAGCGAGACTGTGCCAATTTGTTGTGTACTTTATTCAAAATGCAGACAGCTGAATCAACAGAAACACTTTGCTTCTTTATTTCACTCTATAAGTCTGAACCTAGCAGTGCTTCTTCATTGGTGGGTCACAGGTTTGTTCAGCAGGGAAAAAATGATGATAAATGCAAATAATAAAACACAGCTGACCTGTGCATATTAGATATGTTCAAGTCTTTTGTTGTTGATGTCAAAAGTATTTTGACAGAAATACGTAAGTCATTTGTCAATAGGATTAATTCAAATGCGATATTTGGCCCAGGGATTGTCCCATGTGTTAATCTGGTAAAGCACACCATTTATGTATTTACAAAATAAATAATATTCCATTGACATGTCAATAATTTTGCTTTTTTACCCTGTGCATCATATTAATATTTTTTATGTTTTATAAAAGTATTGTTTATTGAATTGAACAAAGTAAAACTTTTAAAGCAGTGCATTTTCTTGTAAAAATTTCTTCAAAAATAATAATAATAATATTTTTTTATATACACTGCCATTCAAAAGTCTAGGATCAGTAAGGTTTTTAATGTTCTGTAAAAATACAGAAAAAAACTAATATTGTAAAATATTATTGCAATTTCTAGTATTGGTTTTCTATTTTAATATACTTTAAAATATCATTTATTTCTATGATGCAGCTCTGAAATTTTGTCAGCCATTACTCCAGTTTTCAGTGTCACATGATCCTTCAGAAATCATTCTAATATGCTGATTATTATCAATGTTGAAACTGTTGTGCTGCTTAATTTTTTATTTTTTTTGGAACCTGTAATACTTTTTTCTTTGATTCTTTGATTAAAAAAGTAAAAAAAAAAAAAATTTAAAAAAAGAACAGCATTTATTAAAAATAAAGTATAAATAAATAAATAAATAAAAACTGTTATTTTAAATTGCAATAATAGTTAACAAAATTAAATGTTTTCTGTATTTTTGATCAAATAGATAAAGCCTTGAGCATAAGGAAAATAAAAATATATATATATATATATATGTGTGTGTGTGTGTGAACAGAAACAATTTTCATTGTGAAATTGCTTATAAATTTCACAATTTAATTACGAAGAAACAACAGATAACATATTGAATTGAATGAAGCAGAATGTTTTACTTTTTGCTACTCAGTATGTAAGAAGAAGTTTACATCTGTCATTTGGTGTTAGATTGTCAGATACTGGTAAGGTCTGGCAAGTCAGAGTGAGTTTTTAGAGAGAAAGACTTGCTCATATCCCAGCAAATCCCCCATAGGCCCACACTGAGCCCAGCGGTATATTCTTTTATCACACGATCAAGGTGCCTTTCATGGTCATCTGTGCTATTATACTCATAAAATGCTTGAAATTAATAACCTATCTGTGTTAATGCACTTTTAAATAAAGCATTAATGCTAAAGATTTGCTTTATTACTGCAGGCTGGGCGTGCAGAGCACTATTTTCTCCTAGAGCCCTGCTTAATTTATATGCCATTTTTTTTTTTACTGTTTGCATCACTCCGCTTGAATTTGTCTGTGGGTTCAAGGCAGATTTGTCTCTTTTGAGGTTACATCATTACGCCAGTACGCAAGAAGTGACAATGACGAGTGAGAATCCTTCACTTAGCTGATTCATTCAAAAACAGTGAATCAAAAAATTCAAAATTGGTGATTCTGTGGTGGCTTTTTTTGGAGATATTTTCAAGAATAGCAAAAATATATATAACTGGCTTTATATATCTAAAATGTAAGTTACTTTTTTTTTATTGAACTTTTGTCTGCCATATCAATAGTTTGTAGGAGTTGTATAGTTTTTAGATATTCTTATCATAAATGCTTGAAATTAATAACCTATCTGTGTTAATGCACTTTTAAATAAAGCATTAATGCTAAAGATTTGCTTTATTACTGCAGGCTGGGCGTGCAGAGCACTATTTTCTCCTAGAGCCCTGCTTAATTTATATGCCAGGTTGACAGTGTCATCAGATAGGTTTTGCAATGCCCTAGCATTCTATGATTCAATTAGGCTTTCATGCTTGGGCTGCACGGTTGGCTCGCTGGCGTTTGATAAGAAGCCCATTAAAAAGATAGATGTCTCTGAGCATAGAAATGCACTGTAAATGATTCCCCATCGCTATCTGCTTAGTGCTGAATATGAGACTGTGTGTTCCAGAAAACACGATAGAGAGCCAATAGGCATTCATCATGGAGGAAATTTAACAGTAACATTTCAGACAATTTTCTGCATGCCCTGCCAGACATACAGGGTTAGTTTGGTGTGATCAGCTGTGCGACTGGCTTTCATTTTTGCAAATTGGATTGATCTTCAGTAGCATAAATGAGGTGATGTGGATCAGATTTAAAAAGAAAACATGAAAATAGTAGCTTAGAATTCCACAACACAATTTCATCATGAAATCTCAATGCTAGTCTATATTAATTTGTTATACTGTACCTGCAAGTAATCTTAATATTATCATATTAGATATCTGCATTGAGCAAATTAAAATATATTACCTGTTGATCCTCTGCAGTGAAGAGTCCAAACAGCTGATAAAAATAAAAATAAAAAAT
The DNA here is from genome assembly GCF_001515605.1 of Sinocyclocheilus anshuiensis. NCBI lineage: Eukaryota > Metazoa > Chordata > Actinopteri > Cypriniformes > Cyprinidae > Sinocyclocheilus > Sinocyclocheilus anshuiensis. Next base: position 4,006,765 of record NW_015548296.1, on the reverse strand, counting down.
CACAATAATCCTGCATGTTTGTAAGAAACAAATACACCATTAAGATGTTTTTTAACATTAAACCATCACTGATTGGCTGTCAATATTTGTCCATAATTCATAATAACTCTTCCTTCAAATAAAACATTTTCATTCAGTTTATATGAGTGGTTTACATACATGACTGTGAATCATTTGGGTAATCTCATATTTAAACACTTCTCACTTTTTTCTTCCACTTTTTTGTTTCTTATTGATTGGCACACCACCACTAAGGTCTCATTGTTATGTTGGCTGCTTTGTGAGCATTGCTTTTTCTCATACATAACAGTCTGCAAAAGAATGTTGGGCTTTTTTATCTTCATACAAAGGTGTACAAGGTCTTGCTTTTTATCGCAATGTTGCTTGGTTACCTTTTGGCTATCAATGTTGTCATGAATTGGTTTTATTATTGCATTGATCCTGCCTTGTATGCTTAAATGGCTCAACAACTGTGATGGATTCTAAGCAATAGTAAACTGTAGCTGGTTTGAAAGAGTGCTCAGCAAAGACTAAAGACACAGGGCCTGGCTACACTTGTGTGCTGACAAACAGACTGTGTTCAAAAGCTAAATGTAGTGGTAATTTGTTTGAGCACTCCCACTGGTCTCTTTATTGCAGTCGCCACTCATTTCATCCACGCATCAGCTAGTACGCAGTAGAGCTGGGTCATATAGTTAATATTCACAGCATATTTACAGTGATTTTGCTGATAAATATAAAATATCATAGTAATTTCAGTGTGCCATTGTTTTTGCAAATACATTATTGTCTTGAGAGAATGACAAATACTTTATCTTTAAAGTTCAGTTAGTTTAAACTCTCTTTAGTTATTTATTTAAAATGTATTTTGTTTATATATATTAAAACATTAAATTTACTATATTATATGACTGGTTTATATACATGATCATATCAAATGTATTTATTTAAATAGTTTACATTTTGCTTTTCTAAAACCTATTAAAATTATAGGACAAATCTATATATTTTAAAGATTTTAAATAATAAAAAAAAAAATAGATTTTATGTTTTTATATTGCAGCACTGGTTCATCAGCAGCCACTTTTTCTATGTCCATTTTAACTGCTAAGATGTCTGCTTTAAATGCATCTTACAGAAACAGCCGTTTAGTCCACAGTGCTATTTATGGTCATATGATCCTGACCACTGGACCTTTTGGAAAAGCTCCCTCTAAGAATCTCTTTACGGAAAAGCCACCTAGACAAGGAGAGCTTTGCTGATGATCTGTAAGATTTGTCACACAGTGTTATATTCCACAGAAAGCATCAACAACTCTGAAGTATATCAAGTTACAAAGCTCTTTTGTTTTGCCAGACTAACTTTTTTCTCTCTCCCACTCTTTCTCTCACTTTTCCTATCACAGTCTTTCCCTTAAGACTTGTTGTCATCCTACATTTTCAGGGATAGACATGATGACAACTGTTTTGAAATATTCATGTTTCTTTTTGGTGTGACTTGCATGTTACTCTTTCCATCTTGTACAAGTAGGTTTTTGAGAAGGGAAATATTGTTAGGTCTTGCTCCAAGTTTACAGCAGGACATTGATTCAGTATGTTGGGCTAATTTGTGTGAAGAACTTGCATTTTTAACTTGAAAACATAATTACATTCCAGATTTGATTGATGGACAGTAAATAGACGTTGGGGGCGGCATTTGGATGCTAGATGCCTGTCTGAGCAAGCTTTGAAATGGTTTGACAAATTTTCTTTCCTGTGTTGACGTATTTCCAGTTGAAACAGGACATTGGAACATATCGAAGGCTTTGTTCTTGTCTTTTAATAGCCAAAAGCCTAGTTTACATCATAACCCAGTTCGCTCATGCTGGTAGACACTGTATCTACACCATCTGGTCACAAAAAGTGCCTTTCTCCACTGACAGCCATTGAAAAGTAGCTATGCATTCTGACAAAATGCATTTTTGTAAGAAAAAAAAAGTGTAAAATGGTCTTTTGTTTTCCCTTGTCTGCTGACATTCACAGCTCAGGATATGCTAGTGAAGAATCTCAGATGGATTTTGGTTCGTTTTCTTGAAAGATAAAAGCTGCAAATATTACATTATTTAGCCCAGAAAAAAATAAATAAATAAAATGTAAGTTACTTTTTTTTTATTGAACTTTTGTCTGCCATATCAATAGTTTGTAGGAGTTGTATAGTTTTTAGATATTCTTATCATATATTTGGGCTTAGCACATACAGTGTGTGTGTGTGTGTGTGTGTGTGTTTGTGTGACCCTGTGCTGGAAAAATTAGTCGGAATGCACACGGCTACTTACGAGCTACAGGCAAAACAAATGAAAAATGTTTTCACAAAAATTTATTTGTTAAGCTCTCGTATAGCGATCCTAATGCTCCACATAGTAATTAAACAACTAAAATGATCTTTGTTTGTATGTTTTCTGAAAGGTCTTCCTTCTTTGCTTTAAAAACTTGCCCTTGTCCATCGGAAAGCAAAGCACTTGCATCTGACATTTTGGTTTCGGTTTTGAAAGGAACATGCAGGAATGAGAATAGAGACTAAAGTGTGGCACTCGATTGATGTTAATAGAGTTCTTAAGAGCAATAAGCCAAGAAGGCGTACAGGTATAACTCAGTCTGTTTTATTTTTGTCCGATTCCAACAAATCATGCATCATTTAAATTTTTATTTTTTTTTTATTTTTTATAGAGAATGTGAAAACAACAATAATACATATACCCTAGTAAAAAGTAATATATTTAAAATACATTTATTATGTATAGTTCAAATCCATTTGCATATTTACTGACATATCCCTCTAGACTTACTGATATAAAAATTATATTCAACTTCATTGGGATTACTGCCTGTGCACAATGCACATTTCTTAATATTAAGCCTAAAATGTGTTTTAATGATGAGGATTGTACGATCTTTGAATAATATAGGTCTTTAAATGCAAGGTATTTCAAATATACCTAAAGTATACTTGCAATATCTCTTAATATTTTCTGTATATCTTTAGTTGGACTTCAGCACTACTTCTGCATAAAGTGCCTTAAGTACATAATTAGTTGTTCCAATTTAGCAGACTTTAAATAAACCAGTTTAGTATAACAAAAATACAATTGCAAGGTATTTTTATTAACCACATAAATATGTAAATGTATTTGTAGTATACTTAGCATCATGAAATAGATGTATTTCAAATACATTGTAGTATATTTATTTTTCACTAGGGTGTGTGTGTATATATTGTTTTGCTTGAAAACTTTGCCATTTTGTTTTATTTTGCTCAATTTTGCTCATTTTGCTTATCTTGCTTTATTTTGTTAAAAACTTGGTTTAATATTTAATGCCAAAGCATTCAGTCATTTTCAGAGCAATAGTTCACCTCAAAATGAAAATGCTATCAACTTTCACTCACCTTGAATCTGAATGTAAACTTAATATGATTTAATAAATTCATAAAAAGTATGACATTTCATTTGCAGAACACAAACATTTTTGAATAATGCCTCAGCTGATTTTATGCAATAAATTTACAGGGGTCCAAAATTGTCATGCTCCAAAGACATAATTGCTATAGGCAGTGTAAAACTCCTGAACAGAATGAAATGAAATTTAAGTCACTCTCAAATCATTCATCAACTCATGTAAACATCAGCCCAAATGAAATATGGTGACAAGTTAATCAAACCTCATTGGTGCTTTGGTGTTTAGCATTAAGTCACGTGCCACATAAGAACCAACATTGTTTCCAATCACATAGGTGTGGAATGACATGAAGGTAAATGTTAATTTTTGGGTGAACTGTCCCTTTAAGTGTGGCTAAACTGCTCAAACGCTTTTTGGGGCCTCTGCATCTCTTAAAAGTTTGTTTTGTGAACTTTTAGGAGTGTCTAGCATATAGATGGCCTAAGAGTTAACAGCCATAAAACTCCAGTTTTGATTTCATGGTGCACAGTTGCTTTGAGAAATGGCATATTAAGGTGTTTGTGTGGAGGCTGACCAAGTGCAGCACGTCTCTAATTGTTATCTAACAGTAGGTGGACATCTGACTGAGCTGGCGGCAGTGGAGACTGTCATTGTGATGCACATTCACCCTCCTAAATTCACCTCCGGCATAATGATGTTTCTGTGCTGATCTCTCTCTCTCTCTCTCTCTCTCTCTCTCTCTCACACACACACACACACACACACACACACACACACACTCAGAGCCACAACGTATCTATGACAGGTGTTGAGCTCTAGCAGCTCTCGATCCTAATTACTTGGCCGGCCCTTTCTGCAAGCAGATGGGTCCCTCTCAGAAATTAATGTTCTAGCCGGCTACTCTCCACAGCCCATTCCCTTGTCATTTGTGCCGTACAGGTACAGTAGTCTTAACTTAATGTAAAAAAATCCAATCAGATTGCGTGCCAAAGCATCATTAGGGAGATTGGTGGCTGACTGACATAAACGATTTGGAAAGTGATTTGTCATCCTAATGAAAAGTAGAAACTCGGCGATACTTTTGAGCGCTCTGTTTTTCAGACGGAGTTAGAAACGCATCCAGATTAATGTTTTCTGCACCATGTATTTTTTTAATTCACATCTATTTCTGACTAAATATAATAATATTGATGGCGCTTGTGTCAACAGAATTATATGTAACATCTGTTATGGGTCTGTGTTTATTTTTCCCTCGGGAGATCAGCACAGACAGGTGAATGTGAAGTAATACTGAGCACAGCACCATTTATTACTTTCAGAACAATGGTGTCTTTTTCTTGTTGTATTTCCATCAGTCTCCTCTTAAGTAGAAATTCTGGAGTTTTATATATATATATATATATAGAGAGAGAGAGAGAGAGAGAGAGAGAGAGAGAGGAGGGATATTTAAGAAACTATGTAATATTTAAATTAGGATTAATTTAGACTATTCCTACATAGTCATTTTTATAATAGCACTTTTGTAAATAAAAACACAGTTAAACAATATCATAAACAACAAGACTTCAGTTGACAATGGTACATGTTTAACCAAAAAGTTGAATTGTGTTGTTGGGACCAGGCTATTCTTAATAATTTTCAGTGTTTTTTTTTAAGTTATTTGTTTAATATTTTGCTGTTTTACATTTTAAACTACTGTTCAAAATTTTGGGGTCAGTAAGATTATTTTATTGTTTTTAGAAAGAAGTCTCTTATGCTCACCAAGACTGCATTTATTTGATCAAAAATACAATAAAAAACAATAATACTGTTTAATATAATTGCAATTTAAAATAACTATTTATTTACTAAAATTGCTATTTATTTATTTATTACATATTTGGATGTATAACTATACATTCAGATTAGCAATTATATATTGATATTTATGAAAAAAATAGTCTGTGTTTATAATTGCATAATTGTTTATATTTGTTACGTACAGCTGTATTTTTATAATTATTTTATTTTGTATTTTAACTATTTATTTTAGAATGGTTAAATATATATTCAAATATTTATTTATTTATTGTTCTCCATACAAACGTTGAGAATATTCACGGTGGTAAAAGTGTGTTTTCCTCTTGTACTTGACATAAGCTGCTCTTGTTCTAGACAGCATGGAGACTCTCTTGTTTACCAGTGAAGAGAGTAGAGCTGCCTTAGAAAGAGAGTGATATATGCTAACCTGGGTGTGTGCAGCATAATGGGAGTGTGAGTGTTGCTGAAGGGTTTGGCTGGGAGTGTGTCTGCTCCTGCAGCCTGCTGTGTTGTGGACTGAAGAGGAGTGCAGTATGAATTATTCCTGCTGTTCCGAATTTGATTCCTCACTGCTGCAAACTTCTCTGATCTCTGGCCATATTCATTCACCTCTGTTTTCCCTCCTTTTCTTACATTTATCTCTCCACCGATTCATTATTTAGCGTGTGAAATTCGTACAGCGGCACTGTAAGTGGCATGGTATTGTGGCAGAACTTCACGTCGGGAGTGATGTGTGGCACCTCGGAGGGGTTGAAGGATGGTTCTGCTCATCTGTGGCAGACACCGTTCTGGCCACTGGGCAGCAAATGCTGTCAACTAATGACTGCTTCCTATGGGAAAAAAAGGGGTCTTCTTTAGGGGACGCTTATAGGGCCAAGTCAAATTTTCCTGTATTGTAACTGCTGACATATTTCATTCTAACTGAAGTTATACTTCTGTTTCCTCCATGGTTATGTCTCTGAGATGGATGGTGATAAAATGCTTCCCTGTGTGTTTTTCTCTGTAGATACGGGTCTTCTGCAAAGGGACGTCACAGCACGGAGGCAAGATGAGGACCTTCAGCCAAATCTGCACGTGCTGGGAGTTCTCTTCCTGGGCAAACACACCAGCCGTGCATTCGACTTTGTTCTGCTCTTTCAATTGTGAGTCTGATTCATTCAAAACATTTGAGGGCTAAAATGTCCTGCTGGCATAGCTGACCACAAGCATATGGTGTTGCTTTGGATGCTAGTCTCTGAATAGCGTGCTTATATCAAGGCTGCTTAACAAGTTTCACCAGAATTGAACCAAATTGTAACTGTTAACATAAAAGCATAGTTCACCCAAAACTGAAAATTTGCTGAAAATGTACTCACCCTCATGCCATCCAAGATGTAGCCAAGTTTGTTACTTCATTGGAACAGATTTGGAGAAATTTAGCATTACATCACTTGCTCACCAATGGATCCTCTGCAGTGAATGGGTGCCGTCAGAATGAGACTCCAAACAAAAACAAAAACATTAGAGTAATCCACATGACTCCAGTCCATCTTGTGAAGCGATTAGTTTGTATGAAACAAATCCTTCATTAAAGCATTCTAACACTATCACTTTTGGCCAAAATTCCAGTCCATAATCCATAATAACGCTTCATCTGGTGAAAAAGTCCATCCCCTGTCTACACATCGAAATACACACCAACATATTTGTTTAGAACTATTTCCGCTTGTAAACAGTGCTTGATCTGTGCATATGTCTTTTTTATTTAGATGAGACAATATTCTCGTTGGGAAAAGCAATATTATGGATAGAGGACTCGTATTTTAGCTGGAATCGACGGTTTGAAGTTTAAAATGTCTTGCAAGATTTGTTTTTTACAAACTTGCAATTTTGACATCAGAAGACATTCATTGATAGACTGCAGTCGTGTGCATTATTACTTGTGGATTATTGTGGTCTTTTTATCAGCTGTTTGGACTCTCATTCTGACGGCACCCATTCACTGCAGAGGATCCATTGGTGAGCAAGTGATGTAATGCTAAATTTCTCCGAATCGAGGATAAGTAGATTTTCAGTAAATTTTCATTTTTAGGTGAACTATTCCTTTAAAGATCATTTTTAACTGATTTAACCCATACAAATGTAGGTGTAAGGTGTAAATTAATGTATTTAGGCTGATTCAGTGATGCTAAATATTATTTATTTTTGTGTGTTTGTTTTAATAAAACCAGTTCATTTAGATTACCATTAGTTATCATTTTTTAGTTTGAGTTTTGAAAGTGAATAGCATGAGTATCCGCCAGCTAGAGCACCACCAAGCCCCCCATCCAGCCTGTTGCAAGCTTTAATAAAAGCAGTAAAACCACCTTTCACCCCTCAGCCCATAATTTGCACCCTTGATACTAAACTAAAATATCTTTTTCATTATGTGTTACATAGTTTCTGGCCTTTGGTATTTTGGGTATACAATCTAGCCCATCTCATTTAATTTTTTACCTTTCAACATTATTCCCAGTGATGCAAAGATGAGTCATGCGCTTTTGGACACCATCGGGCTGTATAGAGGAGAGAGCTTATAGCCTTGAAACACGAGACAGCATTCATAAATTTCACATAGAGCTTTGATACTAAGACTTGTAATTCGCCCTGAACTGTAAACTTATTGTACTTTTGTTGGGCTCTTAAATTTTGTTCTAACATGATGTTGGCATTGTGAGCTCACGTTAATGTTGAGCTGGCTCCGACTTTGAGGTATCATTAGCTCATAGAGAAGCTGCTAGTGTGAAAAGAAGCAGCATGTATTTCCTTAATTTAGCTTTAATTTATTTAGAAGCAGCATGTATTTCCTGTCCTCTTTATTAGCAAAAGCGTTGTTTAAGGGCCATACATATTCATGCATATTATATAAGGTTTTCTGAGATATATTCAAATATATGCACAAAATAATATAAATAATAAAAAAATACACATTTAAAAAAAAAATATATATCCAGAACAAATATTATGTATAAATAAATATTCCTCGCTTGTAATAGATGCACAAGATGCTGCAAAATGTGTTGATTTACAGAAAGGAAAAATGTAAACCATTCTTTATAAAATGTAAAATGCTTGTTCAGTCACAAGGGACATGTCTTCCTGAAATAGCATCAAAATTGTGTTCTTTTGACGTTATTACAATGCTTTGAACGTCATAAATCTGTTTTTCTCATTGCCTATTATCATTGGGGTTTTTTTATAGAGGCAATGATAGATGTTTCCATAAAAGGCTTGCAAACAACAACAGAAAACATAATAAAGCCCAATTGCGCTACAATTTTACAATATTTCCTTTTCTGGTCACTAAAATAAACTACCAGCAGGTGCCACGTGACATCAGCCATTCTCAGGTATTTGCATTTATTTCAGGATTCGCCATTAAAACAAGATTCTGTGAAGAACAGTCTCATAAACGTGTCACAAAAGCGCTTCGCTAAAATGTCACTGAACCCCTTCAATTAGACTGAGCAGAGCGTCTCGTTTAGTTTTTGATAAAAAAAAAAAAGGGTTAATGAAGTTACTGAGACGCAGTTAAGAGCTGCTCCTCTCCGCTGACGAGGTACAGACACAAACATCCTCACTGGATCAAAGCATTAAGTAGGTTTTAATCCATGTTATGCTCTCTAGACCGCCATAAAATGCAGTGTTATTTATGTGTGAAATGTCACTATTGCCCCGAACAACAGTTTTAACATTTCACCTCTGGAAAAATGGTGCAGAATAATGAAATAATGGTCAGCTGCTTTTTGTACTAGTCTCCGATATGGCTGCCCATCTGTTCGTCTTTAAATGGGCCATTATTAATTAGCCGATGTTAGAAATGTAGCCTTTCCCCAGTTATTTTTCATCTTTTAGCCCAATTTAAAGTTTTGGAGGGCTTTAAAGTAAGTTTTAACCAGCATAAATCAATTTCTTTGATAGATTTTCAAGCAAAATTGATTTGTTCTGCCCACGTTGACATTGTGACAGCTGTACCTGTGTCCTCTATGGATGATATTGCAAAACTAAATACAGAATCCAAAATGCATGAGTTTTGCTTGGATTTTTGCTGGGAAAATAAGAGTAGCAATGCACTAATGGCATCAGTGGTCATTACTGTGAAATGCCTTTGGCACTTAACAGTGAATCATTTGTTGCGCTGCTCTGCATACCCGGTCATGCAACTGAATGGAAAAGAGCTTGTTATCAGCATTTAGGCAGGTTTGGCTAACACACATCCAATCGATTCTCTGCTCATTGTGTTCAAGAGGCTTAGCACTCGATCAATGTGCCTCCATGACAGATTGCGTTCTCTAACCAGTCAAGGACCACAGATCCACACTGTGCTGTCCTGTATGATGGTGCAAGTCAAGGTTTCTCGTTCCCTCTTCTCCTATGTGTTTCCTTCTGTAGTTCTTTCATACTGGCACACAACCGCCTTTTGTACATTGACTGATTGACTGACTCACTCAGAGCTTCAACATTCAATGATACGTTTGTGCCAGATACTGAGAGATTCTGAAAAGTTATCATTTGTGATTTTTAAATTAGGAGAGGTTGCTTTAAAAAGACAATAAATAAATACAATTTTTAAAAAAGCTTGCCGTGATTCTAGTTTAAAAGGTCTCTTTAATTACTCTCTCCTCTTCATGAAAAAATTTACAATTTTTTGTATTTTGATTTTATGTATTTTGAAACGTTTTATATTTTATTCTAAATTCTAAACTCTATAATCAAATGCTTTGTTACTTTTGTATTTATGAGTACAATTTGTATTTTATTCATTTATTTATTGATTGATGACTACCATCATGTAATATATTTATTTATTTTAATGCAATGTATTTTTTTATTTATTGATTTAATGTTTGTTTCAAGATGTCATTACCAAACTAGTAATTATTTAATGCATTTTATTAATTTTTAATTTATTTATTTAGAAATTTGGCTTATTTTATAGGTTTTATCAACCAATTTGGCTGTCGTCTAACTTACTATTTTTGGTATTTTGGTTTTATATATTTTGAGACTTTTTAAAATTCTTCTTTATAATCATTTTTTTATGAGTAGAATTTTTTTCACTTCCATCATGCTATTTATTTATTGTTTGTTTGTAGCTGTCATAGTCATTATTTGAAATTTTTAATTTAAATAAATATACATTATTATTATTATTAGGGGCCAAGCACTGAAGGTGCTTAGGCACCTCTTGTATACGTTAGATTTCTTCTTCTTATTATTATTATTATTATTATTTAACAAAAATTTTATACGTTTTACCAGTTTCTTACTATGACTTTCTTAATAGCAAGCCCAAGGCTTATCCAACTTTTCTTCAAAACGGTGAAAAACTTAATTGCATCACACACAAAATCAAAAATCTGAACCATCACACATTATACCAAAATCCACTTTAAGGTTGATCTTTATTCCTGAACGTGTGAAATGTTTTAACATTGATGAAGTTTAAAAGTTTGAAGAAGTTTCATAACTTTCAGTAGTCAAAAGATTGAAAAAGATTAAACATCTGGCTTTGTCTATCTTTGAGTTGGCACAGTAAAGGTTCCTGTTTGATTCCTGTGACAGCTCCTCATGAATATGAAACTGTGTCATTATTGTAACGCGTGCTGATAATGAACTTTCTTTAACAGTGTGTCTATCGGGATCAGTTACGTCCTGGCGGGAAGTGAGGCCTACGCTGCACTTTTTCATACCAGGTGAGCTGCCTTACAGTGCAACCTTTAATGTAGCAGTTAAGATATTAAATGTTAAGAGCAGGTTTGCATTTAAACAAGAACCCGTTTCTGTTCAGCCAGATGAAATAAATGCATATGCTTCCTTTTCATGTATGCCTTCATCAAACATTAGGGCTTTAATTTATTTATTCAGTTAGCTCAAAGAAAGACACCTAGTCAATCATATTGTTCATTCTCTAGATGTTCAATTTTAACCCCAGATTTTCTGCTCTCTGCTTGTCAGTCAAATCATGGCCTCAGTGTGAGTAATGTTCAGAAATGCTGTTAGGGCTGGAAATTCTCTCATTAGATCGTGCCTGTGGGGTGTTTGATCTCCTAAAGCTTCTCTCGGCAAAAACACAAGCACATTTTTCTTCTCTGTGATGTATTGTGAGAGAACTAAATTAAACAACTTTTGATATCTGGAAGATTGTTGAATAACGGCTGTTTCATATCTATTTTGGCACCCAAATGACCAGGTTATGGTAACCAACATAGCATTGTGTACTTCTGGAGTTGTATTATTTTATGTAAATTAATTAGTGTTTGGATGTTCAATACTGTTTGGGGTCAGTACGATTTTTTTTGTTTTAAAAAGTCTCTTATGATCACCAAAGCTGTATTTATTTGATCGAAAATACAGTAAAAATAGCAATATTGTAAAATATTATTACAATTTAATATAAATGTTTTCTATTTTGATATGATTTAAAAGGTAATGTATTCATGTAATGGCAAAGCTGAATTTTCAGCATCATTACTCCCGTCTTCAGTGTCACATGATCCTTCAGAAATCATTCTAATATGCTGATTTGCTGCTCAATGTTGAAATAAATTCAACAGATTTTCTACTTAATAATTATGTGACACTTCTCATTTAAATGAGATCTTATGACAATTAAGATTGTAAAAAAACAAGCAGATATTAATCACCCAGCCTCGACAACCAGTTTATAATTTTCTCAAAGTAGTAACCCAGCAGTCACTGTATAGCGACTGCATTTTATTAAACCTAGCACCACATACGTGCTTCTGTTGAATGTGTTGAAATCTTCAGTCTTTTTACTATTTTAGTAGATACTAGTGTGGAGGGAATAAGAAAGTCTGAGTGAGAGGGGGGATATGCACTATAGCTGCACAACAGAGAGAGAGAGTTCTGTAGTTAATGAAATAAACTGTGTGTGAAATTTCATGTCATTTTGTTATTGTTGCATTAATACAGGTGACTTATTCACTGAGTGATGAAAAAGGTCTGAGAAACCTCACGCGCACATTAGTATTCCGTTTGAGAACAGGAAGTAAACATGAAAAATTGAATAAGCGGACGCGGGATCCTCTCCAAACGCAGCATACAGTGTCGTAATTCGAGTAAGGAATGGTCATAATTACAACGTGCTCAAGTTTAGCTGTTTTTCTTTTCAGTAAGCTTTATTTCTGATGCCTCTAACATTTTGTTTTGATGTAGTTTGTGAAAATAAAAACTGCATTTTCAATTTAAAAATTAATAAGGTTTGGAAAGATAAATCAAATTAGCTTAATCGAGTCTAAAACTTCCTCCAAAAGACCATTTATTAAGGCTAAGATGAAAAATAAACAGTTCATCCTTAAATAATTGAAGGTCAGATAATGGTCTCGAAAAATGATGATTGCGTTCAGTATGATAAAAGTTGAATTACGTTGTAAGTGGACCACAGGGAAAAATTATAAAATCAGGACACCTTTAAGAAAATAATGAGAATATCATTAATATTAATCATTGAAAAACTGTGCTGTAAACAAGTATTTATTGGATACAGACCATCTATCCTAGTCATACATTTTCCTTACAGAAATGATCCTTGGATCCAAGCCGCTGTTGCTGTATTCTTTGCCCTTGAGCTATTTGAACCTCTTAACCTGACGGTTTTTCATTTTAATTAAAACACAACACACTTTCAGAAAAAAACACCCACTTGAGACAAATTCAATAGCAAATAGGTTTATCATTCAGTGCTTTATGTGAGGAAGGAAATCAATCGATCTTATATATACTGTAGTTCTGAACCTAGTGCATTCAATTCCCACACACATAAATAATAAATCGCCATGTTTAAAGTTAAATTACCTTTTGGTGCTTTGAGAAAGATTATCATCAGGATAGAAATGTAGCTTTTACAGTCATTATGCTTTAGGTGAACTTTTGAAAGGACTCGTGGGACTCGAGTTTATACTGACAACAGAGATAAAGCTCAGTTTGATGAGTCCATTAGATGGTTCATGAAAATCCATGTTTTTTTATAAGTAAAACACAAAATGAAAAGGCTGTTCATACTCGCATATCAATACAGTTAAAGTAAATGGTGACCAGGGGCTGTGTCAAGCTCCAAAAACAACAAAAAAAAAAACTAAATCACTCTCTAGCAGTTCTCATTTGTGCTATATGAATAGTGCATATGCAAATTTAGTGCATTTTGATTGGTTCTCAAGTGTCTTATAACCAGCGACACTGTCAAGTCAAGTCACACACCATATCTGAATATGCAAACATGAATAAGATTCTAGATTTTTAGTGAATACGGACTTAGATTTCTGTATTTTCTGAAGACTTGGTCATTTAGACAAGTTTCATAATGCTTTATATTTTAAAAGATTGAAAGCCATTAGTCACCATTGGCTATCAGTGTATGGAAAAGAGCAGCTTGAACATTTTTTAAAATGTCTCCTTTTGTCATATAAGTTTTGAACAGCATGACAGTGGGGAAATGATGAGCTGTTTCATAGACCATACAGTATATGGTTGCATCAAACCAAATAAAATAGTTTTATAATAAATTATTAATATGCCAGACAGCTCTCACGTTTTTCTTTAGGGATATGGAGCAGATTTATTTTAGAGCATCAAAAGAAGTCTCATTGTGCAAAGAATCATAGTCTCGTTCTGTTTAGCTTTGGCTCATGATGTGGGGATGGTGGGGTGGGCGTCTCCAGCCTGCAGGGAGTGGGATGTCACAAACAAATGTGTGCTGTCGGTACTCCCATCTAGGACAGGATACTGTCAGTCTTTCATTCTTGCTTTCTTTCTGTATCATTCCTGTTTGTCGCTTTTTTCTTCCCTAAGCAGCTTTAAGACTCGTAGCATAGTAAGAAACCATTTCCACATCAGTGGAAAATCCACCCAAGTAAACGTGCTAATGAAGTTCTAAAAATGTCAGAAAAATGCAGAGATGAAGTTTATCGATTGGTCAGTTGATCCTCTTTTTGTGGTATTCAGAGAACTGTGGGCCGCAAAGGTAACAGACTGATGAAAATGGACTCAGTCAGTCAGAAAACGGTAAAAGCCTAGAATCTTAAATATCAGAGGGCAGTATCAATATGTCAGAAGCATTAGAAATGTATGTGCCGTTGTATACAATTTATTGATAGTTTTTTTTTTTTCTGTTGTGAATTCCTTTTGCGGCCCAAACTCAAGGCTACGACTCGTCAATAGTAAAATTACAAGTTGTGACTGAATCGTATCTCAGATTGTGTTTAGTTCTCTGAGTGGTTTTGTTTACCTCAGGTTGTAGAAATTAGATATGCGAATGCCTGAGAATTCAATAGACATCTGTGCTACTTTTGTATGATATTTCAGTGCTATTTCACACAATAATAGTGCTTTCAGTGCTTTATTTCAGACAAATAAACAGCACCAAGATTGTGTGCAACTTATTGATCAATTCCCTTCTATCATAAGAAAAAATACATTTATATATTATATTATATTATATTATATTATACATCCAGCCATTCTCCAAACTGCTTATACTGTGTGGTTGCAGTGATGCTGGAGTGTATTATATTATATTATATTATTATTATATTATATATAATAATTAATATATATATATATATATATAATTATATTATATAATCCGTCCAAAACAGCGCTAATATAAAGGAAACCAGGCTGATTACATCAGAGATTGCAGAGAGAACAGAGACTCGTGTTG
>NW_015548296.1:3990405-3990789 GCF_001515605.1 Sinocyclocheilus anshuiensis | reverse complement strand
TTAGTTCTCTGAGTGGTTTTGTTTTCCTCAGGTTGTAGAAATTAGATATGCGAATGCCTGAGAATTCAATAGACATCTGTGCTACTTTTGTATGATATTTCAGTGCTATTTCACACAATAATAGTGCTTTCAGTGCTTTATTTCAGACAAATAAACAGCACCAAGATTGTGTGCAACTTATTGATCAATTCCCTTCTATCATAAGAAAAAATACATTTATATATTATATTATATTATATTATATTATACATCCAGCCATTCTCCAAACTGCTTATACTGTGTGGTTGCAGTGATGCTGGAGTGTATTATATTATATTATATTATTATTATATTATATATAATAATTAATATATATATATATATATATAATTATATTATATAATC
>NW_015548296.1:3971226-3990347 GCF_001515605.1 Sinocyclocheilus anshuiensis | reverse complement strand
ACACACATTCACGATAATGTTTTGATTTGTCATGTTTATGTTGCTGTGTTTAGTTATACGGAATGGATACGTGTACTGTAGTAGATATATGCAGTCAGCAGGCGGTTTGGTTTAGGGTTTTTTTGGCATCTCCATGTGTCCTGTTCGGTATGGCAACTTGGCTTCTCTAAAATGTAAAAAAGCTCTTTGCTGTTGCACTGACTGTATATTATATTATATTATATTATATTATATTATATTATATTATACCTAGTAATAATATTAAGTAATATATTGAAAATACTTTTATTTCATATTAAATGTAGTTAAAAACTATTAACATATTTACTGACATATTGCTGGAGACTTACTGATATAAAAATTATCATTAAACTTTATTTGGAGTACTAGTGCACAATGCGCATTTCTTGATGTTAAGCCTTAAATGTGTTTTAATGACACTATTGATGAGAATTGCATGATCTTTGAATAATATCGGTCTTTAAATGCAAGATAAGTGCATTAAGTACAAAATTAGTTGTTCCAATTTAGCAGGCTTTAAGTATACCAGTTTAATATACTAAAAGTACAATTGCATGGTATTTTTATTAAGTACATAAATATGTAAATGTATTTGATGTATACTTAGCATGAAATAAATGTATTTCAAATACATTTTAGTATATTTGTTTTCCTCTAGGCATATCATATTATATATATTTTTATTTTATTATAACAATAATATGAAATTGTGAAGATGGATATTTTTGTTGTGGTCTATTCTTATTCTATAAAATGTCTATGTAAAATCATTAAAACCTTATACAACTATGAGAACTGATGTTCTCACACAGAGGTTTTCACATCTATACTGTTCCCTGCAGAATTTCTTAGTAATTGCACTTATTGCCACAAAAGTAATTTATTTTGCAACACCCCAGTAAATACTTAACCTGAAAATTATCCACTCAAGGCAGCCTGCACCACATCGATGGCTAAATGCTTCATTAAGAACACATCATAGGCAGATGCCTGTGACCAAGGGTGGAAAGAGAGAGAGAATGAGCGAGCGAGACAGTGAATGTAAAGTGATCCTGCAAGCACAAATCAATAGGTTATTTCAGCCCTGGTAGAGTATTCGCAGTTCTCTTAATCCATTATAAAACTCATATTTATCTGTGGGATATGGTGGTCTTGCTGAATTGAGTTCATAAATAAGTTTGCTTTGCTCTGGGACAGTAGAATTTGACCTCTGTCCACAAACATAGATAATAATGTTACAGGAATACAGGCGCAAAACTCTCAAAATACTTAATAAAGTGGTCCAAAATTGCCCTTGGCACCATAGTCATGCCTTCATGTAGCAAAGAATGTGTTTACCCTTATAAAAATTTATTCTATTATGGAAGCTAAGATAATATTATGCAATTGGCAATGCCCCAAAACCTCAGATTTAAAAGAGTGTATTGATGGAACCATTGAGATTTCATCATATGAAAGCATGCTGGGAAGACTTTGCAATGAGGAAAAGAGATTTTATGGGGGAAACACATAAAAATGGATTGATTATGTAAAACTGTGTATCACACAGTCCTTTAAGAAATACTGTCCCGTGCCTTTGAGTGTCAGTGTTATGTATCATGCATATGTTTTTTGACAGTGCTATTCTTCCGAGAGTATTTTTGCAATAAAAATAATGGAAGCGTTTGTGAAGTTCACTGTATTACGGAGCACTGGATCAGAAAGCACTCCTATCCGATCGAGACAGACACTTCAAAACAAATACCTGCCCCCTGTTGTTTTCTTTAGAGAGGAGAAATGTGCCTCTCCTCATTCAGGATGTGATTTAGAGAGACTAAGTCTATGTTTTGCAGGGAAATTGTAAAGAATACTTGTCTTACAATTGTATTGTGCTGTTGTCATTTACTCTCGCTGTAGTCTGTAATTTTGAGAGGTTTGGTATTATTTGAAGTTACTGAAGCTGTGATTTAAAACAGTGGGGGATAAGATGACTGTTTGCCTGATTTTGCTTCTGCAGTCATGTCTACGTGATCCCTGCATTTACATGGACGCTCTCATTGGGGATTCTTCTGGCCCAGATCATCATTCAGCCCATCACGTCACTGCTGACGCTCCTCAAAGGAATCCTGCTGGTTATTACCGTGAGTTTAATAGTCATAATCATCACTGATTTTTTTTTTTAGCTTTTTATGTAGCTTGCTTGTGCCACACAGATAAAATTACCTTTGATATAAAATAATACCTTCATCAGTTTGATTGTTTTTATGCTCACTTCTAAAACAGACTTATATGGAGGACCAAACCTGCAGAAATTAAAAAAGAAATGTGTAAATAAATAAATGTATAAAATGCATATAAATACAAATAGATAAAGAATGTAATAATAAGAAAATAAATAAAGTAATATGTGACTTAATAAAACAAATATAGTTCATTTTTAATTACATTTAATCCAATTTTTTTGTATTAATTTTTGCTTCATTGATTATTTTCTGCATTGCTTAAATTTATTTTTCATTCTTTTAAACTTTTAATTTTAGTTTTATTGTTTTGTACAATTGATGAAATAAGGAAATTGTTAATAAGTGTAATAAATATAATATAATATTTATATACCGTTAAACCAATTATTTTTATTATCAGATCTTTTTATCCACATTACTTGATGAATTCAACAATTTTCTATTGATATACATAGATTCCTTGTTTGATTTATACACTTCTTAATTGATTTATCAATTTCTCAAATTATTATGAAGTTTCACATTTGGACAGCCATAAAAATACTTTAAAAAACAACTCTGTATTGAACATATGAGTTGTGACATGAAATGCACATACTCTATCTACACTATACCATTCAAAAATGGTCGGTAAGATTTTCTTATTTTATGCTCACCGAGGCTGCATTTATTCGATCATAAATACAGTAAAAATAGTAATATTGCTTATTATTACAATTTAAATACAATATATATATATATATGTTTTCTTTTTTAATATATTCAAAAATGTTATTTATTCATGTAATGGCAAAGCTGACTTTTTAGCAACCATTACTCCAGTCTTCAGTGTCTTCTAAAATGCTGATATTCTGCTCAGTAAACATTTCTTATTATTATCAATGTTGAAAACTGTTGTACTGCTTAAAATCTTTCTGGAAACTCTGAAAAATCTTTTTTTCTGGATTCCTTCATTGATTATTTTCTGCATTGCTTAAATTTATTTTTCATTCTTTTAAACTTTTAATTTTAGTTTTATTGTTTTGTACAATTGATGAAATAAGGAAATTGTTAATAAGTGTAATAAATATAATATAATATTTATATACCGTTAAACCAATTATTTTTATTATCAGATCTTTTTATCCACATTACTTGATGAATTCAACAATTTTCTATTGATATACATAGATTCCTTGTTTGATTTATACACTTCTTAATTGATTTATCAATTTCTCAAATTATTATGAAGTTTCACATTTGGACAGCCATAAAAATACTTTAAAAAACAACTCTGTATTGAACATATGAGTTGTGACATGAAATGCACATACTCTATCTACACTATACCATTCAAAAATGGTCGGTAAGATTTTCTTATTTTATGCTCACCGAGGCTGCATTTATTTGATCATAAATACAGTAAAAATAGTAATATTGCTTATTATTACAATTTAAATACAATATATATATATATGTGTTTTCTTTTTTAATATATTCAAAAATGTTATTTATTCATGTAATGGCAAAGCTGACTTTTTAGCAACCATTACTCCAGTCTTCAGTGTCTTCTAAAATGCTGATATTCTGCTCAGTAAACATTTCTTATTATTATCAATGTTGAAAACTGTTGTACTGCTTAAAATCTTTCTGGAAACTCTGAAAAATCTTTTTTTCTGGATTCTTTAATGATTAGAAAGTTCAAAAGAACAATTTATTTGAAACAGAACTTTTGTCTTTACTGTCACTTTTAGACAATTTAATGCATCCTTGTTAAATAAAATTATTAAAAATAAAGGTAAACTAATTTACTCACCCCAAACTTTTAAACATAAGTGTAGATTACCAGCTCGTTGAGATGTTTTTTTTTTTTTTTAGAAGAGTAACAAAAATCTATAAATATTCATGTTTCACACAAAAACTATTTTATGTTATTTGTATATAAAATGTTATTTATATTGTTAATTATGCCCACAGAATGAGTGTTCCTTAATCTGTGAAGGAGCCATAAAGGACAGAAATTAATAAACTGAAAAATGAGGAAAGATGTGACACTGTAGACGTAATGAACAATAATTATGAAATGATAATGGTTTCTGATGACCTGCTTACGTCACATGTTCTTTCACTCCAGAGTAGAGCGTCACCTCTAATATTCTGACTTTGATCCGTGAGTGACACCTCACACTTCAAGAGGTTTCATTCAAATGTAGAACTGCAATAAACAGATGCATTGAAGTGTCTTGGAGGGCAGAGAGATTATTAAAACACAAAAAAACATATTATTAAAGATAAAGAATATCATTTTTAATACTGAGTTGGTTTTATCTTGACATTATTCAGTGAAATGTCATGAGAGTTCTCCAGCAGGTATGTGTTGTCCTTAAGGACGAGGAGTTCTATGCTTTATTCAGTGAGATGGTGACCTGTTTACACCAACCTCACGGGACAGCAGAAAGCGATCCCAGCAGTCTTTTGAGCTGAAGGGAAGAACTCTCCGTTTTCCCTTTATAATGAGCACATTTGACCCAGCAATGAAGTAAAAAGTTAGAGCAAACCTGTTACACTTCAAACCCAACCTTCTGGGTTGTTTTCTTTAACTCAGCTACTGTTTAAAAATTGCTATATGGCTGGCTTCAAATGAATAAAATGGTCCAAAATTGGTTGTAAATTAGAAATCCGACACAGAGGCATCAGCGATAATCAAAAGGTGACAATTTATTAATAAGCTGTTTAAAAAAGTTTATTATTTAATTATTATTCATTCAAATTATTAATAAATGTTCATTTATTGAACATATTAATAAATATTAATTTCCAACCTATTTTGGGTTCATTTGGGTTCAAGCAAGAAATACACTGTAGTCATTTTTAAGCAATAGTTGAGTTAAATAAAACTACCCAGAAGGTTTGGTTAAACATTTATCCCAACCACTGGGTCACAACAAACCAATCGCTGGGTTTGTCCATATTTCACCCAGTGCTGAGTTGTTTTCACCCAACCTTTTTTTTTTTTAGAGTAAAGAAAGTTCAAAAGAACAGCATGTATTTTAAATAGAATATTTTTGTAACGGTGTAAAAGTATTTACTGCACTTTTGATAAATGTATTGCATTCTTGCTGAATGAAAGTATTAATTGACCCCAAACTTTTGAACAGCAGTGCAACTTGGACAAACAAAAAGTGCAATATGCACATTTGCATATGGATGTCTACACTCTAAAAAAAATGCTGTGTTAAAAACAACCCAACTTGGGTTATTTGGCAACCCAGTGCTGGGTAAATATTGGACAGAAGAACACATGCTGGGTAATTTTGAGCCAGCTGGTTGGGTTAAATGTTTTTACCCACCATGCTAGGTTGTTTTATTTAACTCATCTATTGTTTAAAAAATTATTATATTGCTGGCTTAAAATGGGCTGGAAATTAAAAATCACACACAGAATTTCTATAGGCAACAGCAATAATCAAAAGATTAACATTTATTATTAAGCAAGAACACCCATGGAAAACATACAAGATAAATTTAATTTATTTGGGTGAATACAGCATAAGTGCAAAAGGCATTTCCATCTTACGAAACGACCGCTGCTGACGCAGCTGACATCTCGTTCTTATGTTGCGTTGCGTAAAATAATATAATTTACACCACATTAAAGACTTTATAAATGAAATAAAATGTATACAAACCTTTATTTCCCGGAAAGAGTGCACCAAATCGCCGGCGGCGGCGCTGAGAACCGCTCCGTCCTGTGGATGTAAAAAGCCCGTGCTATGACTGTAACTCAGCAGCTGCGTTGTTTCATCGGAGACAGGCTCAACCCAGCGGTTGGGTAGAAAAAATAACCCAGCGTTAAAAATGACCCAGCAACTTAGTTACAGAAAAACTACCCAGCACCTTGGTAAAAATATTAAAAACAACCCAATAAAATGACCCAACAGGCTGAACACAGCATTTTTTAGAGTGCAGTTTTTATGCATGATTCAAACAAAACTATACTATCAGCACTATGCTGTTTTTTTATGCACAACTTTTAAAACTATTTTTAAAATGCTGGGTTAAATACAACCCAGTGCTGGGTAAAATATGGACAAACCCAGCGATTGGGTTGTTTTCAACCAACAGTTGGGTTAAATGTTTAACTGTCATTAACTTCATTCTAATTAAAAAAAAAAAACGTTGTCTTTCTCTTTATTTATTACTTCCCTTTCTAGTTTGTACTTATTTTTAAAATGCTGGGTTAAATACAACCCAGTGCTGTGTAAAATATGGACAAACCCAGCGATTGGGTTGTTTTCAACCAACAGTTGGGTTAAATGTTTAACTGTCATTAACTTCATTCTAATTAAAAAAAAAAAACGTTGTCTTTCTCTTTATTTATTACTTCCCTTTCTAGTTTGTACTTATTTGAACAATGCCTAAAACTTGGTATTACAAGCACTTCCTGTGTCTGTTTGCCTCTTTAAGAAGAATCGCTTTATGTATTCCCCAATTGTAAGTCGCTTTGGATAAAAGCGTCTGCAAAATGACTAAATGTAAATGTAGTTTTGTGTGCAGTGTGCTTCTTCATATGATCAGAGCGTGGACTGTAACTGAACTGTGGGCATGCCTTTGGGTCAATTTTACCTCAAACTCTATCTTTCACTCTTAAGTCGTACTGCTGGGCCAGCACTCCACTGCGATGCTTTGTATAATTACAGCAAGCCATTCATCAAGCACCACGACTGCTTCAGGCTCTGGTCAGTAAGCTAGCTGAGAGTAATTCTTAACCCTGTCTCATCAGTGGTCAAATTCCAGCCCATTAATCACACTCGTTGATGTATTATCTCTGTTCGAAATGTCCATGCTTATCTATAATTTGGGCGGTTATCATTTATGAGTTAGGGTTTTATGGGGCGTGGACGGTCCCTCCTGCATCACGCTGTGAATCATGCCACCTAGACGGCCAAGAAAGAGCCCCTGATGAGATATCATCTGTGACTGGCTCTTCCGTTTAACAGCGGGCGACATATTTTCATGACTCCCAATGCAACAGTCATCCATGAAATGCCCTCCACCTAATTGCCAGTTAAAGTGGGTGTAATTTAGCGCTTTACTGTAAGTAGCAGATAATTGTTCTTCTGCTCAAATGAGGCCAGGAATGATCATGTCTCTTGTGTGGAGGGGTCGATTGTGTGCTAATTGTGGGGCATTGCTGGAATGTCATTGACTAGTAATGTTTCATGATAGCATTAGTTGTGGCTTCATTGTGGGACTGGTTTTGGCCAAAAATATCTAACTGAGAACTTAGCCTTCCCATTAATCTCGATGGTGGGTGCCAGGCTGGAGGAAGTACAGTATGGTATGTAACAGTCATTGATGTGACAATTTTTATATATATATATATATATATATTGTGTGTGTGTGTGTGTGTGTATATATACAATATGCAAATTCTTTCATAAAAAGGATCCTCATTACTCTGTATCAGCATCAACAAGTATCTTACAATTTAAGATAATTTATCTTTTTAGTTTAGGTTGTAAATCGTCATGTGGAGCTACTTCACAAAAATGTAATATTAATATATGTGTGTAAAAAAAGTTTTTACCTCAAAAAGTATTTTTTAAAAAATGTAAGTAATGAAAAATAAAAAAGGAACTACATTCATGTGTACTCAAGGTGTAAGGAAAATATGTTACTATTTTCTATATTATAGTTACACCACATGACATTCGTAGAGTCATTAAATTTAAACTTATTAAAGTGGTGTATAAGTTTTTCAAAATAACAAAAAATAACATGAATATACAAAAAAGAGCATTTCCACGAATTCATTTTAAAATGAGTTACATCAGTGACTCCCTTATTTGCTTTGCTTCCTAGTTATTATGTTCCAGAGCCATACGCAAATGCACATATACGTCATCTGCTAACAGGGTCTAACTATGGAAGCTAATCAGCCAAACTTTGACCCTATGACCTTGGCTATTAAAATTTCCCATGGTTCCTTTCTGTGGGGTGAGCAGTGATGTTAAATAGTTTTAGAAAGTGTGTGCCAAGCTTCCAGTGCAATATGAATAAAAGTTAAAAAGCAGACCGGCAGTAATTAAGAACAGGTGTAGCGCGCGTGTGTGTTGGGATTGTGGGCATTACGCGGAAGGATGTCAGATGCTGTTCCCTAATTGCCACTAGCTGAGGATTTATTGTTAATGTTGGACCAACCTCCTTTAACTCCTGAGAGAGAATCATAACCTGAAATATAGATTCATTAAGGATGCATATGGCACGCCGTTCAAATGGGCCCATGAAATATTTCATCTGGAAGACAATTCCTGGCTGGCGAACGAACAATTGTTGTTAAAATGATTCATAGTGCTGGACTAGAATCAGTATTGGAAGAGCATGACATTTTAGCTGTAGAGGGGTTTTACCGTGTTCAGTTTGTTCTCGCTACATCTCTTTGAGGAAGATTCTTATTTGCCGGTGCTACAATATGCATAACCATCAATCACAACAAAAGCTGCAGAGAAGTCTGCTGGTTTCTACTGTAAATCAGTGTTGGGCTCAAAAAATGTAATTTATTACTCATTACTTGTTACTCCTTTATACTTACTTATTATTACTCCAAGCCAACAGTAATTTATTACACTTCTCGTTATATTACTTTTCTGTTAAACTCCACAAAATTGGTAATTATGTCCTTTCTCCTCAGAATTCTGACTTCATATGTGTGCCTCTTTGTGTCCATTAGGGTATATTTACACACTTTTACTTAGTATTTCTTTAGGCATAATAATAATTTCCATTCATTTTCCACTGAATTGTGTGATCTGATGAGCATTAGCATCTTACAGTGTTGTTTCCCTGTGATTTATTTTCTGTGATCTCTGTTATGACTCATTCGCTGCTCCTATGTCACTCATATTACATCTTCATAACCTCTTTTAATGACAAAGTTCCACTAAACTTCCTTGTTCTGCATCTGTACAAACTTATACACATGAAACATTAAGCTGATAAACATGATTATGACAGCATTTGATTTGTATGTGATTTGGGTTATTTTTATAAGAATACACAATACAAGCAGGTGTAGCAATTAGCTTATTCTAAAATTCTACAAATAACATATTTTTGATCATTATATGACCAAAATCTACTTTAGATTGCGATTGGAAGTTACTGGGGAAAGTAATATTATTACAGTAACACATTACTGCCCACAACTGTTTGTAGAGCAGGCATTTTGCCCGCTTGTGTTGGTTGAGAGGATATAGCTGCTACATCTAATCAGTTTGCCTCTGTTGTGTGGTTTCTGACACAAAGAGTGCTGGGAAGGCATGGAGGATTTTGCTCAGGAGCTCATTGTGTGTGAACGCTCTGCCTTTTTCAGGTCACTGATTCTTTGCGTCAACGTCTGTGTCAGGGGCATTAGGAAACAAAGCTAAGAGCACATGGCATTGCAGTGCTGTGTAGCTCTGTCAGGCTATGACACCCCACCGACTCACCATCTATTAATGCTTTCACTCTCCCTAATGACCATTTGGGTGAGACGCCTTAAGGATTGCCACACACACTCAGACATGATATGTTTTACTACAGTAGCTTCTCCTTCCATCTCCTGCAAATGGAAACAGTGTTTGTGGTTTTCCTTCTGAAGGGCTGTTGAATAAAACGTCAGAAAGTTTTGTGTATGTACTGTAGTTGAATTTAAATAAGCGACCTTGTCTAGTTTGTTGTGGCACAGCTGAGTAGTTAAAAATAATTAGAAGATGAGTTTTGTAAGAGGCCTATGCCAAAAAACATTTATATGATATCATTCATAACAAAATACAGATATAAAAATGTTTACCATAAGGTTTTATATGTTAGCTATTTTATAGGTACAACGGGGCTAAAGGCGCCCTGGGGTAAAAGGCGCCTTTGATATTATTTTCATCTAAACCACTAGAAAAACGTGGCGTAGCACTTTCCAAAATGTTTGCTTTTCAAGATGCACCTGTATATTTGTCTGATCCTTGACGGGATCGCGCGCAGCAGCACGAAGTTGATTCTGTGCTTACTTGATCTAATATTTTATGTTTTTTAAAATGTTGTAGATTTTAAAGTAGCAAATTAGAATCGCTAAAATTAATGCATATATTTTGAGACAAAGGTCTTCTTAACAATTTTCAGATCGAATGAAATTGAGAGAGAGAATTTTATATAATATATAATAAATAATATAAAGGGGATTTTTATTTATATATAGGGTGGAAAAAATGTACAATATAATATAATATAACTGTATGTTTCATGATAATACTATGGCTTATTAAATGCCTTGTCAAAAGTATCATTTTAATGCGAATATATAGAAATATGGATTCAGTATGTATCACCACAGTATTTTTTTCTCAGTATAACTAATGCTGTGGTCAGTGACTTTAACTGCCTCCCGGGAGGGTGGTAAGGCCCACAATTGTAACTTCATCACAGCCCCTGCATTAGGCCAAGAACATTTGTTCTTTTTTTTAGATGCTGAAAATGAATAGATTTGTATCAGAGCCTGCATAGTCTATGACTGGCCATTCTGTGCAGTTAAATGCATTATGAAGTAGGGTTAATCAAGTTTGTCTCATGTCAGAGATGGTGATTACTTACGGTTCTTTCTTCTTCAAAGTTCCCAACGATTTTTTGATTTCACAATATGTCAGGGAAAGACAGAGAGAGGGAAAAAAATCAATTTTCTCCCTCCATGATGATTTATTTATTGTCTCTGCTGAAGAGCTCCACTACTCCATCACAAACACACTCCAGGAATCCATAAGGTTGTAACCTCATCATAACAATTCACTGCGAAGCTGGTAAATCACTTCTCCTAAATGTCGCAGCTAGCATGAGGCCTGACTTTTGGGAGGCACTATCTAGCTAATCAGTGCAGTCTGCTTCGAGCGTGTCTTAGAATAGCTGGCAAAATCTCCTCTAATCATGTAATTCATAAAACCACAAACAAAAGTGCCTCTCAAAGCATGTAAATGTCACCCTGTCTGCTCAAGACCCGGGGTTTCAGGACATGGCAGTTAAGCTCAACTACCGCCTGTCTCGCAGCCGAACGCGAGATCTTTGCCAATGGACAACTGTGGGCGATGTGCTAATTCATCCAACTAGCAGACTCTCTGTTCGCCCCAGCTGTGCCCTACATGCTGCAGACAAATATAAGAACAGAAACAATAACGCTGAACTCTGAAGAAGCAATAGATCTGTCCACTGCTCAACTTTACACAAGGGTAGCTGCAGTCGAGACGATCTGAAATCGATCATTTTCATTATTGAGGTGATTTTGAAGGACGGACACGGCGAGACGCAGAGGAAGAGCGAGGCTCTATTATGATACTTATCCCTGACAAACACGCACAGTTCGCTTAAATTACGTCCTTCCTTTTATAAAGTTTACCCTACTTAGAGAGTGACTTATTTTAAAGGAAATTATATTGAATTTTCAAGTTGTACTTTGTACATTTTATTCCCATCGTCTTTTCAGTTGAGTGAAGCTGAATACTTATAAGTTTATTAATACATTCTGTAATAGTATGTTGACCTCCTAAGTTTTAATATGTTGTCTTGTTCTAAACTATTCATTAGGGCTATTTTAAAATATGGAGACATTTTCTGCAAGTGTCATCCGTGTACTGCATCACATGGTTACGTGTGATTTTCACAGTTTGTCAGCAGCACACTGCAACAGCTAGAAATACTAAAGAGCTAGAGGTGATACTGACATCGGTCAGCAAACATGCACTATATGAAGCTCCGCTTTAACACCACAGCACGATGCATCAATAAATAATCTAACCATTTTCTTTAAGCGTGCTGGCATTTAAAAGTGAAGACAGATGCCTTGGAAGTCTGGCAATGTGAATATTTCTGATTGATTCTCGTTTCAGACAAGCAAGGCCATTTCTAGACATTTTTTGTATTATTATTTATTTGTTTGTTTTTTGTGAATTCTTGAGTTGATTTCATAGACACTTGCACCCAACATTACACATTAGAATGTCCATATAAAGTCAATGATTTTTAATTCTACATTCATTGTTTTTCCCAGTAAATGTACACTACCATTCAAAGGTTTGAGGTCAGGAAATACTTTTTTGAAGAAATTAATACTTGTATTTGGCAAGGATGCATTAAATTGATTAAAAGTTACAGTAAAGACATTTATAATGTAACAAAAGATTTCTATTTCAAATAAACACTTTTCTTTTGAACTATATTAAAGTATCCTAAAATATGTAATATTTAAAAAAAAAATAATAATAATAATAAAAAAATATATAATAATAAATAAAGAAATATATATATATATATATATATGTGTGTGTGTGTGTGTGTGTGTGTTTGTGTGTAAATATGTAATATTAAGAAATGTTTTTTGAGCATCAAATCAGCATATTCGAATGATTTCTGAAGCATGACACTAAAGACTGCAGTAATGGCTGTTAAAAAATAAGCTTAAAACAAATAACAGTTATTTTAAATTTGTGATAATAGTTCACAATATTGCAGGTTTTACTGTATGTTTGACCAAACAAATGCAGACATATATGCATAAAACAAAAATAAAATAAAAAATCTTACTGACCCCAAACTTTTGAACTGTAGCTTGATTATAATTTTTACCTGCGTTTAAGAGAATTTCCCCTATGACTAAATAAAAGAGTAGCTTAAAATGATGCTATTTCAGAAGCACACATATCATTAAAAACCATAGTAAATGCATTAGAATGTCTAAAAGTTTTTATCAACATGAATCATAGGGTTTTGTATTTCACCTTTAAGGTTTTTATGAATCCAAGAAAGTAGCACTGGCATGGAAACCGAAATTTCCAGTTTCATATATATTTAACCGCACAGTGTCAAGGTTGACCAATCAGAATCAAGTATTCCATTAATGTGTAGTAAAACACTTTTAATAGTGTTATTTTTATAGCCTAAGTAACAGCTCATATGTTAAATTATTATATCTGACCAGCAAGAAAGTTGATTCTGCATGTATTTGCATTTCTCTCTCATTGATTTGTACTGGTTTTGGAGCCAGCTCTGCACTGAGAGAACTGCACAAAGCAAACAGATCAATGTCAGGAGACCAGACTCTCCTCTGTGCTGTCAGCTGTCTGGCTCAGCCCACATGCCCCAGTAGAGTAGATGTACACCCCTAGTGTTTGACACTCTCTGTGCAGCTCTATTAATAAAACATCAAAGCCTCCAGTGTGCAATAGCTGAATTGCTGTCCTTCAAAATGGACAGCCGAAAAGTTCACTACGCTTTTATTGTGTATTATATTGTGTGATGGGACCGGAAATTACCTCTTTGTCTGAGAGCTGTACGCTCTTTAGTATTGCCTCGCTCAAAGACTCAAAATAACAGCCATTCTTTTGCTCTTACCTGAGGTTTGTGTCCCATTTTGCAAGATGGTCAAGAGAGTATTTATACCTCACCCTTTGAGAGGCATAGATAAAATAGGCCATTTACACGGCATCACTGCCTCAGCGGGCAGCCGCTTTCGTTTTTCACTTTTAGGAACAGGTTTTTCTGCTCTGTCTCTCAAATATGAGCTAATTGTGTTTAGTGGAATATAATCGAGCATGATATTACAAATCAGTCAGAATATCCCACCGCTGGATAGCCATGACTTTTCTATTCGTGAAATAATCAGTCTGGGAATCTGATGTTGCAATAAATATGTTGCTTTTTCACTTATTTTCAGGCGAGGAAGAGCATATATGAAAAATCAAAAATATTTTTGCTGCTTGCTCAGTTTGCTTTATTAATAAGCTAAAGTTACATCATCAATTCTTTATATTCAATTCACTTCAATTTGGAAGTTTGTGTAGGGACTAATGAATAATTTTTGTTGACAACTGAAGCTAGGTTTGTAGTTTTCTTTTATTATTATTGTTAGTAGTAGTAGTAGTAAGCTGGAGTTTTTGTGGTTAACATTATGCTGAAGAGAGGAGGTTCTATTTAATGTGTTAAAATGTGCCATAGTAAAAAAAAAAGTAATAAGTACAGTTCAGATCTACATATTTACTGACATATCGCTCGAGACGTACTGATATGAAAATTATAGTTAAAGTTTATTTGGAGTACTACTTGTGCACATTGCACATTTCTTAATATTAAGCATAAAATGTGTTTTAATGTGTTTTAATGTACAACTGTCGATGTATGATAATGTAGGATTGTATGATCATTGAATAATATCGGTCTTTAAATGCAAGATATTTCAAGTGTGCCTGAAGTATACTTGCAATAGTTCCACTTTAGCAAAATCAAATATACTTCAGTATATCTTTAGTTGAACTTCAGCAACACGTCCACACTTAAAGTGCATTAAGTACAAAATTAGTTGGTATACCAGTTTAGTATACTAAAAGTACAACTGCATGGTGTTTTTATTAAGTACATAAATATGTAAATGTATTTGTAGTATACTTAGCATGAAATAAATGTATTTCAAATACATTTACTATATTTATTTTTCACTGGGGATTGCCAAAAGATATTCATTCAGGGTTTACTTGATTCAGTTAGGTTTCCACTCTTATAACTTAAAGAACCTCAATTCTCATTAATTTTGTTAAAAATATACATATTTGTTTGAGTGGACTTGTGCAAACCTTAATTTAATTGACATTAACATTTACATTAATTTCATTGATATTTTTTAGTGATATGATAATCTTCCCCTCAAATCTCATGTTCTGTCACATGCGTATGTTCAAAAGTTTAAGATGTTGTTCTTTTTTATTAAGAAATTAATATGTTTATTCAGCAAGAATGCATTAAATTGATCAAAAGTGACAGTAAAGTCTTTTTTTAATTGTTAAAAAAAATCAATTTCAAATAAATGTTGTTCTTTTGAAATTTCTATTAACATTATTCTGAATTGTAATAATATTTCACAATATTGTATTTTCAATTTTAAAAATGCAGCCTTGCTGTTGTTTAATATATGTGATCACAGGTGTGTGTATGTCTGCTATTTCACAGTGAGCTATCTATTTTATATAGGAGTTTACAAGTTTATCTTTCCCCATCTTGACAGTTATCTGTGAAACACACAACCCGACTACATTCTTTAGATTGATTGTGCTAAAACATACATGAATCAAACTCTTTTGCAGAGGGTTATGACTTCACAGTGGGCTGCGTTCAGCCGTCAGTACGCCAAAGCAATGCTGAACTCCTCAGTGAGTGTAACTACCTTAATTTGACTTGCGAGATGAAAAACAACCTCTGTTGCTCTGTATATTGCGCCGCAGCTGAAGAGCGAAAGCGAATTTCTGTCATGTTTTCTCTCGCTCAAAAAGCGTGCAGACAAAAGAGGGAGAGAAGATCGCTATGTACCAGGCGAGAGGGTTAGGATGTCGGCTTCCCCAGCCACCTGTCCTGTTCCTCTACCATCTCTCCCTCCAGTCTGATCCTCCGTGAAAAGGATTCACTCAGTCCATCATCTGGTCCCCTGTGTGCATTAGAAGATTGGAGCCGCTGGAGTGGCCTTCATGCATTTAGAGAGAATTTGCTTTACTTAGAAAGCGCTAAAGGTGTTTGGTTGATGGATGTGCGTTTGTTGTCTTACTATATCAGTTTGTGTACTTTGTGTTTATTATCACAGAGTGAGAGCAAATGTGTGTGTATTTATGGATGCTATCTCAAACGTTGAAGGAAATTGCATTCTTCTCCTCCACTAATGCATGACATCTGTTGCGATGGGTCAATCCTGACAGGATAGAGCACCTCTCACCTCCCTTCCCTCGGCCCCAGCCATGCTCAAAACTACAGGAATGGAGGGAAAGAGAGAATAGAGAGAGCTGAGAAGAGATGTTGAAGGGCCGGGTAGATGGGCACTCTCAGACAAAGCCATGAGATTTGAACGAACAGCCACTGTTGGGTAATATGTGCTTTTACACTTCATTTTCTTAGACCTCACTTGAGACTTTTGACAATGTCAAGTTAGAAAGACGCTAATCACAGTCTTTGCTCGGTCTCCCTTCACCATCCTGCTTTTAAAAGGAAACAGAAAGCCACTTTTATGTGATCTTGTTTTTTTCTGCGAGAGCTCAAAAGCCAGATGTGTGCATCTAATGGAATGTCTTCTCAGTAATCCAGGTCACTCTTCTCTGGTCCTTAAAAGTGCAATGTTTACTTACAGACAATAGACTCAGTATGCCAGCTTCCTCTTCTCAGATTTCCTCTTCTGCTCTTTCAAGAAAGCTCTGAACTACAATTTCACAGAAAAGGCTTTCTAGTGTAGTTCAGAGACTAGAGCATCATTTTTTTCTGAAGTAATGGTTTTTTAATAGTAATATTTGTCGTGTAAGTTCCATACAGATAATCAAAGGTCATGTACACATTGCAGCTGCACAACAGATGTTATTATCATTAAATTGAGATTTAACTCTGATCATAAGATACTTCTTAAAAATAAAAAATTGTGAAATGTGTAAATATATTTTACAATATACTAAATAAAATAATGACTAAATACATTTCACAAACGTTATAAAATAATTGTACCACAAATTGCACAAATTAAATTATATTATACAATTAATATTTTATATTAAATTATATTATAAATTCATGTCTATAAAATAAGTTTTTTTTTTTTTAAGACACGTACAATAAAGCACCCACCATAGTTTTTTAATATCATTGATTATTGTAATTAATATATTTATATTTAGCATTTTATTTTTAGTTTAAGTAATTTTGTAGGGATTTTTTTTTATATGTCTTTTTAATTTGTATTCATTTTAGTTCAGTTTTAGTTCATTTATTACATTAAGTAGCTAAATAAAAATGCGATTTCCTTCTTCAGTTAACATTTATTGTATTTCAAGTAATGAAAACATCTTTGTCTTAGTTTTAGTTAGCTATAGTAACCTGGTATCCGCTTTATCTGTCTGTCCGTCTATGTTGCTCTCTCTCCCTCCAAGACACTGAGCAACAGAGGGAGTGAGATGTCCGCCTTCATTGGGAGTAATTTCCTGGCTCTGCATGTGTGGGCAGTGAGATTTGGGCAGGCTGTTTCTGAGGAGCTTCTCATTGCTCTCTCGCGGGCACGTAGTGCTGCAAAATTCCATTAACAATCTCACAGCTCGGACGTGGCCGCACACTGAGTCTGGCTGCACAGGTGGGCTGTCATCTCCCGATAGAAGAGTTCTGTACTACCGTCCTCCCATGGGCAGCCGTGTATTCTAGCAGTCCGACAATAGTGAGAATTGGGGTTAACACAACAGGAAGGTCCTGTGACTTCCTGGAACACAATAATAACAGCGCCAAATAAGATGGGAATCTCTTATTCTGCAAATCACCGAAAATGGACATGCTGCTCTTGATGCATTATGAGTGCCCTATTTCAAAGGTGCAGCAGTGTTGTTAGCTACTTATTTTATTTATTTATTTATTTTTACTGCAAATATTATAATGGCTTGTCCCGTTCTCCTGCTTTGTGTCACTTCGTTTAACTCTTCAGGCAATGTGACTCTTTCTGAAAGTTATATCGTTATGCCTGTAGGTGGCGACAAGTGTATAATGAGTGAATCATTCCTCAAGTGATTCATTTGTAAACATGGGTTCTTTCAGAGATGCTGGTTTTGCTATTCGTTGGAAATAGACAGGTAATTGGCAACAATTTGTCTGAAATGTTAGTTATATCTGTTAGTTAGTTAACTCAATATTAACTTGTTGCCTATTGAAATAGTGTGCACTTGTGCTGGTATTTACAGTCGCGTTTAGTAGCCTATTGCTTAAGCAACACTTGGTGCTGTGATGAAATTTGCATTTCATTTGCCTATTATCTTTCCTAAAGAAAGTGTGATCACCCTTCCTAGTATCCCAGTTCACTAATACACATATAAACGTGTTAAGACCGAGATGGTTTAATAGCATCTACAGTTGAAAAATGGCATTAAAGTTGGAGAGGTTGATTCATTCATGTGAATCAGTTCAAACTCTCTGTTTCGATTAATCGTTTTAGAAATATCGTTGTTCTTTAACGCTGTTAGTCAAAAATTGGAAGCAGAGCCTTTGTGTCCGCATGTCATGCTTCATAAATTAAATGTCACATATTACTTTATATTATTTATTTATTTGCATTAAGCATGTTTAATCAATAACGGCATTGGTTTAAATGATGGTTACCTTGACATTAAAATAAATAAATAAAAATAAGCCACTTCAGAATAAATGTATGAATATAAAGGTGAAAAATATCATATTTTTTTATTTACTTGGCCACATGAACGCTTTTTTTTTGTGTGTTCCCAAATACAAAACAAATAGATTTAGTTGCACTGGATTAAAATTGCACTGACATGGCCTTGTCACTTCAAATCATTTAGCTAATAAAAATTATCCCATTGATGCAGCATGTTTATCACATAGTGCTTGCAAATATTATTTCAGCTGTGAGCTAGTCATGCACAACAAATATCCAGGTCAAGGACTATTGTTGTTCTCTTTCACACTCTCCCTCTCTCATCTCTCACATATTGTATCTCATCTCTTTCTCAGTTTCAGTGGTCATGAGTCATGACATTAAAAGCTATCAATTTGTGGTAAAACACTTTTTGGTTGTGCTCCCCCAAGGCATTTCCAGTAACCCTTGACAGAAACTACCAAGAATTTGTCATTGCACTTTTTCTCTGCTTTTGTATATCCCTGCAAATGTCATTTGAAATGAGAATCTATTGGTGGGCTGGATTACTTCGGATGCTCTGTGCCGTGCGTTTTACAGCCTGTCATAATTTCTTTGCTCCAAGGTGGCCGTGACATTTGTTGTGGGTTCAGAGGTTCACCATGAGACCACGAATGACTTCACCCGAATCGGGAAGCCTTTTCTAATGGGAACAGTTGCTCTTGGTAAGA
>NW_015548296.1:3961186-3970507 GCF_001515605.1 Sinocyclocheilus anshuiensis | reverse complement strand
GTGTGACAGGCATGTGTTGTGGGGGGGGGGGGGGGGGATTTGGTCAAAAAGTATTTGGACACTCATGGCAAAAATAAAATTTCATTACATCAGAAACACAACAATCAATTGTATTAATTGAATATACAATCAAATAAACATTCATTCTTTTCATAAGTTTGCAACTGCTATTTTAGTATTGTTGATTATCATTTTTAGTATATTTAATTATAGTTTTAGTGTGTTTTTGTTGTTTTTATGTTTTTATGTCTATATAGTTTTTTTATTTATTAGTTTTAGTTTTGTGTTACTTTAATGCTTCAAGTTA
This sequence comes from Sinocyclocheilus anshuiensis, assembly GCF_001515605.1. Lineage (NCBI taxonomy): Eukaryota > Metazoa > Chordata > Actinopteri > Cypriniformes > Cyprinidae > Sinocyclocheilus > Sinocyclocheilus anshuiensis. The sequence continues at coordinate 3,970,200 of NW_015548296.1, read as the reverse complement.
AACTGAAAAACTGAAAAATGTTATCTTGGCAACTTGCTGAAATAAAAGTCAAAATAATGTTTTTTTTATATTTGATTTCATATACATTTTTAACAAAGTAACAAAAAAATTATGGTTTTAGTTTTAGTTATTTTAGAACTTCAAGTTAAATTAAACAAAAATTAGAAATGTTGCTTTGACAACTAGTTGAAATAAAGTTTTTAAAAATAAGTTTAAAAAACCTTTAACTTTTTTTGTATTCTATTTTATTTCAGTTAAAGTTTATTTTGTTTAAAGTAACAATTTTATTATGCTGTAAATTATAGTTTTAGTTAATGATAATAACCCTGAATTGCAGCAAATTACAACAATTCTGTGAATTACTGATATACAGAAACCTACATCTTTTCTTGTTCAAGAAGCCATGAATGAAGTCACTTCATTTTGACTTATATTGTACATTGCGCATGTACATTGTTTTTGCATTTTTAAACCAAGCAAACTTAATTTAGTGAACAGTCAGCTTAAAAAATATGTTAGTGCGTTAAAGGGTTACTCCACCCCAAAATGAAAATTTTGTCGTTAATTACTCACCCTCATGTCGTTCCAAACCATTAAAGACCACAACTTAAGATATTTTTTATGCATTCTGACAGCTCTCTGACCCTCCCATAGACAGCAATGTAACTAACACGATCAACGTCCAGAAACGTAGCAAGGAGATCGGTAAAATAATCCATGTGACATCAGGGGTTCAACTGTAATTTTACGAAGCTACGAGAATACTTTTTGTACGCAAAGAAAACAAAAATAATGACTTTTTTTCAACAATTTGTCTCCTCCGCGTCACCGTAGCGCCATTTTGGAGAGTATCCACTGAACGCAAACAGCATAACCCCTGATGTCACATGGACTATTTTACCGATGTCCTTGCTACATTTCTGTGCGTTGATCGTGGTAATATTGTTGCTGTCTATTGGAGGGTCAGAGAGCTCACGGGATGCATCAAAAATATCTTAATTTGTGTTACGAAGATGAACAGAGGTCTTACGGGTTTGGAACGACATGAGGGTGAGTAATTAATGACAAAAATTTATTTTGGGATGGAGTAACCCTTTAAAATAAATGGCATTTGTTTTTGTTTGTTTGTTTTTTTGATGTAACGGAATGATTTTCGTACATGTGCTTGCATACTCTTACAAGTCTAACTTAAGTGTCCAAATGCTTTCTGACGCCTGTGCATTCCAGAAAGAAGATGTGTGTTGTTTCTCTGTTTGTGTAACGTGGGCAGTGGCGTGTCAGTGCGTTTGGGTTTAGTGAAATGAAGTGAAGAGATCTGGAAACTACAGAGACACCAGTGTTCATCGCAGCTGGTGTGCTGAGCAGTTAATGAAAGTACCTCTCGAACCTTATCACTGTGACAATGTAGATGTTAGCCAGGAGTCCAGGGAATTCTCTCTCTGTCCCTTTTTCTAATCCTGTTAATTGGCTGCCACACTCAGAGCTGTAAGGTCCTGAGGCAGCCAAACATCGCTGGCCCGCAGGAGGCTTCTGTCAACAGAACATACAAAATCCGCCCGCGAGAGTCTCACACATTGCCTTGCTCTCATTTACAGCCAAAGCCACTGTGACACCTTTGAATAGACAGCTGTTTGCTCAACAGCTTTTTTAAAGGGCCCAGCATACGCCCCTGTGGAACCTCTAGGCACCTAATGGGCGTCTGCTTTTAAGGAGTCACAAGGCCAGGCTTTGTTTACAGTGACAGCAGGGGGAGTCTATCTGTCTCCGGTCCAGCTGACAAGAAGGGAATGAGCTGGCCCGGTGTCAAAACGAGTGTAATTTATAACAAAAAAAACACCAAAGTGCTTATAATGCACATGTCAGCATACTGCGTGGCAGTCGCAAGGTTGTTAGTAACTGCTTGGTTAATGCAGATGCTGTAGAATAGGTACAAAAAGTGGAGCAGTCTCACAAGGGCCCACCGTTTGGTTTATTTGTCTGAAATCCGGCTCTGGGCTCTTGGGAGCATCTGCAATTACAAGGGCTCTTACCTTTCGCTGTGCGCCATCTGTTGTAATGTACTGGGTTTAGTCCCCTGCTCCTCGTTCGTATTTATCTTACTGATGATTTTCATTTGGTGCAAGAGAAAACACAGTTGTGACTGTCAGCACTTTTAAGAGAACATTTATAGAGCTGCTCTCAATTCCCTGGTTTTTTATTAACAATTGCTAAAACTGAGAGTAAACTTGTAAAATGGATTCCGACTAATTCTGATTGGATGAGCCTCATTCGAAGCAGTTTTAAAATGGCAGTAAACTGACAACTGTGACCAAACATTTTATATTAATGCAGAAAGTTGCTGTATGGCAGCTGTAAACAGCCTATAGTTAGTCTAATGAACATTGTGAGTTGACAGGAGACTTTCTTTTTTCAATACACTTAAAAACTACTTTATTGTATTTTTTCCGTCTAAATTGAGATACTGTATGTTAATGCTTTGAAGCCATTAAAAATAATTTGATAAATCACTGTAAACGTGTTTTGTCAGATAACCAAAATGTTTCATGCTGTGATATCAAAATTAACTTTTTTTAACATGTACTTATTTAAATTACTCTTTAATATGTCTGAATCAACTTGAATAGGTTGAGTAACACCATCAAATATCAGTTTTAAGGGAAAGATCAAGTAGAAGCCATTGATTAAGCTTGGCAGTATTATCTTGACTAATATTTGTTTCTTCCAATCAGGTGGGATTGTCAATGTCATGCCTTTTTTATTTTCAGAAATCTCCCATGTTAAAACACAGGTAATATTATTATAATTAATATCATAATCAAAACTATTTTCTTGTGCAATAAACTGTGTCATGAGAATTCTATGTTGCAATAAAATTGTTTTGGACAGGTTTTATGGTTCAGAAGAGCTGTACTTGGAGGACTTGCTACATGCACGCTCTTAAATATATTATGGTAAGTTTTAATTTTTTGATTATGATTTTGGTGAATATGAAATTTTGATTTTGGAAAATATGAGCATTTTTAATAATATAAGCCATATAAAGAAGTGATTAACCCAAAATGAAAATTCTTTCACCATTTGTTCACCCTCATGTCATTACACACATTTATGACTTAATTTCTCTACACAAAAGGAATGTTGACATTTGTTCCATTTGATGAAAGTCATAAAAATGTAAATTCTTTATTGGCATCTGGTTCCATTAAGAACCTTTAACATTCATGGAACCTTTTCATTCTACAAATGGATATTAAAAGTGAAAAAAAATAAATAAAATTATTTGGATTTTTCTAATTTTCTTTACACTAAGAAACTGTTCATCGAAAGGTTATTTGGGGAACCAAAAATGGTTCTTCATCACTGTGAAACCTTTTTGCATGTAAATACAAAAAAAAAAGCATTTGTGGACTATATTCAAATTCTTCTGAAGTCATACGATAATTTTGCATGAGGAACTGACTAAGGAACATTAACTACAGTAGATAGAGTCAGCTAGGTTATCATTTGTTACTTGGGTGATGTGCCCTTCAGTTTAATTTAAATGTAGAACTAGTGTCAAGTTCAAAGTTAACAATGCAAAGCCCTCCCTGTTCATTTGTCATAGCAAAAGCACTTACTGTTTTTAAAATGACCCAGAAAGAGCTGAGCCGAACGACTTCCATCTGACGTACATGCAGACCTGAGATAGACGGAGACGTCTGTGGTCCGTCTCCCTCCTGAGCTGCCCGATTGTCGTCCGTCCCTGATGTCTCTCTGATTTTAGCACACCCTGAAAAAATCTCCAACACACTGACGTTTCATCTAATCATCTCTAAAGAAGTTATTGAGTTACCAATCAGCACTATGTTACTCAGGAGACCCAAAGCAATTATGTTGGAGCAGATGAGATGAAAGGAGTCAGCTACAGGAGATGAGATCTCATGTCGGCCTCTTCGGAGACCCAGAATGCACTGCTGCAGCCCTGCCACTATGGCAGAACTCTGTCTTTCCCTCAAATCACTGCGGGTTACCCTGCTCCGCTGATGGCAGACAGTGTTTGACAATGGACACGCATCAGCTTTCCATTCCGGCCGAATCGATTGTTATCTGAAGACTTTTGTTGATACATTATCACACAACAGAGACAGGATAGTCCACTTAGTCCGCTTAATAAAGAATCACTGATAACTTAGCTCTTGTTAACATAACTCTCAAAAAAATATTTACACTTAAATGTAAGATTTATGTATTCTGAATTGCATATAAATTTGTCATACATTTGGATTACACCGTTTTAGTATAAACAAACTAATAACCTTGATGTGATAGGTCATATTTGTCAGCAATACATAATGAACAGGTACGATTTCTGTAACAGTACTAATGAACTAAATGTGTTTTAAATACACAATAACCAGGGGTATTTATTCATGTTTGTTTCAGTATCATATATTTTAACTAATATATTTAACTTGTTTCACAGCTAGCCATATTAAATAAAAAAAAGAAATAAAAATATGTATTTTAAAAAATGAAATGCATGTATGAACATGCATCATTTTAGTTTAATTTAATTTAATAAGTTAAAACTATCCATAATGCAGTTCAAATACATAAATCACATATTTAGGCTATTTTTTCTCTCCTATGTTTCTTTTTCAGGCCCAATTCTGATGTACAGTATTAGCCACCACAGTAACAGGCCATTTGATTCAGCTTTCTGTGCCCTGGTTACATGAGCTCCTGCCTCTTTGTAGCTTTATTTGATTTACTGCATCTAATCCAAGCATATTTATTATTTCCTCATCTAACACGCTCGTTTGCTGTAAATGCATTTGGTGTCACCGAATTTAACCGACTGAACTCTAATGCCATAATTTCTGGACACAATTAAGGCTTGTGTTGCAGCACCATGCAGCTGCTGTGAATGTTTGTTTGGTTTTTTCGCCATCTGTTACATCCACTTTCTTCTGAAGCATGACAGATTCAGCCCTCCTTCTTTATGGCTCAATTTGGCATCATGTGGTCTGGTCTTTTTTTAGAGATATTAGACAGCTACCAAACATCGCATCCTTCTATCAGCCTTTAGATGTTTCTTTTTCTAAGCAGGTGCTGATATAACTGTCAGATCAAGAATGGATGCCGTTTAGTATCTTAAAGCTCAAGTGTGTGATTTGTGATGTTAAAATACTTTCTGTTATCCCAGTTTAATATGCAGAGACACTATAATTTGTAGTCTGATTCCAGTGAGATGGTAAATGCCAGTACCTTTTTTTTTTAATCTTGTTTGTGTAAAAATACTGAGAAGCAAAACTGCATATGATATTAAGATTTGTATTCAGATAAAAAGTCATTTTTAGAATATTTTATTCTATTATTATTTTGATTGTTTTTAAACTACAGTGGCAAACTGCTTTGTCTTATGTGAGCTAAACTTGGTAGGTAAACATTAAGGATTTTTTCTTTAATAAATATCTAAACATTCTTAAAATAAATCTTTGTGATTTAAGCAAAATTGCATGAGATCCAATTTTTTCAGATAATCTTTAATTACGCTTATTACTTTTCTTACCACTTTAACAAATTTAGTCTTTTTGTGACTTAATTTAGTAAATCTTGTATTAAGGGTTAGGTATTTTTACTCAAAGAAAAGTATTTCACATTTCTTAACCATCCTACCCAGCCTAAGAAAGCCACATTGGCTCAACCAGTGGCATAAGTTTGGGGGCGTGACTATCTTGTTTGACTGACCATTGACAGATGAGAGTTTTTAGGGAAATTTGCTTGTACACAGTCTTTTTTATTTATTCATTCATTTTTTTATTCCAATCTTCGTTGGTTGTTATTAGTAAATAACTGACTTAATCTTTAAATTGTGTGGTATAATGCAATAAATCTACATTGCTTTTTTATTTAGAGTGCATAAATGATTAGCTAATTCTAATTTCAACAAGCACATTCACTTTTGGCATTCTTTGGCATGCACTGCTATTGTAAATCAGATTTTGTACAGAGTTTGTGTTCTAATCTGATTGTGAAACTATAGATGACTTGGCCTCCACTTAGTAGATCCATTTCAGCATAATTTACCTTAATATCTGTAGCATCTTGTAGATTTTCCAATGAAATGTAACTCCCATACACTCATTGATAGGGAAATATGCAATATTTAATGTGCTTTTATCAGCACTTTGCATCAGTGCTCTCAACCCGACCTGTCAACTGCAGAGTCATTTTCATTTTTTTTTTAAGTTTGCCAACTCATAACTTTAATATCTAATTATCGAACTCAGCATAATTTTATTTTGTGTCCTCTATTGAGGGAGCAGAGGAGGAGAGCTTCACTGTTTGCATTGAGATCTTCTGAAGCGTAGCTTGTACAGATTAGAAGATAAATCTCCGGTGGCCGCTGTAGAGTGAGGAAAACAGTTTTATGAAGTTGTCTGCTGCCTTTTGAAGCAGATGCTTTTCCTTTGATTTTTGTCGAGTTTTTTCAAGTCTTTGTTTCAGAATGATCTTTTATCTTTTCCCTTTTTATCTACAATCACAATATCAACCTAGTTTTACTTGACTTATAAATGTAGTTGTGTAGAGCACTGATTCATAACAAGAGTCCATCTGTCCCCAGGCGATACTTTAGCAGACTTCAGGGAAAGAAGGGCCGTCAAAGATTAAAACTAGTGATGAAACGGTTCAAACTACTACTAAATTAAAATTAATCATTGTAATTAATCTTATAATAATTAAAATAAAATAATATAATATAATATAATACCTTTCAAAACTTTGCTGTATGATTTTTTTAAAGAAAGTAATACTTCTATTCAGATGCATTAAATTGATCAAAAGTGACAGTAAAGACTTTTTTATGTAGCCTAAGCAATAAGGTACTCGAGGCCGTGCTGTAACATGAATAAATCACGGCTGAAGGGTGTTGTTAGGCACGACGCGAAGATTTATTCACGATACAGCACGGCCTCGAGTACCTTGTTGCTTTTATAAAAGGGTTACCACACAATAAAAAAATTATTAAAACCAAAAATGTATGTATTGAAATGTACACATACATCTGCTTATCTCTCAGCATGAGAAAACGTCTGTATTCCGTCTTTTAGTTTTAAAACAGACCGATTCGTGGCACAGCGCGAGTTTGCGAGCGTCATTACAGTGTAAACTGATGGACATATGGACATAGCTACAGAATCATACCTGAAACAGAAAACTAATAAATACAGTAATATTCCCTACTCACTTCGGAAACTGTAGGCTTCCACACAGACACGCACAAATCAACATATCTCCGCATGAGAAGCGTTTATTATATAGGGAAAGGGTGGGGTCTCAAAATTAAAGATGAAAGATGCAACATAACGCCAACAGGGGTCACTCATAATTCATTAAATAAATAACAAATAGTTAATTCTGCCGAAATACATAATACATTGTTTATGTTGCTAAGGGTGTTGCTCAGTGATATACAGAACCGTTGGGTGAAGCGTCATAGCCGTGCTTTTTCGTGAATAAAACACAGCTGCTGACATAGGTGGAAATCTTGGGGGGTGGGGGGTTTAACCCAACCTTCTGGGTAGTTTTATTTAACTTAACTATTGCTTAAAAATGACTATATTTATTGCTTAAAATGAACCCAAAATTAAACATTAATATGTTCAATATGTTGAATAAATGAACATTTAACTGATATCTCTACCGTACGGTTGAGCTTAATTTGATAGGGAATAAATCTATCAAAAGGAAGAGATGAGAGAGCAATCTTTCCACAGCTGTACTGCCCCATCTCTGTCTGCTGTTGCCATGGGGGGAGGTTTGGGAATTTCCAGTTTTCAAGTGACAGCAGCAGTTTACAAATTGGTAATACAGATTGGTGCTGGTCAGTCATCAGATAATACGGTCAAACAAGCAATCACGGAAGTAGGGATGAAACCATAATGTTGTTGTGAATAGGGTAGAGGGTAAAGAACATAAATATAGCAAAATATATGAGAAATGCTAAATGTTTATTTACCATAATTATCCAAATTCATGCGTGACCTTACGGTTGATATGTCTGTAAAGGACATCATATAACATATATATTGCCATACGTCTATATATATTATAGAAATGCTTAAAAATTATTTTTTATCTTTGTGGACCCTGAAGGTTATGAAATGTATTCAAGATACTAATAAAGTTAAAGGAATGTTTATTATTGGAAAATAACTCATAGAAATAGTTCTCTGAATTTAAATCAAGATTTACCATGGACTGACAGCTCAACCGTACGGTAGAGTTTTATATAAAACATACATTTAAAAAAAAAAAAAAAGTGATTGGGGCTATTTATTAGATGTCAACTAATAATAATTTTAAGTTCAATATTTTTTTATTTCATTTTGGTTTTATTTTATTTATTTGTGTTATAATGTGGATAACTGTGGTTACAGTTATTCATGAGATTGTCCAATGCATATTAAGGTGCCTTACAAGGCATAATTAATTATAATGCATTATTCATAAAGGCTTTAAGTAAAGTGTTACCAAAAATGTATCAGTTTCCACAAAAGTATTAAGCAGCACAACTGTTTACAACATTGATAATAATCATAAATGTTTCTTGCGCAACAAATCAGCATATCAGAATGATTTCTGAAGGATCATGTGACACTAAAGACCGGAGTAATGATGCTGAAAATCCAGCTTTGCCATCACAGGAATATATTACATTTTATACTAAGATTAGAAACGGTTGTGTTAAATTGTCGTAATATTTCAAAACATTGCTGTTTTAGTGTATTTTTTTTTCATCAATGCAGCCTTGGTGAGCATAAAAGACATCTTTAAAAAAAAAAACATTAAATAATTCGCCAACCCCAAAATTTGAACGGTACACTCTAAAAAATGCTGGGTTAAAGAGGGACAAACCCAGCTATTGGGTTGTTTTGACCCAGCGGTTGGGTTGTTTTGAACCCAACTGCTAGGTCAAAACAACCCAACTGCTGGGTCAAAACAACCCAATAGCTGGGTCAAAACACCCC
>NW_015548296.1:3939291-3961022 GCF_001515605.1 Sinocyclocheilus anshuiensis | reverse complement strand
AACCCAACCGCTGGGTCAAAACAACCCAATAGCTGGGTTTGTCCCTTTTTAACCCAGCGCTGGGTTATATTTAACCCAGCATTTTTTAGATTGTAGTATGAAACCTAGCATTTAACCTAGTCTCCAGGACTGATTAGTATTTAAACTGTCTTTTAACCCATCTATATCATCTGCTGTTCATTGCTGTGCCCAGCATTCATGCCATCATGCCATTATTTTGTCTGGAATAGAGTTTTGCAATGCAGCTGATGTTTTATAAATACAGTAAATGCAATTAGTATCTTTTCATTCTCATTTTTTTACTTTTTTTGTAGACTAATTTATATAACAGGTTCAACACATACAGTACAGATTCATTGACTTTCACCTCTAGTCATGGATGCCACAGTCCCAATTTAAACCTCAAAGCGGATATCTGCTCTTGGGACAGTTGTTTCACTCAGCTGCTGATGTCATTCTCTGCGATAAGGCCCACCGAAGGTATACATCACCACCGCAGCGCCGCTCCTGTCAGGCAATGCGTTACATATCGCCATTTTGACATTTAACAAGTCACTCTTTTGTCATCTCTGAGGAACTGCGCTGCTAATGTCTCCTGCTTCTGATTTAGTTTGCTTTGGGTGGCTGCTGTCCTATCGTAATTGAGTCATCAGTGACTGAGCGGTTGGAGTGGAGCTGGCCTGCGGGCACAGCATTAATGAACCCTGCAGCCAGTGCAGCCTGGGCCGTGATGACTGTGACTGATGAGTGATTGCTGGTGGATCCCGCCATGCTAGATTTGTCACCAAAATGAGACCCCCGCCACATCCCGACTCCTGTACGACAGAGCATCAAGAACGTCACGCAACCTATTTGTCAAATGATTGAGTCTTCAAAACAAGCTCAAAACCATCAAGCTGTGACGCATCACGTCTGAGGAGCGCCATAAATCGGACGATGTTTGAAAAGCGACAACGCGATTGATATGAATGCATTGCCACGTAAACGCCAGCATAGTCCTGATGGAAGTACGAGGGGGATGAATGGCGCCGCTGTCATTATTAACGCTCGTTAGAGTAAGCCGCGGCTTGTAATCATTTCTGGTCGTGTGGAGCGTAAGGACTTTCTAAATCATCCTAAACTCATGGAGTGTCATTAACCCTGAGTGGCTGTGTTAGCAATCTAGACTCCATGTTTGACAGACTACTTCACTATCAGGTAACTCACTCGCCCTGTCTTTCTCAGAGGGCCAGTTGAGATACTGTGCCTGAGTTTCTTAGATATTGCTTATCACAAACCTGCTTGTTACAGTTTCCCAAAGAGCACAACATTATTTTACTTTGCTTCGGAAAAGCTGATACATGCTCTCATTTTCTTTACATTTTAATTTCTCTTTTTTAATAAAAAAAAATGAATATTTGGTTTAGAAGGTACTGACCAGTTCCTTTTTTTAAGTTTAAAGTTAAATTAAATTAAAACCTTTAAATATTCTATTTTGAATTTGTAATGCTAGTTTTTGCTGGTAATCAATCATGATAAAACTGGTTAGGCTGTTGTATACAAAAAAGATTTTTTTTTTTTCCATTAACAGGCCTGTGTGATTTACATTTTTGTTTCTCATTTTAAGAAGTTTGTGACTTTTTTTTAACCCACCACACAAATATGTCAGCTGAGATTTACCTGCGGCAATAAGAATCTAAACCAACCGGATATCATCAGAAAACATAACTATTTTACAAGTTGGCTATTTTGAATGAGTTCATACAATGCAGTTCATACAGAAATTTACATTTTATAGAAAAACTGAAAGCATTAAGGTCCCCACGTCAAACCTAACCATCACTGGGCCATATGCAGATCTTACGAAAATGTATGAATGCAATCATACAAATTCGTATCACCCTAGTGAAAAATAAAAATACTAAAATGTATTTGAAATACATTTATTTAATGCTCAGTATACTACAAATACCTTTATATATTTATGTACTTAATAAAACTACCCTGCAGTTGTACTTTATACTAATCTGGTATACTTAAAGCCTGCTATTTTGTGCTTAATGCACTTTAATTGTGCAGAAGTGTTGCTGAAGTCCAACTAAAAATATACTGAAGTATATTTGATTGTGCTAAAGTGGAACTAGTATACTTGAGGTACACTTAAAATGTCTTGCATTTAAAGACAAGACATTATTCAAAGATCATACAATCCTCCTTATTAGTGACATTAATATACATTTTAGGCTTAATATTAAGAAATGTGCATTGTGCACAAGTAGTACTCAGAATAAAGTTTAATTAAAATGTTTATATCAGTACGTGTCGAGCGATGTGTCAGTAAATATGTTAATAGATTTGAACTATATTTAGCATGAAATAAATGTATTTTAAATATATGACTTTTTAATTAGGGGAATTAGCCACTAAATTGCCAAAACATTAGATTAGTTCAAACTGCCGTGAGAGTGTTGTCTAAACCAGCTTGTGCCAGTAGCAAAGCAACATTGCCCATTTGAGACCTCATTGAGATTTAAGCAGCTCTAAACTGGTCTAAGAACAGCTCATGTTTTTATGTGTGTATTAAAGGCAAAATGTGCAACTTTTGTGCCACTTGCATCACCAAGTCACGAAAGTAATGACTAGCTAGCTCTACTCCAGACTCTTGGCCTGCAGTTTACATTTTTCTTAGTTTTTTTCTTAGTTGGAGGTCTATACATATCAAGCTGAGAAAATGCTTTGTATTGCTGTAATGTTTTACATCCTAATGAAAGAGACCTTTTGTCTTTTTATGCAAGGAGATGTGTTTTCTTTTGATGCTTTCTACAAGCTAAATCAATCTAAAACCTCTCCTTACAAAGACAATTAACTTAACAGAAACAGGAAGGCTTAACATAATTAAAGATGTGTGATGTTTAATACTACATTTTAACATTTTGAACTCCAGTAACTTGTTTTTACTCATCACAGGTCTTGACTGAAACACACAAGGTATAGTTTATTCCGACGGTGCGGTGATATCGATTCATGGCCTGACCCCATCCTTGAACTCTGCACAGAGGTGGATAGTCCTGTAAAGCCAGCACGATTGAAAGCGTAGCAGCCACCATGGCTTTATACTGTGTGCCATCATTCTTCTCAGTCATAGCAAGGTCTCCTCTGAACTGACTCCAAAAGCCTCTCTGTACATTCAGCCAGCAGAGTCGATCTTGTTTATTCTCTTGAGACCCCAGAAGAGCGGGACAGAGAGGGAAAGAAAGAGCAGGTGTGGAGTTGAAGGAAACTGAAATGGAGAATGAGACAGAAAGAGAACCAGATGATAGAAAGTGAATGCCAGTATGAGATACATAAAGTGAGAAATGGATTTGGAGGAGGAAAAAAGACTAGAATAAAGAAAAAAGAGAATAAATTCAGCCTAAGAAAAAGGAAAATATAAAGCAAAATAAAGGAATGTATGCTCTTTTTCGAAATCCTAGTGAGCTGCCTATGTAGACAGCATTTTAAGGCATCCTGGGTGTCAAGCATGTTCCATTATATTGCCTGTTAAGATATATTTTGGCTAAATTCATAAATAAAAAATGTTTTTAAGGATAATGTTTCCCAGAATGCTTTGTGGCAAAAAAATTAAGTGAACAAAAAAAATTTGGCAACAAGAAAAATGTTGTTTTTTGAGCATACACTGTCTTTCAAAATTTAGGGTCAGTAATATTTGGATTTTTTTTTTTTAAGAAGCCTCTTATGCTCACCAATGCTGCATTTATTTGATTAAAGCTAAATAAAAACAGTAAAATTGGAAAATATTTTTGTAATATATAAAAAACCGAAAAAAAGTTTATTTAATTCATTCCTTTGATGGCAAAGCTGTATTTTTAACAGCAATTTCTCCAGCCTTCAGTGTCACATGATCCTCCAGAAATCATTCTAATATGCTGATTTGATGCTCAAGAAACATTTCTTATTATTGGTGAAATTTGTGGTTAAATTGTAATTGTTGTTTTAAATATGATTGCTTATATGAACGTAAAAAGCCATCATGTCACCTTTTGAATAATGCATCCTTGCTGAATAAAAATATTAAGTTCTTTCAAAAAATATATATTATTGGAACATTTTTGGTCTTTTCTAATTCAAGTAGTGACACTAACAATGGGCTGCAGAGTGAACTGACTTGCCTTAAAGGAACTTTGATCAAACGAATCAATTGTGAGTCGAGTCTCCTGTGTGCTTTGTTATTTATGTGCCTCACATATAGAGCGTTCCAAATCAGTCGCATATGTGTTTCCATGTCAGTTAGTATGCCGCTTTATAAGGCTGCTGCCTACTAGGCAGTAGACATCGAGGCAGCTCACTAGGTTTCGTAACAGAGTAGTCAAAGAGAATGAGAGTGCATGTGTGTATGAGAAAGAGAGAGAGAGGACCCTTGTGGGCCAATCTCATCTGTCACAGCCAAGCTTCATCATTAATATGCAACAGCAGCCTGCCGATGCTTGGCATTGACCCATTTTCTCGCTGAAATATCACCGCAAGGTTCACGGTGTGAGAGAGATGCAGACCTGCACATAATCGGCTTTGCGTGAAACACCCAGGAACAGGGGGTCTACTTGAAAACACAAGCATTCATATCCAGAGATAATAACTTCCTCTTTGTCCGGCACACTTTTGATTAGGAGAGCTGCAGGAGTTCAGAAATACTTGTCCGTCCTCTAAAACTGATAACGACAAAATCCGAAGCCATTACACATTTAAACCGGGTCCCCGGTTTGTGCCAATAGCAGGACGTCACATGATGGAACAGAACTGCAATAGTATTCATGAGATTCACAGGTTGTAAGAAGGGAGGGTGCAGTGGGATTTGGTGCATATGTAAAGTGTCAAGATATTCACATGTTAATATAATCCTTAAGTGGAATATGGACAGACAGATTTGGCTTGATGGAGGGCTCAAGAATGCTTAAAAATGTATTACAGGTGGGGTGGAGGGATGCCATTGCTGCATACATTTTCACAAGAACGAGCCATTAATTTATGCGTACACCTGCATCATGATTGGCAGGGTTATATGAACATGCTCCTCCCAAACCTTCGGTTAGATTGTGGAAACACATTGGATGCACAGGCTGTTTCAGCACAGAGCTTTTTCTGAAGAGTGTGTTGAAGTACTTTAGCATTAATTATCAAAGCTTTGAGGGAAAGATCTGCTGTAGAGACGTCTTCCTGCATGATGTCTGGAATTGGTTTTCTCCCACTAGCATGTAATATGTATATGTGGCATGAAAACATGCAAAATGCATATATCTCCATTGAAACTTTTTTTAAAAATTTGATTGTTTTAATGTTTTTTGATCGTTTTTAGAAGTTTCAATGCTCAAATTTGAGCAAAAAATACAGTAAAATATTGTGAAGTATTATTACAGTGTTTTTTATCTAATTTAAAATGTAATTTATATTTATTATGGCAAAGCTGAATTTTCAGCATCATTACTCCAGTCTTCAGTGTCACGTGATCTTTCAGAAATCATTCTAATAATATCATCTCTATAATCATTCTCATTCTAATATGCTAATTTGCTGCTCAATAAACATTTCTTATTATTAACAATGTAGAAATCATGATAGATTAGTTGTTGTTTTTTTTGTCACATTCAAAATGTCTCTACTGTTACTTTTGATCATTTTAATGCAGTCTTGCTGTATAAAAGTATAATTTTCTTTCCAAAAATTCTTAATTGGGGGGGGTTTATGTATTTTGTAGTTGTTTTATGTAGTATATGAACATGAACAGCAATGTATGTTTTTCATAATTCGTCGCGTATCATGTAATGTATTATGCACGTGCCATATAATATTTTATGTTGTTATATATATTTAATAATAATACATTTTATATGTTTTATGTATTTATACCTGTAGTGATATCTTTATATCATATATTTATGTTGTATAATATATTTATTGTGTTATGAACCATATGTATCATTTGAAAATCTACCTTTTGTTTTCTCTCTCTTTCTCTCTTTCTCGCAGGTGTTGGGCAGTTTTAGAGATTGTTCCCCAGATGGCCGTGGAGTCACTGCTGGAGGAGAAACTCTTAAATAGCAGCGCAGGACAAACAGAGACGACTCATACAGCACACACATTTATCTACTCCAGCATATCCCTAGAGGAGTGAGTGCATACATGCACACGAACATATACATTTATATCTACTGTACATGCATTGAGGTTCTTGTACAACAATTGTAAAGATGTCTCGGGAGACATGATACTTGAAGGTTACTGTCAAGATTGCCTTAGTGTACCAGGTGTTGTTTTTCATGGGCCAAAGTCTTTTTTAACAAATGCCAGTTCTGGTTTCAGTGTGAGAAAACAACTTGAGGTTAGCTGTGCCACTTTAGTTTTGCTCTGTGAACTGTTGTATTCTGCTGTTATACATCTGCGTTTAAAGCACATCTTCTTTCTGTAATGCATGATGGCAGATAACGAATTAGAGCGCGTTCGGTACCAGTCACGAAGAATTACAGCCCAATAAAACAAGTCGCACAATGAATGACAACACAAGTCAGACTGAATCCGAACATCGCTCACGCTCTTTTAATCGTTGTCTCCTTGGCTCTATCAGTGACAGGGGAAATGGAGAACATCCTAGGCAGGAGTCTTTTTTTTAGGAATTCATACATTGCAGTACTTGTTTATGTATGAGGCATGTATTAATATTTAAATAAGCTCCGTTCGGATCAGTGTCATGTGTAATACAAGCAGATAGATTTCTGGCCCTAATGATTCAGTTGTTTGTGTGACGGTGGATAGAGTAGCATGATTAGACACGTCAGTCAGCGGTTTCTTCGCTCCCAGATGCTTCCTCATGCAGCCATTTTCACCCCGGCACTCACCTCGAGTGATGCGCCTAGCGTCGTATGATTGACTAAGCATGAATTTAAGCAGGTGAGGACCCTGTAAATAAGCTTTTCCCTCAGAAACGGTCTCGTTTTAGGCCCCTCCCTCCATCTCGAGCTCTCTGCAGATGGATTCTGCCACCTGGAGATCGCAGAGTTCTGCTTTTGGCATCCCCTCTCCTCCGCTGTTTATATCAGCCGGGTTTGTCGAGGTAATCCAGCCAGCTCCAAACTAGCGGAAAGATGGAGTTAGGGAAATGGATTTCTGGAATAAAATGAAAGTGTGTTTTGGGTGTGCGTGTGATGTAACTCTGACAGGGAATTCATTGAGCCCCATAACTCCGTTCACTCATCTGTGGAGTTTTTTTTTTTTTTAAGTAAAGCTTTACTAGACTGCAATTTTACTCCAAGGCCCCTCTACTCTGTAATTTACTTTGAAAGTCATTGTTGGTGCTTTTAAAAGACTAAGACCGTTCGAACTATTCAAACAGTATCTAAAGGTGCCGTATCAGGCATAATTTAGAAAACACAAAATCAAGGGGAAAATGGAAGGCTTGCTCTTAAACACGCCAGCCACTTGATTTTTTTCACACAAAATATTTCCATTATATTCGCAGTGAAACAGATTTTCATGTCAGTATTTTGACAATTATTTAATTTAGCTGTCTGCACACCCCTGCTTTTTGAATATGTGAATGTTTTCTTAATGACGATAGGTGTCGGCGGTAGTTATGAGAGGGAATGATGGGACTCTGAGTGAGAGATCCACAGAACAACAGTGGCCCCTGGAGGTTAAAAGATGCACTGCATGAGCCTGGCCTGCTTAAACACCATTATCAGGTGCATAAGTACCTCGAAAATAAAATCTGCTGAAGTTCACTGCAAATGTGTTCGAGGTCGTCGTAAAGCACTGCTTGCATGTGAGTACGTTGTTACGCACGTAGTATAATCTGCATCTGCGAATGCATGTCATCTAACTTGCAATTACACATAAATCAATATGTTGCTGTTTGTTTACGGGTTTCAAGTGCATGTTTACGACTTGATCCCAGAATAAATACCTCATTCATCGTCTGTCTTTCTTTACCGTGACCGTCTTTCTCTCTTGCTCGCTGTCATTCTCACTTTCAGCATCAGATCTACAACTCACTAATGAGTGAAAGCCTCCCCTCATGTGTAGTGAGACTCTCTTGAGGCTCTCCAACAGCTGTACTGGTAGATTTCATCTCATAATTTGCTTCACATTCAGTTTAGGCTTTCATTTGCCCATTCGATTAAATTAGCCGTTTCATATGGTCCCCTAACAGCAGTTTGACTCCGTCGCCTTATTCAAATGTGCACACAGTTCTCTAGGTCTTTGCCTGCACCACAAAGACCTGGGGACAAAGCGGTCCACACCTGGGTGTGTGGACGCAAGGGATTCGGTGGAAAATGTGGGGCGTTCGGTCTCCCGGCAGAACTGTTGAAATTTTTGAAAAATGGAGGTCAGACACGAAACGTTTCGCACAATCCTCTGGCTGCAGAGAGGAGGACTCCAGGGGAGTGGGAGGAAAGAAATAATTAAAGCCAAGAGAAATTCATTTGCGCCACAGTTACAGAGAATGTCATTTCCACTGCATTATGCGTCTCTTTTACAAAAGCCGGGGTTAAATATTTTAAAGGCCTGACTGCCTCTCATCTGGTGACCTCCATTATTGAAAACGAAATATACTTTAGCAGGCAGAGGCATTACCCCACAGCTAGAGGGTCAGCCTGCTTCAGACGTTGCCTTGCGTTTGATAACCTCTGGATTCATTGATTATATACAGCTGATGGATTCTAAGCACTGACTCAGAGCTTTGCTTTTTCAATTCAATTAAAGCATTATAGTGGAGCTACTCGATATTTCTTCATGCAGGCAATTATATTGTCAGCCGTGCGATTGATTTGTCTACAGTCGTTAAGACTTTTTTACAACTGGAGCAGAGGTATTTTCTATAATTATTTATTATTTTTGGACTGAATTTGATAATGCCATTGTTCATATTGATCTGCTGTCCTTACCCTGGTTGTTATATGCTCGTGTGCCAGTTTATTTAGTCGAAGAACATGGGGTGTATTGGGCAATTAAAAGGTATTGGGTAGGATTAGGGATGTACAATATGGTCATGCAGAATATATCTGCTGTCCTTACCCTGGTTGTTATATGCTCGTGTGCCAGTTTATTTAGTCGAAGAACATGGGGTGTATTGGGCAATTAAAAGGTATTGGGTAGGATTAGGGATGTAGAATATGGTCATGCAGAATATGTGCTTTATAAGTACTAATAAACAGCCAATATGTTAATAATAGACATGCTAATAAGCAACTAGTTAATAGTGAGAATTGGTCCCTATACTAAAGTGTTACCCTTAAAATCATGAAATAGACATTTTTCCTGTCTGCTGATATCCCAACTTGGTTTTTATATTATATTATATTATATGATATTATATTTTATTTATTATTTGTCTTTTAAACTGTTACATTTATTTTTTGTTAGTTTTCACAATAGTTCACAATTGCAATTGGTTTTAATTTTTAATTTTATTTATTTGTTTATTTATTTATTTTTGTATTTCATGGCTACAAAGGAAAAGTACACTTCTTAGCACAATCTGGAGTTATTTATATTTAGTGGATTTTTTATTTTTTTTTTAATGAAGGGGGTTTGCAACGTTTTACGTTTTATTATGTATCATTACAAATTTTAACAAAAAATTGAAGTAATTTTTATTTTATTTTAGTTCATTTTGGAATCAGGTATTCCAGACCTCCTTAGTTGTGCCGTATGGAAGGACAGAGCAGTGAGTTCCTGTGTTAGTTGACTTATATCGCCCCTTTTGTTGAAGTTAAAACATGACTGAGATGAAGTGAAAGCAGTAAGTCAGTGCAGTTTCTCATTGCTGGCCTGAAGCTAAGCACTTGCCAAATGATTTTCTGGCCAACGAGGAACAAAACAATGTATTTAAGGTTAGTTCTGCCGTTTTTGCCATGTATGTGGTCAAATCTCCTCCGTTGATTTGCTTTCAGACGTAACCTCCTGGATGATTTGAAATTGGCCAGACATCAAGTATTACTGCAGGCTTCCTCTCTCCAAAAGCAGATTAGTAGCTCTGAAATACAGCCCTCTAGCTACAAAGCCGCAAAGAAAAAAGACAAAAAATTATTTGAATTTCAAAGACACAGGGACTGAGCCAAAAGCAAGGACTTTATAAGACACAACAGTGAATGAAAATGGAATGGAGAATCAGTCCACACATTCCCAGAGGGGTGACTGTTTGAAAGATCGGAGGTACATTTTACCCTGTGGACCAAACCTAGAAACGTTTTTTTTTACGGAGGCTTGTAACAGATTCACTCCATGCTCCACATGCAAAAACCTTTTGGCCTTGCCTTTAGGCTTTTGACCGCTTAACTAGAATGTTCTTCGGTGTGACTGGAGTAATAAAAGAACTGGATTTTAGTGTCATAGAGTCAAAGTATCTCTCGTTTGAGAGTAATATGCATTACTACACATATAGTCACTTATACAACACTTATAATCAAAGCACATTATTTCTTTCTTCTTTCTTTTTTTTTTTTTGCAGGTCTGAAAAGGCAGGGGAGATAGCAACGATACCTCTAACCAAGGTAAATGCCAGGTTTTACTCAGTGTCCAATGCTTCTCAAATCCAAATTTGCAGACCTTGTAATCCAGAGAGAGCCTTTGAATGTCTGTAGTGCTTCGAATGTGTGACAGGCCAAGAATAAGTAAATATCAAGATGCTTCTCCTATGTTTAAGCCTTGGAGTGCAAGGGGTTTCTGATATAATGTACTCTAAAGTGCTTTTTGACTTTCAAAGGTCAAGTGTTTTGCAACTCAGAGAGGCTAGATTGGGCTTGAGATGCTCTAATCAGATGCGTGTGGGATGACTTCATGTCTGAATCACAGATCATTATTGCCATCTGCAGTTGACATCTTGATTTGTTGAAGCTGTTTGTTTTTGACTCCCTCTTCAGGATCATTCTATCACTTTAAAACAGAGTAGCTCCAAGGCATTTTGATGTTGAACATCTATATGTAAGGAACGTAAAACATAAAAACAAACCCACTGCAGTTTAATATAATATTAACTGGATAGTCCAACTTCACATAAATATTGAAATGCTGTTATTATTCAAATGAATCTCACCCCAGAAACCAAAAGAAAAGTCATATTTTGCATAAAGAAATGTAATCTACTTTTAGCTTACATTAGGAATTTCTTTGGTTTGTGATATTATCAAATACGCAAGTTTTACTGTGATGCATCTGTATTTAATTATGATTGTAATAATTCTTATATTGATTTTTTAATTAAAGTTTATCAATAAAATAATTATTTTTGCAATATAATATATGATTTGATAAATAAATACTTAAAAATGTAATTTTAAAAATAAATGTAATTGTCTTGAAAATAATATTAGAATGCAGTGACAATTAGGCGGAATTCTATTTTCTTAATTCAACATTTTGGAGGTAAAAAATGTTAGATTTTTGACTTTTGTGGTAAAATATGTCCTGCACACTTCTTCTTTCTAGGATTTTTCTATCAAATTGCTATTTGAAATCACCCTATTATTTGAAATCCAAATGCTTTTATTTTGTCTGTGGAACACAAAGTAGATATTTTTAAAATTAGTTTGAATTTTTAATTCTGCCAAAAACAACATATGTTCAGTTTACGGTTTTGCAAAAAATCAAATGCGATTTTCATGCGCATCTCGTCAGTATAGCCGCTTCTGGTGAGCCCTAGTTCAGTTGTTTGTTCTCTCTCTCTCTCTCTCTCTCTCTCTCTCTCTCTCTCTGTCTCTTTTAAATCTATTAAAGCTTAAAAATCTATTCCTTTGTATGTCATTGAAGAAAATGGGGAAAAACAGCATACAGGTTCTAAACAACATAAGGATGAGTAATGGCAGAATTTTAATTTTGAGGTGAACTATTTCTTTAAATACTGCAGCTGACTTAAAGACACAACCTTTCTCATTTGGGAGAAACCCTTTTCGTGTGAACAGTGTTTGGCAATTCTGTGGCAACTCAAGTGTGAAAATCATTCTTCTGTGTCTTGTGCCTATGGCTGGTACTCTGGAAATGAGCTTAGAGGCAGGAGAGGCATCACAATAATGAATAATGCATGACTAAATATTTTCAAGCGCACTCTTGTATCTTGGCGCTCCTCTTGGTTTGCTTGAGTCTTACCAATCTTGTAATGAGGCTAAATATTTCCATTCCAATCTGTTAGCATACAAAGATCCTAGCCTCAGCTCAAGACATTCTCAGAAGCTTCCCGTGTGGTGTTGTGAGTAATGTGCATGTACGTCATAACAACTGTAGAGTTCAGCTCAGCGTCTCTGGCCCAATGCATTCAGTTGTTTTTCACAGGTACGTGAGCTGGATGTTTGTTTGCGGAGTTACTGCATTTCCACCTCTCACAGCACTGTATATGCTTCGCTGGCTGCTGTCCAATCAATCTTTCCTATTTGGAGTATGATGACTGTGATGATTACCTCATTTGTGTCATTAATTCTCAAAACAGTAGGTTAAAAATTAAATAAACAAAGCGGGTTCAGAAATGTGTTTGTCATCAGCTCCTGCCGTAGACGGAGCTGTTTGAGGAGGGGAGGGGGCTCAACAGGGGGTTCATCACCCTAGTTAGTAAACATTGCTCTTTTTATGCTGTCACGTTTGGGTAGGCAGAACACGCGCTCATTTGAGGACGTTTTCAAGCTCTGACGTCCCCGCTTTCCCTGTGACATTTGCATTGCACAGAGTGCAACCTTCATGCTTCGCCTCACAGAGGTGTGCTGTATTACAAGAAGGCTTTGTGAGGAAAGACTTCAGCTCTGCTTGTTATGAAAATGTACAAGATCGAGTGGCTGGCTGTTCATGTGCTGGATATCACCTCCAAAGCACCTTCTGTTTATATTAGCATAAATACCTTTCAAGTAGTTTTGCCTCCTTTTTTTAATAAGCCGGCATCTACTTAAAAATTTGACAGTGAGATACATCACATGTATTTAATTTAGCAATGGTTAACTGCAGTGTAAAGTTGCTTTAAAGGTTAAGTATGCCGTTTCGGTGCTACTCGTGCATCACAGTATCTTACTGTTTTATATGAGGCTTGACAGTTAAGAGCTAACATTTGTGGCAAGAACTTGTGTTTAGCTTCGCTTTTGAGAAGAAACTGCAAATTTGGCATCAGATTCCTCCATCTTGTAAGAACACTGCCAGTGTTTACCCTTACTTTTCCTATTTGCCTGTTTCTGCACATTGTGATAAGTCTTTGAACTTTGACTTGCACTTCTGTACCGAATCTGAGTGTAACATGTCAGTTATGCAGAGTTCACACTGCCTGATTTTCAAAGTCATCGAATCACCGTTGTTTTCACACTGCACGACTATCTGGGGTAGCATTCAGTTGCTGCTGTGTTCACATATTGCACGGTGGATCGGCGACAGGAGGTTACACACTGCATGACAATAGGAAGAATCACAGACAACTCTGTCTGGTCCGCAAACTACGTTTCATATAACTCCTCCCCGAACTTCCCACTGCCCTGTATCTTGCTTTCTCATAGGCTGTAGGTTAGGGCTGGGCAATATGACCTAAAATCAAAACCTTGATTAATTGAACACTTACCTCGATTACAATTATTGTATGATTATTATTTTATTTTTATTTTTTTGCCCTCATAGTTCATTAAAGGTTTGTACCGTAAATATACTCAACTATTAAAGGTGGTTTTTTTTTTTTCGAGTGCATTTCTTAACTTTGTTATTTTAAAATAATTGAAGGAAACAATGTATTTATTGCCCCGCCTCCGGGGTCTTCTGATTGCTCCACTGTTTTGGAACTTACATTGATGAGCGGTGCTGCGTGTAAAAGTTTAAATTCTTTTAACACGCAACTCACGTGCAAGACGCTGCAAAAGTCGTGAGCGCAACAGTCATATAGCGCCCAACTACACAAGTGGTAGTATGTTTTTAAGGGGAAATTATTAATAGGATTAAAAAACCTAAATAACTGATATGGGAAAATTACGTCGGTTAGAGGTTCTGAATTTCGGTTTCGATTTCTTTTCGATTAATTGTCCAGCCCTTCTGTAGGTCATCACCGATGTATTTTTCAATCAGAACTCATTTCACACAGCAGGATTTTGAATCGCCGACAGGTCCAGATATTTAGCATGCCAAATACTTCACAGGCATCAGCGAATCTCTCAGATCGTGTCTTTGATAATTCAAACTGCATGTTTGTCACTTGCGTGAACGAGCCTCCGATTTTGGGCATTTTTTGGCAATTTCGCAAAACCTGACGGCGAGTGAAAATCGGGGCTGAAATCGTGCAGCGTGAACTCGGCATTATGGTCCCACACTGGCCTCTGGCTCAGTCTTCAATAGCCACGCCCCAAACTCTCACTGTTGGTCGAACTGGAATAATTGACAGGTCTGAGCAGATCACTCTGAATATTCTGATGGTGCCTGGGAGGCTCAATGTGTAGACTTTTGAGGAAGATAAACCCATGAATGGCATGCAATGAACATTAAACTGGGTTAAGAGAATACAAAAAAAATCTTTGGCAAAAAAAAAAGTGAAAAAATGTATTTGTAGTCTTATTATATAAATATTATTTTTTTTTAAATCATGTTTGTACATTAATTTCACCCTTGAGAATACTGAGACTCATCAGGTGTTCATAAATATTGCTGATGCCAAATTTCATGGCATTTCAATATCTACAGTCTCAGATGACACTTAATTTATATTAAATCTGCTGAAGTAATCATTACACAACAAGCATTTTTTATAAGAAAGCAGCCGCCAGGAACATAAACATGATTGTGATTTCTCTACAACAGTTTACTTGTCACCCAGACAGGTAAAGAGAGGAGGTTTTGAAGCAGTGAGCATTCCAGACGAGTGATTGACACACCCAGTGTGGGCTTCCCCTCCTGCGACGGGCCTACTGTACCAGAGGAGCGTCAGTGCGCTATACAGAGTCTATAATTAGCCTGCCTCTAATCCCTATCATGCGGTGTATTTATTATACACCCCAGAGTGTTTGTGTGTGCGCTGCTACAAAACTGCCCTACCACGGGGAGTCAGTCACTGTACTCACTAGTTAGTGACATGATTGACAGGTGTTTCTCCACTTCCTCATCTAGCAACAGATGCTTACCTGCAAGCCACCAACAGGAGCCTAGCACCGTCGCTGAAAGCAAATGACAGCAATGTTGCCCTAAGAGAGAGTAGTTAAAATAAAATAATAAAAATATAAATTTTCAGGGGCTCAAATGTAATTGGACAAATAAATATAATCATAAAAAAAAAATTCTTTTTTTTTGAGAATCCTTTGCAGGCAATGAGTGCCTTAAGTCTGGAACTCATGGACATCACCAAAGATTGGGTTTCCTCATTTGTGATGCTTTGCCTGGCCTTTGCTGCAGCTGACTTCAGTTATAGTTTGTTTGTGGGTCTTTCTGCCTTTAGTTTTGTCTTCATCAAGTGAAATGCAAGCTCAATCTGGTTGAGAGCAGGAGATTGACTTGGCCATTGCAGAATATTCCACTTTTTTACCATATTAAATGCAAATAAAGTGTCTACTTTAATGTTTTAAATTACATTTGTGGAAATGAAACATCAAAATATGGGCAAAATATTGTTCCATTGTCACTCAGCTAACAGATATAATACATGCATAATAGTTGATTTTATATATATGACAGTTCAATGGACTTTATTCAGTGAAAAATGTTCTCACTTATTTAGTGATGGCTCTTAGATTGGGAAAAAAAATAAACTCAGAGCAGCGATGGCAGCACATTCATTGAGGAGGTGGTCGTGTAGGTGGTTACTTAAAATGCAGCACAGATATTCAGATTATTTTTCTCACTTTTAGTCGTGTTACATATTATGTATTTTATAATTGCTGCATCCAAAATTGCTCACTCATTGACTGCTCCCAATATAGTGAATGTGCATTGTGTACTAAATAGGAGTGGAGTGAACATAATTACTGGAAATATTTGGATGCTGACATAAATATCCTTAATCAGAGAGTTACTATAATAACAACTTTACTTTGTAGTTATACAGTAATGTTCAAAAGTTTGGGGTCAGTAAAACTGGCACTATAAATTGACAATAATATGACATCAATATAATACATTTTTTTTTTTTTTTAAAAAGAGGTAACACTTTAGTATAGGGACCAATTCTCACTATTATCTAGCTGCTTATTAGCATGCCTATTATGAACATATTGGCTGTTTATTAGTACTTATAAAACGTATTCTGCATGACCATATTCTACATCCCTAATCCTACCCAATTCCCAAATTTATCAATATCCTTACTACCTATTAATAAGCAGCAAATTTGGAGTTTATTGAAGCAAAAGTCGTAGTTTATGGTTTGTTAATAGCAAGAATTGGACCTTAAAATAAAGTCGAAAAAAAATCGTACTGACCCTTTTAAATACTTTTAAATGTAGTGTTATCAGAGTGCATTATGGGTATAAAAGACTATGTAAAGAATGAAGATATTCACTCAGAAAACAGCTCTTATTGGACATTATATATGAAATAGTGAGCAATTTTAGATACAGTTGCCTTTTTCTCATCTACTGTATATGGTGCTATTGCACAATTTAACATCTATTAGTACAATTTTGAATTGAATACAGTTCTAACTGCTTTGTCAAATCTTGTTTTACTTTTGCTCTTCATTATATATCAGCTAAAGAGAGTTGGGTTGCCAGAAGATCCTTCGCAAGAGTCAATAACAATCATCACTAGTTCCTTGAGGTGTTTTGGTTGTTTTCACTGAAAAGCAGGTGTTCAGAAACAAGTTAATTCTTCAAGTTGTGCTGAAGGAAGCAAGCAGTTTATTCATCTAAAGCTCTAATTGCTACCTGTATCTGACTAACAAAAAGTCAACAGTGGCAAATCCAATAAGCCTTATAGTGTAGTTCAACATCTCTGAATACCTCCAGTAGAGAGGTAGTCATGTGCTGTTTAAAGAGATTATGTAACATTCATTACATATCATGAGCATAAAATTAGCCTAAAACATTATAATTAAAACATTAACATTAGCATTATCTTTCCATATTTCAAAGGTCAAGATAATATATATAACCTGACATTAGTTATTTTTTCCTCTTCAAGCGTTCTGTCTGATGGTGTAATTCAGCCGTTGGAGGCTTGACTGTGATGGAAGGCGCGAGTCTGCCAATCAGGATGCATAGGAATTCTCTATGTATTACTCTGGGTCAATATTTGTCAGAACCATTTGAGCATTGCTTAAAACAGCTGAGATCCATTTATTATTCAGAGGTAACGTTGAATGCCAGAGTCCAGGGGAAGACGAGTGGGAGATGTCAGTTGCAATGGATGGATATGTGAGACCTGACCTGCCTGCTTTATTATTGGGTTTAAGGTGACAGGGAGAGAAAATATGAATAGACATTGGTGGAGATGAAATATGTGAGAGGGGCCAGATGTCGATACGGCGACACCTTTGCTTTCGAGTCAGATTCGGTGTCAGATAAGGCAAAGAGCTCGGGCGCCACTGTACACGCAAAGAAAAGGTGAACATTTTGGGAGGATGCACATTATAAGAGGGGGAATGAGTCGATGCTGATATCGATCAGAGTAGGAAAAAAATAGTTTCTTCCAAGAAAAAATGGTCTAAATCCAGCACCATGGGTAGAAAATAAATCATATTAGAGTTGAGACCAAAGATGAGGCTGTTCTTAGTGCAATTGGGAAGAAATAGAGGTACACTAGGAAAATCTATTTTCACAATTATCTGTCCATTATTTATGATGTTTTCTATAGGTTTTGGGTTATAAAACTGGTTACAGCACAGATCCACTGCAGATGCTTCAGTGAAGCACAGTCGATTGCATGGGATCGACTGTGCAGTCTGTATTTTCTGCTTTGCTAAAATTATCTTTGCACTCCCATATTTTGGTGTTCATGCCATAATATACATCTGAATTTTTGCTATAACAAAAATCACCCATTTTCTTTATCTTGTACAATTTCCTAGAATACATTGTCCAGGCTTGATGAAATTCTCTCTTCTCAATCAGCTTCGTCCATCTTTATATTTATAGCGTAAACGGCTTCAACCTTTCAAATCTTCAACCTTAGGAAAACTAAAAAGAAAACTTTTGAAGTACTTTGAAGTAAGTGAACTTTTGTTCCTCATTCAAATATGAATCTGCCGAGCACCGGTCTTTTGAAGCAGGTGGTGACTCAGCACTATTTGCTTCAGCAGCCTTCATCATAAGGAATATATTAGATCCTTCTCATAGGATGTTACGAGGAACTGCACAGACGAGACAGCAGGTCAGCCGCCCTGTAACCCTGCTTTTGTGGACCGGACGTGTTGGGCAACTTTGATGTGCTCATTTACATACTGGTAAACACAGAGACTCATAGCAGGTAATGTTCTTGAGCCAGTGCCGGCCAGCTTTGAGATTGATGTAATTTGGGGAGCTCGTCTTTCTCGATCTGCACGGTATGTGCAAGGATTATGCAGATGAGACTGGTGAGCCAATGAATCCCTAGAGCTGAAGACATCGGGAAAGAAAATGATGGCAGCACGGGTACGGCAAGACAGGTGGAGGAGAAACTGACAGAAAACAAAACATGATGGCATTAGGAAGGCGAGGGAGCTGTAACACGTTTTTCATCCTTTAGAAAACAGCTGACAGGGCAACCAGATGAACATGTTCGTAAAGGAAGTTGTCAGAGCTGGTCAGTAGAAGCTGACAAGACTGAATTTCCCCCTGGAACATATTCTTCACAAAAACACAAAGAGGGGTTCTTTATACTTGGGCATGGATCTTCAAATATGTAATACAATTATTTTGAAGCTTTATCTGCCAGAATTATGCATATAAAATAACCTCTCATAGCATTCAGTTTGCAGGCAGAGTAATATTATTAAATTTGCTCAACTTCAGCACCATGGACAGTGAAAATACTGTATTGTGTCAGTTGTATCAGGATGAAAACAAAGATGAGACATGCTTTATACACTACCACAAACACACTGAATAAAATTAAACGTGTATAATTAAAATATATATATATATATATATATATATATATATATAAATGCACAATCATAATTGTATTAATTTAATATTTTATTACTTTATATTTCAAAGTAATAAAAATAAATTATATATTTGTACATTAATCAATATATATATATTTATAATATTATATTAATATGTATAATGTTATACATATTATATTTTGGATTTTTAAAAGGAAAAAGTTTTGGTTAATGTTTATTCGATTATGAATAAAAACTCATTTTTATCAATACATTAAATGAACGTTGGTGCATGAATACAGTTGTATTAGAATATTTAAATAAGTTATTTATATACTTTATGTGCAGTTTTCTGTTTTGTTTTCCCAAAAAAACTCAAGAGTTTTTTCAGACACTGTGGTAAATTTTGTAGAGATCACACAGCAAAAGAGAAAATAATAACGCATTTCCTCTGTTGGCTTCTGTTTATGCCACTATGTAATTGAAATCCCCATAGTGTTCAAGTATGCTCTCTTTCTAGCAAATTAATCAGCGCTGCATATTTATAAACATTTCTCTCAGCTTCAGTTGTATAATTAATTTTTAAAAAAGACAGTGGATGCAGATGGACTCCTCTGCATGGGGCCCCATTAGAAGTGCATTGGTATGTACTGCTTTAAAGAAAACATTGCTTATAACATAATGATGAAATAGTTTTTTACAGTGCTGAATCATTGTTTCTCAATTGAATAGCTGGCTTATCCAGCAATGTCTAATAAAATGAAATAGACTAATAAATCCCAGGGGTATATCACATATATCATCAGTTCTGTATAATCCTGCTTTTTCTTGCTTGCGTTGACAGTGCACCCTGCTACGGGGTCCCACGGCATACAATCTTGGGGGAATATACATTTGAAAGGTTTGCTGTGACCACTTTACATTCGTAGCCTGGAACTGGAGTTCCTTAATTCAGAGGCAACCATTGAAGCAGATGATTTTGCTGAGCAACATCAAACAGCATTAGCTGTAGTTGAGACTCTTAATGTAAACATGATAAGTTGGGTGTCAAGAAATATGGGCTCTCTCATTGATCACGGAACAAGTACAGAGATTTCGCTGGGTCTTGACATTCCCAGCACTTCATCAATTATTCAGGCTCTGCTGCAGGCGTTTGGGACACGCAGGGCTGTTTAGCATTATGCTGTAACTCTGCACTCCCAGGTTCTCTGTTGGGACACATGCTCCGTTGTTCCTCTGCACCTGCCAGAGAGCTTCTGACAGGCTCGTGTGTCCACTGAGAGCTGCTTACTATACATGCATCCAGGGCCTAAA
The DNA here is from genome assembly GCF_001515605.1 of Sinocyclocheilus anshuiensis. NCBI lineage: Eukaryota > Metazoa > Chordata > Actinopteri > Cypriniformes > Cyprinidae > Sinocyclocheilus > Sinocyclocheilus anshuiensis. Next base: position 3,940,720 of record NW_015548296.1, on the reverse strand, counting down.
ACTAACTTTTTGCCACACCTGCCAATGGCCGGTGACATGATAAAATTTACCGGCCAAATTTTTTTTTTACCAGCCATGAAACTCTTTTTGCAAAAACAAGTAGTTATTACTACTACAATAACTAAACATTTTTACAATGTTTTTGTCCTGCTGGTGCATTTTCCCTCAGTTTTACCTATTAATAATAGCCATTCAACATTACAGTATAATTGAAAGTTATTCCTATTAACATTTAATAGGCTCTGAAATATAACAGATTTTAAATTAAGTGATTTTAAAACAACCTTAACATAAACTATATTATATATGCATAAACTATACATATTAATCTTTATTCAAGCTACAAAAGTTAATCAGCGACTAGAACATTAACATTTACATTTACATTTAGTCATTTTGCCTGCAGAACAGTCCAAGGATTTCTCTTTTTATTTTGTTCTTTGATTTACATCAATGACAGACTTCAGCAGGTTTCACTTTAAAATCAGCGCTGTCTCTTTAAAACCTGATGCATATGACGCGGATCTGACACATATCCGATTTTCTCCCAACTCTTTACGGTCATTTAAGACTTTATAAATCGTTTAAGACTACGTTTACAAAGTAACTCGCCAAAACCGCGCATTTTGACATAATTGTGTGTTTTCTTGCAAGCGCTACTGGTGAGCTGTCTGAAGCGGCTCGGTGTATGTGTAACAGCCGAACGCACAGCCATTCAAACTATACTTCACTGCACCGTTTAGGCGGCGTAACCCAGGCATGTGTCGCCGCATTCTCAGGTTATGAAGAATAAAGAAGGGAAAAGTTAAATCTTCCGACATGAAGCAGCAAAATCTTCTCAGGTAAAAGTTATTAGAACCATGTCTAGGGACAAGCTGGCCATCACACTGCTCTGACCTTTTCAGTCCTTTGTATCCTATTATTTGATTCGCTCTTGTCGCTTATGACAGAACAGCTAATCACGATGATCTTGTCTTCGGACAAGATCATTTTTTCCGCTTATGTCAGAAACAGCGAATCTCTTTATAAACTGACTGTTGTTCTCACTACATTGCATTGTTATAATTCGTAAAAGTTGTACCCGCCAACTAGCGACTGACACTGTTACATGGACTCGCCAACGCTGATTTTTACTCGCATTTGGCGCTTGGCGAGTGTTAATTTTAGGCCCTGCATGCATCCCATGTTGAGTGCATGATTGTTTCCATGGAAGTACCTTTCCATCCTTCACACAGGCAACCTAAAGTGCTATCCGTCTATAGATCCCATTATGTTAAGCAAAACTTTAAACTAAATCTAGCGGCTACAATATCTATCCATCTATCTATCTATCTATCTATCTATCATTCGATCATTTGTTTTTATTCTATCTATCTGTTCTGTTCTATCGTTTAGTCATTTTATCTATCTATCTATCTATCTATCTATC